>NC_089262.1:48875485-49183247 GCF_963930625.1 Muntiacus reevesi
TCACCATTATCTTCATTACCTCCACCTAGTTTGGCCCCAGGTAAATAACAGGGAGGGAAGACAGACCCACCCATCAACAGGAAATTGGATTAAAGATTTACTGAGCACAGCCCTGCCCATCAGAACAAGACCCAGTTTCCCCCTCAGTCAGTCTCTCCCATCAGGAAGCTTCCACAAGCCTTTTATCTTTCTCCATCAGAGGGCAGACAGACTGAAAACCACAATCATGGAAAACTAACCAATTTGATCACATGGACCACAGCCTTGTCCAACTCAAGGAAACTATGAGCCATGCCGTGTAGGGCCACCCAAGATGGACAGGTCATGGTAGAGAGTTCTGACAAAACATGGTCCACTGGAGAATTCTTGCCTTGAGAACCCCATGAACAGGATGAAAAGGCAAAAAGATATGACGCTGAAAGAGGAACTCCCCAGGTCGGTAGGTGCCCGATATGCTATTGAAGAAGAGCAGAGAAATAACTCCAGAAAGAATGAAGAGACAGAGCCAAAGCAGAAACCACACCCAGCTGTGGATGTGACTGGTGATGGAAGCCAGGTCTGATGCTGAAGAGAGCAATAGTGCATAGAAACATAGAATGTTAGGTCCATGAATCAAGGCAAATTGGAAGTGGTCAAACAGGACATGGCAAGACTGAACATGACATTTTAGGAATCAGCGAACTAAAATGGACTTGAATGGGTGAATTTAGCTCAGATGACCATTATATCTACTACTGTGGGCAGGAATCCCTTAGAAGAAATGGAGTAGCCCTCATGGTCAACAAGAGAGTCAGAAATGCAGTAGTTGGATGCAATCTCAAAAATGACAGAATGATCTCTGTTCATTTCCAAGGCAAACCATTCAATATCACAGTAATCCAATTCTATGCCCCAACCAGTAATGCTGAGGAAGTTGAAGTTGAACGGTTCTATACAAGACCTGCTAGAACTAACACCCAAAAAAGATGGCCTTTCATTATAGGGAACTGGAATGCAAAAGTAGGAAATCAAGAAATACCTGGAGTAACAGGCAAATTTGGTCTTGGAGTACAGAATGCAGTGGGGCAAAGGCTAATAGAGCTTTGCCAAGAGAACACACTGGTCATAGCAAACACCCTCTTCCATCAACACGAGAGAAGACTCTACAAGTGGACATCCCCAGATGGTCAATACAAAAATCAGATTGACTATATTCTTTGCAGCCAAAGATGGAGAAGCCCTATACAGTCAGCAAAAACAAGAGTGGGAGCTGATTGTGGCTCAGATCATGAACTCCTTATTGCCAAATTCAGATTTATACTGAAGAAAGTAGGGAAAACCACTAGACCATTCAGGTGTGACTTAAATCAAATCCCTTACGATTACACAGTGGTGTGACAAAGATTCAAGGGATTAGATCTGATAGACACAGTGCCTGAAGAACCATGGATGGAGGTTCATGACACTGTACAGGAGGCGGGGATCAAGACCATCCCCAAGAAAAAGAAAGCAAAATGGCTGTCTGAGGAGGCCTTAAAAATAGATTTGAAAAGAAGAGAAGCAAAAGGCAAAGGAGAAAAGGAAAGATAAACCCATCTGAATGCAGAGTTCCAAAGAATAGCAAGGGGAGATAAGAAAGCCTTCCTCGGTGATCAATGCAAAGAAATAGAGGAAAACAACAGAATGGGAAAGACTGGAGATCTCTTCAAGAAAATTAGAGGTACCAAGGGAACATTTCACGCAAAGATGGACACAATAAAGGACAGAAATGGCATGGACCTAACAGAAGCAGAAGATATTAAGAAGAGGTGGCAAGAATACACAGAAGAACCATACAAAAAAGATCTTTACAACATAGATAATCACAATGGTGTGATCACTCACCTAGAGCCAGACATTCTGGAATGAGAAGTCAAGTGGGCCTTAGGAAGCATCACTACAAACAAAGCTAGTGGAGGTGATGGAATTCCAGCTGAGCTATTTCAAATCCTGAAAGATGATTCTGTACAGCATACTAACACATATATACGGAATTTAGAAAGATGGTAACGATAACCCTATATGCAAAACAGAAAAAGAGACACAGAAGTACAGAACAGACTTTTCAACTCTGTGGGAGAAGGTGAGGGTGGGATGTTTCGAAAGAACAGCATGTATATTATCTATGGTGAAACAGATCACCAGCCCAGGTGGGATGCATGAGACAAGTGCTCAGGCCTGGTGCACTGGGAGGACCCAGAGGAATCGGGTGGAGAGGGAGGTGGGAGGAGGGTTCGGGATGGGGAATACGTGTAACTCTATGGCTGATTCATATCAATGTATGACAAAACCCACTGAAATGTTGTGAAGTAATTAGCCTTCAACTAATAAAAAAAAAAAAAATTAAAAAAAAAAGAAAGTGCTGCACTCAATATGTCAGCAAATTTGGAAAACTCAGCAGTGGCCACAGGACTGGAAAAGGTCAGTTTTCATTCCAATCCCAAAGAAAGGCAATGCCAAAGAATGCTCAAACTGTGGCATGATTGCACTCATCTCACACGCTAGCAAACTAATACTCAAATTCTCCAAGCCAGCTTCAACAATAAGTGAACAGTGAACTTCCAGATGTTAAAGCGGATTTAGAAAAGGCAGGGGAACCAGAAATCAAATTGCCAACACCTGTTGGATTATTGAAAAAGCACGAGAGTTCCAGAAAAATATCTGCTTCTGGTTTATTGACTATGCCAAAGCCTTCGATTGTATGGATCACAACAAACTGTGGGAAATTCTTAAAAGAGATGGGAATACCAGACCGTCTAACCTTCCTCTTAAATCTGTATGCAGGTCAAGAAGCAACAGTTAGAACTGGACATGGAACAACAGACTGATTCCAAATAGGAAAAGGAGTATTTTAAGGTTGTATATTGTCACCCTGCTTATTTAATTTATATGCAGAGTACATCATACAAAATGCTGGGCTGGATGAAGCACAAGCTGGAATCAAGACTGCCGGGAGAAATAACAATAACCTCAGATATGCAGATGACACCATCCTTATGGCAGAAAATAAAGAAGAACTAAAGAATCTCTTGATGAAAGTGAAAGAGGAGAGTGAAAAAGTGGACTTAAAGTTCAACATTCAGAAAACTAAGATCATGGCATCCAGTCCCAACACTTCATGGAATGAAGGGCAATTGAAGGGGAAACAATGGAAACAGTGAGAGACTGTATTTTGGGGGCTCCAAAATCACTCCAGATGGTGAATACAACCATGAAATTAAAAGACACATGCTCCTTGGAAGAAAAGTTATGACCAACCTAGACGGCATATTAAAAAGCAGAGACATTACTTTGCCAACAAAGGTCTGTCTAGTCAAAGCTATGGTTTTTCCAGCAGTCATGTATGGATGTGAGAGTTGGACTATAAAGAAAGCTGAGTGCTGAAGAATTGATGCTTTTGAACTGTGGTGTTGGAGAAGACTCTTGAGAGTCCCTTGGACTGCAAGGAGATCCAACCAGCCCATCCTAAAGGAAATCAGTCCTGAATATTCATTGGAAGGACTGATGCTGAAGCTGAAACTCCAATACTTTGGCCACCTGATGGGAAGAACTGACTCATTGGAAAAGAGCCTGATGCTGGGAAAGATTGAAGGCAGGAGGAGAAGGGGAAAACAGAATGAGATAGTTGGATGGCATCACCAACTTGATGGACATGAGTTTGAGCAAGCTTTGGGAGTTGGTGATACACAGGGAAGTCTGGCATGCTGCAGTCCATGGGGTCGCAAAGAGTCAGACATGAATGAGCGACTGAACTGAACTGAATTTGAAGCAGTTTTTGTTCATGCATCCACTAAATGAGTACATACCATGTGCCAGAGAGGCCATAACAATCAACATGGCAGAGTGGCCCCTGCCGTTATGGAGTCCAGTTTCTTATAAGCAAATTGTCCTGACTATAATAATTTGTCATTCTCTTTCCTTGAAATGAATTTAAAGCCAAGGCCTATAGGCTTTAGTGTCTACAGAGCAACCAGGCAGCCGTCTGCACATGGTGTGCCTGAACTCAACAACTTCTTGTGTACCAAGGCGTTCATGGCTCTTCTTCTCATTTCACCCCAGGACCTAGGAAGGCTAAAGGTAATACAATAAATGGCAAATAATCCCACACTCTGAAATAGCTAGCCCGTCTCGTGGGACTTATAAAGATGTAGCTTTTCTGACCCAGCTGATGTCCAACATCTAACTTTTAAAAGAGACCAGGGGGAGTGAAAAAGGAAAGACAGAACGTTCAAGAGAGGATTTATGTTGGGAGAATTGCAGACACTCTGAATCTCACCTCTTCACTGGGTTTTAAGGGCAGTGGAGAGAAAGAAAAATGCATTCTGCCTGTGCTCCATGAATCCTACGTATTCAACATGGCAGTTATACTTTCTGATAAATGGAGAAGTAAGATAAAATAGCTGAAGAAGGGCATGGCAACCCCCTCCAGTATTCTTCCTGGAGAATCCCATGAACAGAGAAGTCTGGTGGACTATGGTCCCTAGGGTCGCAAAGAGTCAGACACGACTGAAGCAACTTAGCATGCATGCACAATATAGGGAAAAGAAAACCAAAAAGAAAACACATAAACACACAAATGTGATTCAGGAAGTCTAGTCTGGGACTGGCACCAACTGGCTGTGTGTCTGAGTACATCTTACCCTCTGGAGGACACACCTGCCTCATTTCTAAAATAGGAATTGAATTAGGCCTGTGAATCCTCCATTTGGAAATCTTCAAAAACTCCTGGCTCCTCTCTTCTGCTCTGGAGGTACCTCTCAGTAGTGGTGGTGAAAGGCTGCCCCAAGGACACGGTGTGAAAACTCCTCAACCTGAATGCTCCCATGGTCCCTCCCAACATTAAGATTTTATGATTTGACTTTTGGGGGAAGCAAAAAAGCCTTTTGGTTACTGTGGTGTTCCCATCACTGTCAACTGTTAATCATGTTGAAACCAGTCCTCAGCTTACAGGCACGATTTTCTCTTTATATTCATTGTGCATATAAAACATACTTCTTCAGGAAAAATGAAAGACACACCCCCCAAAAAAGTTTTCAACTCTCACATTTTAAGCTCATGCATTAGACTCAAAAGACTAAACCTCTAGTCTCCAACTTTCTCTTAATATTCATACACTGTCCAGGCTGTCAGCTAACACATAACAGACATTCATTCCTTTGTGAATGGACTATAGAAACATCTTGTATTCCACAACATTACAGTGTAACCTGTTTTTTCATTAAAGGTTTTTTTTTTCCCTTGATGTCGACCATTTTTTAAAGTCATTATTGAATTTGTGACAATATTCCTTCTGTTTTATGTTCTTTTTATTTATTTATTTATTTTGGTCCTGAGACATGTGGAATTGGATTTGGATTAGTAGCTCCGCAACCAGGGATTGAACTCGCATCTGATTGCATTGGAAGGCCAAGTCTAAACCACTGGACTGCCAGGGAAATCCCCATGTATTACTCTTCAAATTTGTGATTTTTAATCATATATTTAAAAAATAATTTTTGAAAATTACTTTAGTTAATCAAGTGATAATGTGTTTATTGAAAGATGCTGGTTCAACCACTGTCTTTTGGCAGTGGTTTATAAATCTATAAAAATTTTATTTTTTCCCCATTTTCTGAGATAAGATACCAGCAGATTTCTTCCAGGGTTGCTGACAGGGTTAGCATCTTACCCCCTTTGTTTTGAAAAGCTCATTTCAACTAGGGTCTAGAGAAGGCTGAGAAGGGAATTTTGGATGATACTGGAATGAATTCACATAAAGCTCACCTGCATTTATGAACTGTTAAGGCTGGTTGCCTGGCAACAGTGGCCTCCACCCACACTGGGTTCCAGATGCAACTTGCTTTTTAGTAACACACCTGCACCTCCTTTTACTTCTAAGACTGGATCTTTGCTAGAAAGGACCATGCCCTTTTCTTCCTTATTAAGGCTAATGTTAATGATCATTAACTAAATGGGCAAACATCAGCCCACTGTTTATCAGCAGTATAAACTCTGAAAATGAACCATCATAGCAAAGAGTAATACGGTTTCTGATTGAGGGACAACATAAAAGCATTTCAACAGAAAGGACACAATGTATTGGGAGTTGCAAACAGGCACATCTGGTTTTCACTTGTGCATCTTCCTCTTGTGGGATAACCCTGACTCACTGCTACACTATCTGCCCTGGTTCTACACTTTTTCCCAACACCATTAACTGCAGAGAATCCCAATAAAGTAAGACATCTCTGGGGAATTTCACTGGGGAAGGCAACATAAGCTGCGGTTCTCTTGGGGCTTCACATCTGTAAGCTCCATGGTAAGTGGATTTATATTAATACCAGTAATAACTGGCAACTTAGTATCTGATGAATAACACTTGTGTTTGTATGCCCAACATGTATTGGACTGTGGTTGTCTAAAGCCAACCACTAGCATGTCTTCATTTTCCACCCCAGCTCTGTAAGTATCATACCTAAGAAAATGATTTCTCTGTCATTCAAAACTCTGTAATTATGGTGTTCTGTACTTTGAAAAAGTCTAGTCAAGGCAATGGTTTTTTGCAGTAGTCATGTATGGATGTTAGAGTTGGACTTTAAAGAAGGCTGAGCGCCTAAGAATTGATGCTTTTGAACTGTGGTGTTGGAGAAGACTCTTGAGAGTCCCTTGGACTGCAAGGAGATCCAACCAGTCCATCATAAAGGAGATCAGTCCTGAGGGTTCATTGGAAGGACAGATGTTTAAGCTGAAACTCCAATACTTTAGCCACCTGATGCAAAGAACTGACTCATTGGAAAAGACCCTGGTGCTGGGAAAGATTGAGGGCAGGAGGAGAAGGGGATGACAGAGGATGAGATGGTTGGATGGCATCACCAACTCAATGGTCATGAGTTTGAGTAAACTTGGGGAGTTGGTGATGAACAAGGAGGCCTGGCGTGTTGCAGTCCATGGGATCTCAGAGTTGGCCACGACTGAGCGACTGAACTGAACTGAACTGAGGTAGTTCTAGAACAGTTATAGCCTCCATTAGGGCTTTGTGGAGTCAGATACAATTTTCTTACTTTTCACACCTCCATTAACATTCTAGAACAAATAAACACAGTAGGTGCACTGATGATGTTCTGTGGCTCTACCTTTATCCCATCCTTAGTCAATGACAGGAGCAAACCCACGGACTGTACCATCATTCCCATGATGGCACTTTTAATCCCATACATTTCTGTGATTCAGTTACACTAGAAAGAACATCAGATCACAAGTTAGCAGCCTATAGTCTAAGCCTCAGTTTTCATAATAACTAGTTGTCTGGCTCTGCCAAAATCACTTGGCCATTTGTTTCACATTATCTCTTCTATAAAACATAACTTGAGTCAGCTCTGAATTTCATTGAGAAGTCTGAAGCTTTATGATTCTATGACTCATCAACCACTCCTTGACAACCAGTAATATCCATCATGATGCATGAGACTCAAACTAGTAAACCAGTTAGTTAAGCAACCACCACAGCAAACTCAGCTCTGGTTTTTGAACACTCTCGAAAAAAATTCTAAGAAAGCTGAGTCTCCTAGGGAAGCTGGAGCCTGAGGAAAACAGAAATAAAAGCAAATGATATTATGGTAATAACTGTGTATTTATAATCTACCTAGTAGTCCCTTGGCTGTTCAGTCACTAAGTCATGTCCAACCTCACAAATTATAGCATGCCATGCTCCTCTGTCCTCCAAAATCTCCCGGAGTTTGCTTAAATTCATGTTCATTGAGTCGTGTTGCCATCTAACCATGTCATACTATGCTGACTCCTTCTCCTTTTGCCATCAATCCTTCTCAGCATCAGGGTCTTTTCCAATCAGTTGGCTTTTCGTATCAGGTAGACAAAGTACTGACACTTCAGCTTCAGCATCAGTCTTTTCAATGAATGCTCAAGGTTGATTTCTTTCAGGATTGACTAGTTTGACCTCCTTGCAATCCAAGGGACTCTAAAGAGTTTTCTCCAGCACCACAATTTGAAAGCATCAATTCTTCAGCACTCAGTCATCTTTACAGTCCAACTCTCACATCTGAACATTACTACTGGAAGGTAGCTTTGACTATAGGAACCTTTAGTGACAGAATGATGGTTCTGCTTTTTAATATGCTGTCTAGATTTGTCATAGCTTTCCTTCCAAGGAGCAACTGTCTTTTCATTTTGTGGCTGCAGTCACCATTTGCAGTGATTTTGGAGTCCAAGAAAATAAAGTCTGTCATTACTTCCACTTTCCCCTTCTATTTGCCACTAAGTGATGGGGCTGGATGTCACAATCTTAGTTTTTTTCATGTTGATTTTCAAGTCAGCTTTTTCACTCTCCTCTTTCACTCTCATCATGAGATTCTTCAATTTCTCTTCACTTTCAGTCATTTGGGTGGTATCATCTGCATATCTGAGGTTGTTAATATTTCTCCTTGGCAATCTTGATTCCAGCTTGTGATTCATCTTGACCAGCATTTTGCATAGTGTACATGATGTACTCTGCATATAAGTTAAATAAGCAGGATGACAATATACAGCCTTGTCCTACTTCTTCTCCAATTTGGAATCAGTCATTTGTTCATGTTCGGTTCTAACTGTTGATTCTTGATCTGCATATAGATTTCTCCGAAGGCAGGTAAGGTAGTCTGGTACTCCTCTCTCTTTAAGAATTTTCCACAGTTTGTTGTGATCCACACAGTCAAAGGCTTTAGCATAGTCAGAAGTAGTTTTTCTGGAATTCCCTTACTTTCTTCATGATCCAACACATATTGGTAGTTTGATCTTTAGTTCCTCTGCCTCTTCAAAACTCAGCTTGTTC
Source organism: Muntiacus reevesi (assembly GCF_963930625.1). Taxonomy (NCBI): domain Eukaryota; kingdom Metazoa; phylum Chordata; class Mammalia; order Artiodactyla; family Cervidae; genus Muntiacus; species Muntiacus reevesi. The sequence continues at coordinate 48,884,307 of NC_089262.1, forward strand.
ATCTAGAAGTTCTTGGTTTACGTACTGCTAAAGGCTAGCTTGAAGAATGTTTGAGCATAAACTTGCTAGCATGTGAAATGAGCACAACTGTACAGTAGTCTGAGCATTCTTTGGCATCGCCCTTCTTTGGGATTGGAATGAAAACTGATCTTTCCAGTCCTTTGGCTACCACTGAGTTTTCCAAATTTGCTGACATATTGAGTGAAGCACTTTAACAGCATTATATCTTTTAGCATATGAAATAGCTCAACTGCAATTCCATCACCTCTACTAGCTTGTAGTAATATTTCCTAAGGCCCACTTGACTTCACACTCCAGGATGTCTGGCTCTAGATGAATGACCACACCATCATGGTCATCTAGGTTGTTAGGATCTTTTTGTATAGTTCTGTGTATTCTTGTCACCACTTCTTTTTGTGTGTGTGTGTATCCTTTTTAAATTTTTTTTAAATTTTTTTTCATTTATTTTTATTAGTTGGAGGCTAATTACTTTACAATATTGTAGTGGTTTTTGCCATACATTGACATGAATCAGCCATGGATTTACATGTGTTCCCCATCCCAATCCCCCCTCCCGCCTCCCTCCCCATCCCATCCCTCTGGGTCTTCCCAGTACACCAGCCCTGAGCACTTGTCTCATGCATCCAACCTGGGCTGGTGACCTGTTTCACCCTTGATAGTATACTTGTTTCAATGCTGTTTTCTCAGAACATCCCACCCTTGCCTTCTCCCACAGAGTCCCAAAGTCTGTTCTGTAAATTTATTTTTTTTTTATTAAAGGATAATTGCTTTACAGAATTTTGTTGTTTTCTGTCAAACCTCAACACAAATCAGCCACAGATAAACATATATCCCCTCCCTTTTGAACCACCCTACCATCCCCCTCCCCACCCCACCCCTCTAGGTTGACACAGAGCCCCTGTTTGAGTTTCCTGAGCCATACAGCAAACTCCTGTTGGCTATCTATTTTACATATGGTAATGTAAGTTTCCAATACACAAAAGTCACTTGCGTTTCTATAGATTAACAATAAAAAATCAGAAAGAGAAATTAAAGAATCAATACCATTCACCATTGCAACAAAAAGAATTAAATATCTAGGAATAAATTTACCTAAGGATACAAAAGAACTACACAGAAAATTATGACACTGATGAAAGAAATCAAAGACAACATAAACAGATAGATATTCCATGTTTCTGGGTAGGAAGATTCAATACTGTCAAAATGGCTATACTACCAAATGCAATCTACAGATTAAATGTGATCCTTGTCACCCCTTCTTAATCTCTTCTGCTTTTGTTCAGACTTTACCACTTCTGTTCTTTATTGAGCCCACCATTGCATGAAATGTTCCCATGATCTCTCCAATCTTCTTGATGAAATCTCTAGTCCTTCTCATTCTTTTGTTTTCCTCTCTTTATTGGCATTGCTCATTTAGAAGGCTACTTATCTCTTCTTTTTATTCTCTAGAACTCTGCATTCAGTTGAGTATATCTTTCCCTTTCTCTCTTGCCTTTGGCTTCTCTTCTTTCCTCTTCTATTGGCAAAGCCTCCTCAGACAACCACTTTGCCTTCTTGTATTTCTTATTTCTTTTTCTTTGGGATATTTTTGGTCACTGCCTCCTGTACAATGTTACAAACTTCTATCCATAGTTCTTAGAGCACTCTGTCTACCAGATCTAATCCCCTGAATCTATTTGTCACCTCCACTGTATAATGATAAGGGATTTGATTTAGGTCATACCTGAGTGGCTTAGTAGTTTTCTCTACTTTCTTCAGTTTAAGTCTGAATTTTTCAATAAGGAGCTGATGATCTGAGTTACAGTCAACTCCACATCTTATTTTGCATACTGTCTAGAACTTCTCCATCTTTAGCTACAAAGAATATAATCAATCTAACTTTGGTACTGACTACCTAGTGATCTCCATGTGTAGAGTCATCTCTTGGGTTGTTGGAAAGAGTGCTCGCTATTACCAGCATGTTCTCTTGACAAAACTGTTAGCTTTCGCCCTGCTTCATTTTGTACTCCAAGGCCAAACTTGCCTATTATTCTGGGCATCTCTGGACTTGCTACTTTGCATTATAATTCCCTATGATGAAAAGGTCATCTTTTTTGGTGGTAGTTCTAGAAAGTATTGTACATCATCACAGAACCAGTTAACTTCAGATTCTTTGGCATCAGTGGTTGGGGCACAGAGTTGGATTACTGTGATGCTGAATCAGCCCAGGGTTTATTTCATAGAAAATTCAGTAATTACTTGTCATTTGATTGACAAATAAGTAAAAAGATGATCTGTATTATCTATTAGTATTTAGGAAACTAGGGATGACTAGTGCATCCAATGATTTGCACAATGCGTCAGCCATCTGGGCTTTATTTTGACTGTATGTCATTGTTATTTATCAAAGAGCATGAATAATTAAGACAGAGACATCTGGCCCCACTTACATACCCACTCTGCAAGTTTTAAAAAAAAGATATACCCTGGAAATTAGCATTTATACCTGGACATAAAAGTCTGGGTTAACTTTTTTTTTTTAAGTTTCTCCCAATAACATTTTACAAAACTACCTCTCTTCCAAGAATGATGTCCTGAAGCAAGGCTTCTACCAAACTTTGCAGTTACATATTTTTACATTGTGGGGTTCTCTGGTCACTCAGATGATAAAAAATGAGCCTGCAATGCAGGAGACCCAGGTTTGATCCCTGGGTTGGGCAGAGCCCCTGGAGAAGGCTACCTACTTCAGTTTTCTTTCCTGGAGAATCCCATGGGTAGAGAAGTCTGGTGGGTTACTGTCCATGGGGTCATAAAGAGTTGAACACGAGTTAGTGAGTGAAAACAACAATGCTGGGAAAGACTGAAGGAAAAGGAGAAGGGGGTGGCAGGGGGTGAGATGATTAGATAGCATCACTGACTCAAGGGACATGAATTTGAGTAAACTCCAGGACAGAGCAGAGGATAGAGACATGTGCTGCAGTTCATGGGGTGGCAAAGAGTCGGATAGGACTTACTGACTGAAGAACAACAATTTTTACATTATATAGGTACATACATTTATTGTATCCCTCTATACAATCTTACTGCAGAACAGTTTTCTCTAGGAAAAAAAAAAAAGTTTCTTCATTGAAAAGTAAGATGCCACAGTTTCTAAATGCTTTTTTTTTTTTTTGCATAAAATCAAAGCCAACACAGTCAGAGAATGATGAGCACTCAGACATTCTCACTATTGTCAAAATAGTGCACAAAGAGGAGTGCAGGATTGCCTCGGGCATTCCCAGCTCCCTGACGTCAATTTAGATGAAATTCAGATAACAGGCTCTGCCAGCTGCTTGATTCTCCTGGGTTCTGTGAGAAACCAGTTCTCTTTAAAACCAGGCTGTCATCTAAATACCATCAAAGCTACTTGAAATACTGACAAGAATTTAAGCTTCTTTTGAATGCCTTTTACCACCCAACAGCAAGCCTGTAAAAAATGATCAACACATTACTATTCCTTTCAATTAGGGTCACTATCAGGATATAAAATAACTTGATCTAAAGTAAAGACACCTGGCACCCTGTTAAAAGTTACCTCCTATCGGTACATTCCCAGGTCAGTTGGTAAAGAATCCACCTGCAATGCAGGAGACCCCAGTTCAATTCTTGGGTGGGGAAGATCCCCTGGACAAGGGATAGGCTACCCACTCCAGTATTCTTGGGCTTCCTTGGTGGTTCAGATGGTAAAAAATCTGCCTCAATGCACGAGACCTGGGTTCGATCCCTGGGTTGGGAAAATTCCCTGGAGGAGGGCATGGCAACCCACTCCAGTATTCTAGCCTGGAGAAATCGCCAAGGACAAAGGCACCTGGAGGGCTATAGTCCATGGGGTTGAAATACATTATTATTATCATCCCCTGTTTATAGGTAAAGGGCTGCAGGCTGATATCGGTCACGTGACTTGCGCAGTGTCACACAGATTGCACACAGTGAAGCAGAAGACTGAATCATATAGTTGGGTTAAAATATCCAGGTTCTTGGCCATTAGTAAGTGTATATATAATGTATATGTATATACACACACACATATATACATATTATATAATAAATACATTAGTAAGTATAGCTTCATTTTTGGAGCATAGAAAGCACATAAAAGAAATGATCTATATACATTTAAAGAATTAAATATTCAATGTCTTGGCCACTTGCCTAAAAACACTAGGTTATTATCACACATTCATTGTAAGTCAATACTTGATACACTTGTAGTGGAAAATAAAACATAAACAACAAAATGTCTGCTCCCCACATTGAGAACTTAACCTTATAATTTATTTTACAAAAACAGTTAATATGTCTTCCTGTTTTCATTCCCAATCCAAGAATTATATACACCCAAACGAGGCTAATACTCAAAAGGCCAATCATAAGTAAATCTACCTTGGCTATGGATTTGACTCTAAGCTTTAAAGCAACCACTGAACAAGTAAAACCTTCTGAGTTGCACAATTTAAGAAGAGAAAAATCTGCCTCCTAGCACTGTAAAGTCAAGGAGATCCTGCAAGTGACAAATACAAATTTCCTCCCAGCTCCTCTGCTCTATACAACAGCATGGAGTACAGGAGCTGGCAAGGAAGCAATGCCTAACAGGGTCCCTGGGCATGGAGGTCTTTTTGTCCTCAATTTTTTTTTTGTAGGCAAGACTCTAGCCTTCATGACCTTCTCTTGAGTTTCAAAGGGCAGAAGAGTTGCTAGTAAAATGAGAAGCAGCCCCCTGAGGCAAGATTAAAGGGACCAGAGAGGCTCATCAAAAGTAGGAGACCAGACCACCCTGCACACACTCTAACCATGTCAGCAACCCCACCCTTTTGAAACTTTGCAAAAAAGAATACAAAGCCTACTCTCTTGATGCTTATCATATCCCATTTGCCTAGCAAAGTAATAAAGCCACCCTTCCCTTCTCCTCCATAGCTCTGACTGTGTCTCTTTGTTTGGCACTGGTATACAGAAAGCTAAGATTCTGGAGACAGAAGGGAGCCTATCAAGACTTCCTTTAGAGAACTACCACAGCACTTTCTAGACAGCATATTAAAAAGCAGAGACATTACTTTGCCAACAAAGATCGATCTAGTCAAAGCTATGGTTTTTTTTTCAGCAGTCATGTTATGGATGTGACAGTTGGACTATAAGAAAGCTGAGCACAGAAGAATTGATGCTTTTGAACTGTGGTGTTGGAGAAGACTCTTGAGAGTCCCTTGGACTGCAAGGAGATCCAACCAGTCCATTCTAAAGGAGATCAGTCCTGGGTGTTCATTGAAAGGACTGATGCTGAAGCTGAAACTCCAGTACTTTGGTCACCTCATGTGAAGAACTGACTCATTTGAAAAGACCCTGATGCTGGGAAAGATTGAAGTCGGGAGGAGAAGGGGACGACAAGAGGATGAGATGGTTGGATGGCATCACCAACTCAATGGACATGAGTTTGAGTAAACTCCGGGAGTTGGTGATGGACAGGGAGGCCTGGCATGCTGCAGAACATGGGGTCACAGAGAGTCAGACATGACTGAGCAACTGTACTGACTGACAGACAGCACTTTCTTCCCCTGCACCTTCCCCTGTTCGCTTCTTCTCTCCATCAGACACACAAAATGGTAACCACAGTGAGCATCACTCTTCCACTGCACACTGTCCCTGCCCTTCTGCAGCAAGGATTCTTGAGTTAATTACTTGGGCTTGATTCCAGGTGCCCCTGTGTTCTCTCAGGTTTTAACCAGATCATCATCAAGCAGGGACACAATCCAGAAAGATCTTATGACACCAGCAAGAGAAAAAAAGAGTTTAACAGTTGAGGCAAAATAAATATAATAAATACAAAAGTGTTACAATTTTTAAGGCCTATAGGCCACTCAGTCTTTAACTTTCATTTCCTCTTTTATCTTACATTTTCACGCTTTACCAGCAGCAAATAATTTGAGCTATTCAGCTGGTGCAAGCTGAGGACAGAAAAAAAAAACAAAACAGCAAAGAGATGTGCATCTTGTAAAATTTGGAATACAGCTTTTAACATATCAGAAATGAACTGAGAGTAGATAAGCTATTTAAATGCACATTTGAAATACCATTACCAGGAATACCTCTTTTTTGCTTTGCTACGCATCATGACTTTTTAATAAAATTGGTAATGATGGCATTAGTGTATGTTCTGCACACTGCTTAGCAAACATATACTTAATGCCAAGAATGGGTGGGCTAGGGTGGGAGATGGGAGGGAGGTCCAAGAGCGAGGGGATATATACATACATATAGCTGATTCACTTTGCTGTACAGTAGAAACTAACATAACATTATATAGCAACTACAATTCAACTTAAAGAAAAAGAAACCTAGGTAAATATTCGGCAAAAACAAACTTTTTAATGAAATATAACCATCAGGATAGCCATTTTTGTTTCCTGAGGAGTCTTCAGAGAGCTTTCAAAGTACTGGTTGGAAGATCTATGGTTTCAGGAAATGTGTATGCATGCAAACATAGTTGAATTATTAGCATGATAAAATTTTTTTTGAGTATATTGAGATGGATGGTTCAGCTGGTAAGTAAAATTTAAGGGTGAGTGGGAGAGAGACAGATGTAGGGAACATCTGTGCTTTCCAATGAAATGAGTCAAAAAAGGAGAAAAACATCAAACTGGTAAATAAGCTTTGGGCTGTTTTCCAATCCAGGCCAATTTCTTTAATATTAATAAGAACTGTTGTTACTCCTCACTTAGCAATGCCATCCTCCTTCTGAGGCTTACATGAACTCACAGCTCCTTTGTTTCTTACAAAAGCAAAAGCCTCGAGAAAATGCTAATTAGCCCTTCTCTTGATGTCGGAACTATTCTTTAATTAAATGCAACTTAATTTGATAAATGGAATTACTTTTCTTTTCAGACTTCCCTATTTCTAAGGAAAATCACATACAATGTTTAAAATTCATATCTTAAGGCACCCCGCTTAGGAAACACAGAGTTGTTCGGTATAAGAAACTGAGATACTTGTCATTTTCATGAAAGGAGATCCATGGAGTTTCAGTATTCACTTTTTTCTTCATTGCTTCAATACTCCCAACATTTGAATTAATAAGATTCTGGGTGCTTTAGCAATGGGGATGAATTCTTATTCATTTCCTTGTGCCCACATAAAAAAAGAGCTCAAAATGACTCATTAATGAGAAAGAAATCTTAAAATAAAAGAATTGTTTCATGGTTGGGTCTCAAGGGAGCCTTGATAATATCATGGAATTTTCAGTTTTCCCCTTATTGCTTTATATTTTAATAACCTATCAACACTTCTTTCCCAATGCAGTTGTTTTCTTACATATATAGTAATGATAATATTATCCAAGGCTCCAACTTTTTGAAAGTATGTGTTTAATAAAATCCCTAGATTTCTCTAGAGATAATGAAATTATTATAACAGCACTGCCTTAATAAAATTACAATAACATTTTAATTGGTATTACTGTCAGTGTAGCAAGAATGCTTTCTCAAATATTTGCTTATCTCTTCGAATTCTCATAAACCACAAAAATAAAATATCCTTATAAGAAAGCAGATTGTTTTCTTCTCTTTTCTAAATCAATTATTAAGTAACCTGTTAAAATAGGTCTCTATCTGCCAAATGATTTTTTAAATAGCAGCTACTTGAACTTTGTTAAATAAAACAAAAGTTTAAAATATGTAAGATATTAGCTCCTTCCCAACTTCACCACCATATGCAAAAGAGCTTTGTTTTCAAGTGACAATGACAAATACATACTGAATAATTCTTGTGTGACAATCACTGTCAAATGCCTTCACATACATCATCTTAGCTGTTTGTGTATGTGTGTGTGTGTGCATGTGAACACATGTGTACTCAGTTGTGTCCAACTCTTTGTGACTTCATGGACTGGAGTCTGCCAGGTTCCTCTGTCCGTAGAATTTTCCAGGCAAGCTTATATGAGTCCCATCAAAGACATTATGATCCCTACTTCATACAGAGTGCTGCTGCTGCTGCTGTCACTTTAGTCGTGTCCGACTCTGCGACCCCATAGACAGCGGCCCACCAGGCTCCTCTGTCCCTGGGATTCTCCAGGAAGAATACTGGAGTGGGTTGCCATTTCCTTCTCCAATGCATGCATGCATGCTAAGTCGCTTCAGTTGTGTCCGACTCTATGGACAGCAGCCCACCAGGCTCCTCTGTCCACGGGATTCTCTAGGCAAGAATACTGGAGTGGGTTGCCATTTCCTTCTCCCATAGATAATGAGGGAGACATAAATGACAAATGTGGCAAAGAACTAAAACCAATCAAAACAGTTTCTTATAAAAATTTTATTCTGATAATAATATGCTCAGGTAAGAATTTAAACCACTTAGACATGCAGTATCGCTTATTTGCTACACTCTACACTTGTCATATTGGTGCATTCCATTATACACCTGCATTTGTGCACTTGAATGACTAAAAATATTATACTGAAGTAAATGAAACTATTAAAAGCAAATTATCTTGTTCTCTTGCTGTGGTACAGAAAATAATTGAACAGGTGAGCATAGATTACTTTACTATGTGCCAAAATTAATTGGCAACTCCTACAGTACAACGCAAATAAAAAGTTCAATCATTTTCCCCACTATAAAGCAGCCCAACAGAACATGCCTCTCCTGGGGCTGTGGGCTACGTAACAGAGGGAAACCAGACAAGCTCCCGGGTCCTCTCATGGAGAACTCAATCTTGGGTGTACATACCAGCCAAGTGAATTTGGGCAAGTAACTCCATCTCCTGCTGAAATGATCCTTCCTCAGCTTGAACATGAAGGGGCTACAAGGTATTTCAAGTGTATCTATAAAGTTTTATTTATTTCTATTTTTCTGAAACAAATTTGCCTTATGATGAGACAGTTAACATTAGTTCTTCTGGGCAATGATTACATACGTGATATTGTATTGCTTTCTGCACTTTTCTCTCTGAAATATCTCATTTAAAAAAGGATAAAGAGGATGAATAAACAGCATGACAACTGATAAATAGTCACTTCTGGAGAGAAGGCTGAAGTGAACTTTAAATCAGATATCAAATATTAAACAGATAACAGTAGGTACCTCTCAAATATTAGCTGCCTTATCCTCTTACAATTATTTTTTTCTCAACATACCATTATCTTCTGGCTCACCATTATCAAGCATAAGATTAAACTGACTTTCTCTAAGAAAGCAAGTTAGTCAGTAGTGACTGATACAATATTAACTACTACACAGGAAAATCATATAACATTAAAAGCAAATTTTACTTAAAATTTTTAGCAAACTTCTATACTCTCATTTTATACAGTAACTAATAACTAGATTATGTAAAGTTCACATATTTTTCTCAACTTCTCTGGAAAGATGAAATAAAAACACAGGACATTTTCAAAATCCTTGATTAAATGTATGCATATCTATACAGATCCAAAAGGAAATAAGATATCTTATTTCTTAATTTAGCTGATTATTTCATTTTAACAATAAATGTACACTTAAATAAACAAAATATTAAAAAATTACTGTTAGATTGCTTACAAACTATGATTTTTTTTTACTTCAATAATTTATTTTAAGCATGTTAGCAAAAAAATGCAGATTATGCATTGTGTGTGTGTGTGTGTGTGTGTGTGCGCGCGCACTTAGTCATGTCTGACTCTTTGGGACCCTTAGGACTGTGGTCTGCCAGGCTATTCTCTGCCTGGAATTTTTCAGGCAAGAATAGTGGAGCGGGTAGCCATTCCCTTCTCCAGGGGATCTTGCCTACCCAGGAATCAAACCCATGCCTTCGGCCTCTCTGCACTGCAGGTGGATTCTTTACCCACTGAGCCATCTAAGAAGCCCCACTAACCACATTAAAAATATGTCAATTAGGAGAAGAAAAGAAAGTTTTTCTTTTAAAAGTGACTAAAATCCTTTGCAAAGATTCAAAAATTAATGAAAGGTTGTTGAAATATGATAAGAACTCATTTCCCCCCATCTTCTATCATTCTCAATTTAAATTGCCTTTTAAATTACCAGTATCTCACTCAGTTATAAAAATTCAACTATTTTTTTCTAATAAACAGTTCGTGTTATGGACTCCAAATGATAAATGTCTTGGTGACTTAAATATATAATTTAATGTTTAAGTGTGTAAATAAATTACTAGAACAGAAACACAGTGATGAAAGATTGGGTAATGACATGTTTTAGGATCCATCCCAATATGCAGGAAGATTGATTCCCTATATTTGTACAAATATACTACTGTTTAAGTTAGATTCATAAAGTTACACAATCCCAAAAGATTGTGTACCATACTCAGACTTTCTTTTTTCCATCTTGGGGTCTCCACTGGGGAGCATGGAATTAGTTGCCCTGCAGCATGTGGGATCCTAGTTCCCAGACCAAGGACCAAGCCTGCGTCTTCTGCATTGGAAGGTGGATTCTTAACCACTGGACCACCAGGGAAGTCCCCCCATACCAAATAATAAAGCATTATGGAAGAAGGTGGAACATATGTACCTGGGCATAAAAACTGTGATCTTATCACATTTGACCACATTACAAAATCGGTCTTTTTCCCCCAGTTATAATAAAGACTTGAAAAATTAAATGGTTTACTATACAGGCAAAAAAATACAATTAAACAACATGAGCTCTGGAAAGTTGGCTTTGACCCTGGTAACCCCAATTAAGATTAGAGAAATATTTCCTTTAATAGTCCACAGCATGATATTGAAAATGCAGTGTAGTTCAGTGTGACAGACAATGCAATGCTCTGACTGTTACTACCTGGTGAGTTCAGACCAACAACAGCAGGGAAAATACATCTAAGCTGCCAGAGTTGCCTGTGCTCCATTGGTGGATATCACGATATGTTAGACAGGTGATAAAGGAACTTTCTAGAAGATGGACAACCATCAAGCTTCTGAAGCAATGCCAAGTGAGGATAATGTTGGATTGCAGATCTTGAAAACAAATACTAGTCAGAATTAGAAAACATATTTAACTGTTGAGTATCTGTTAGAGAAAGTCACTGTCCTCATTTGACATGAATACTAGGTCTATGAACCAAGCAAAAAACCTGAAACTTCTTTCTTGGTCCATGTTAATGGTTACAAAATGAGACATCAGGAGAAAGTTGAAATGTTGGCCACAGCTTTTGTTTCATTAGGATGTTTTTCAGCTCAAGGTTTTGCGAATTTTTTAAGTAACTTTTATTAATTATTGCAAAGAAACGTGACCAAGATTGCAGGATAGTCTTTAAACTATTATATATCCCTAATCTCCATCTTGTAAAAGACCAGGGGAAAGGTCTTAATGTCCAGCAACAGGCTCTATGCACCTGTGTTAGGACTTTGAAGCAGCCCCACCAGCAGCCTGAGCCCCTAACAAGCCCTGAAAATACCATTCAGTGACTGAGGAAGACTCAGTGAACCCAAACCATATTTATCACTTGGAGCCTCACTTAAATGAATGGATTTGTTCTCTACATTTCTGTCATGAAAAGCTAGTCTCTAACACAGATTCAGACTTAAACTGAAGAAAGTAGGGAAAACCACTAGACCATTCAGGTATGACCTAAATCAAATCCCTTATGACTATACAGTGGAAGTGAGAAATAGATTTAAGGGACTAGATCTGATAGACAGAGAGCCTGATGAACTATGGATGGAGGTTCATGACACTGTACAGGAGACAGGGATCAAGACGATCCCCATGGAAAAGAAATGCAAAAAGACAAAATGGTTGTCTGAGGAGGCCTTAAATAGCTGTGAAAAGAAGAGAAGCAAAAAGCAACAGAGAAAAGGAAAGATATTCCCATTTGAATGCAGAGTTCCAAAGGACAGCCAGGAGAGATAAGAAAGCCTTCCTCAGTGATCAATGCAAAGAAATAGAGAAAAACAACAGAATGGGAAAGACTAGAGATCTCTTCAAGAAAATTAGAGATACCAAGGGAATACTTCAGGCAAAGATGGGTTCGATAAAGGACAGAAATGGTATGGACTTAACAGAAGCAGAAGATATTAAGAAGAGGTGGCAAAAATACACAGAAGAACTGTACAAAAAAGATCTTCACGACCCAGATAATCACAATGGTGTGATCACTCACCTAGAGCCAGACATCCTGGAATGTGAAGTCAAGTGGGCCTTAGAAAGCATCACTATGAACAAAGCTAGTGGATGTGATGGAATTCCAGTTGAGCTATTTCAAATCCTGAAAGATGATGCTGTGAAAGTGCTGCACTCAAAATGCCAGCAAATTTGGAAAACTCAGCAGTGCCACAGACCTGGAAAAGGTCAGTTTTCATTCCAATCCCTAAGAAAGAAAATCCCAAAGAATGCTCAAACTACCTCACAATTGCACTCATCTCACACACTAGTAAAGTAATGCTCAAAATTCTCCAAGCCAGGCTTCAGCAATATGCGAACCGTGAACTTCCAGATGTTCAAGCTGGTTTTAGAAAAGACAGAGGAACCAGAGATCAAATTGCCAATATCCGCTGGATCATCGAAAAACCAAGAGAGTTCCAGAAAAACATCTATATCTGCTTTATTGACTATGCCAAAGCCTTTGACTGTGTGGATCACAATAAACTGTGGAAAATTCTCAAGGAGATGGGAATACCAGACCACCTGACCTGCCTCTTGAGAAACCTATATGCAGGTCAGGAAGCAACAGTTAGAACTGGAAATGGAACAACAGACTGGTTCCAAATAGAAAAAGGAGTATGTCAAGGCTGTATATTGTCACCCTGCTTATTTAACTTATATGCAGAGTACATCATGAGAAACGTTGGGCTGGAAGAAGCACAAACTGGAATCAAGATAGACAGGAGAAATATCAATAACCTCAGATATGCAGATGACATCACCCTTATGGCAGAGAGTGAAGAGGAACTAAAAAGCCTCTTGATGAAAGTCAAAGAGGAGAGTGAAAAAGTTGGCTTAAAGCTCAACATTCAGAAAACTAAGATCATGGCATCTGGTCTTATCACCTCATGGGAAACAGATGGGGAGACAGTGGAAACAGTGTCAGACTTTATTTTTTTGGGCTCCAAAATCACTGCAGACGGTGACTGAAGCCATGAAATTAAAAGACGCTTACTCCTTGGAAGGAAAGTTATGACAAACCTAGACAACATATTAAAAAGCAGAGACATTACTTTGCCAACAAAGGTCCGTCTGGTCAAGGCTATGGTTTTTCCAGTGGTCATTCATGGATGTGAGAGTTGGACTGTGAAGAAAGCTGAGCGCCGAAAAATTGATTCTTTTGAACTGTGGTGTTGGAGAAGACTCTTGAGAGTCCCTTGGACTGCAAGGAGATCCAACCAGTCCATCCTAAAGGAGATCAGTCCTGGGTGTTCATTGGAAGGACTGATGCTGAAGCTGAAACTCCAGTACTCGGCCACCTGATGCGAAGAGCTGATTCATTGGAAAAGACCCTGATGCTGGGAGGGATTGAGGGCAGGAGGAGAAGGGGACGACAGAGGATGAGATGGCTGGATGGCATCACCGACTCAATGGGCATGAGTTTGAGTAAACTCCGAGAGTTGGCGATGGACAGGGAGGCCTGGCGTGCTGCGGTTCATGGGGTCACAACGAGTTGTACACGACTGAGCGAGTGAACTGAACTGAACTGAACACAGATTCCTGCGTTCAAATCCCCTTCAGACAACTTTCTTTAACTCCCAGCCAAGGCAGAAATCTCTGGATGCTATTTTAGACAATATGTTCTTTCTGGCTTATCCCGCCCAGTTCAGCCACACGTCTTCCACCATGAAGTTACCTTCCCATGGGCCTTCTGTGGGTCTTCTCTAGCCTTTGTAATATTGTAAGCAAACCCACTTCCATCCTTGATCACTTCTGAAGATAATCTGCTCTGCTCTTGATCACACTGAAATCAAGCTTTCTCCTGACAACACTAACTTCCAAAGTGTTTTCTATCAGAAGTGGTTTCCTTTTTTTTGTTTTGCTTCTTGAAGTCCATTAGCCTATCTCCACTCTTCAACAAGGCTCCCTTTTTGCAAGTGCCTCACATTTAACTTACACCATTCTCTTTGGATCCAGTATTTATCAATCTGTGGATGGACCCTTTTTCTAACTTTCAGGGTGAAATTTACCACCAAACATCTACAAGCCTTATCACAAACTGTCTCCTCCATATCTCCATTGCATTTCCACCCTTCTGAAGTACAGGTGCCTCTTCTACCCTGACTGGTCATTGTATCACATCTTATGATGAAGTTCATCTATTCTAATTCTTTCCATTTTCCTTTTGTTCATCCCTCCTGATCTTCACTCTTTTCCCACTATCACTTCCAGCACTGTATTCTTTTCCTATCTTTTTTTTCATCTTATAGCCTCACATGTTAGACCAATTTACTTTCTTCCTTATTTAGTGTAGATTCCAGAGTTCCATTTCACAACCATATTCACAACAGCACTCTTGAATCTCTCATCGTTAGTCTCCAGAAGTCCCACCTTGTGAAATCCAAACACTCTTTTCCACTACAGCATTCTTCCCAATAATAACAAAGTCATATCTTTGAATACTTGTATATTTCCTCACCCTGCCTTTTAATTTTGATTATGCTTGATCATTCAATTGAGGGTTTAAAAAACATGGGGGTAGCTCAGTCTGTCAAATTTTTATTACCCTCTTCCCCCCAAAACAAAACACAGCAGCTTATCCTTTACCTGTACTGGGAACAAGAACACACAGATAAATTTAAAGTTCAAATGTAGTCACTTCAATAAACATTTGCTAAACACAAAATATACTATATTAAAGAATAGCTCCTGACCTTAAGGAATGTGCTATATTTGGGGGAAAATAAACATATAAGCAAATTTCAATATTACACAGCAAATGCCATAAGTGATTTACATCAGAATACAGAAACACAAAGGAAGTATTAAATGCCTCTCTGAGGGCAGGAGAATGAGGGAATACAACTAAAGGCATAAGGAGCTTGAGGCGAATCTCACAAAGTCTTTAGAAAGTGGCATCTAGGGAAGAAAGATGAAAGTAGATGTTCTACAAAGAGAAAACAGCATACTGTGTAAAAGAGAATGAAAGCAACTAGACACTAGCAAAGAGTAGGGTGGCCATTATGTCTTGTCGCCTTTTGAACCTGCATTCCCAACACAAGAATTAGTAAAGACCTCATTTATTCTCAAAAGCTGCCTGTTTCAACAATTAATTAAATCATATTAGGTGCATTCAAAGAAAAAAAATCTAAATGTTTTTAGTTTGGGAATGCTACTCAAAACTTCATACAGTTTGGGGTCCCTATTTAACAGTTTTTGGAAATCCCTGAAGAGTTGTCAGCAGAAATGTTGCCTGGATGGATTTATGTTACGATACATTTCTCCCATGGCTGTATGAACAAGAAATTTAAATGGAGAGAAAATTACAGGAAAAGAAACCAGTGAGAAAGTTGTAACAAGGGTCCAGTGAAAGCTGGTGATGATTTCAATTAGTGCAATCATACTAAAATTGATAAGAAGGAAAGGACTTGAGAAATAGCATACAAAACAGCGTATTCTGGTGATGAATTGAACACATTAGCTAACTATACTGGGGAAATAACGAGGCAGCAAGAGGTTAAGGGAACTGATATGACTTCAGAATCTGATAGGTGGAGGTTGAGTTGCTAACTGAATATCAAGCGGAATACAAAGGAAAGAGCCTAAATTTTAAGGGAGAGTTTGGGAATGGAGATTAAGCTTAAAGAAGCATGAATGTGTTCTTCACAGCTAAAATTCTGAAATTACCTGACGTTTCCCCAGGCAATTTTAAAAGTCTTTAAAAAAAAAAAAATCAAAGTGTCTTTGGAGACCTAGAGAAGCTATCCTTTTAAAAAATTAATTTCTATTGGCATATAGTTGCTTTACAAAGTTGTATTAGTCTTTACTGTATAGCAAAATGAATTAGACATATACATACATATCTGTGTGTTAAGTTGCTTCAGTTGTGTCTGACTCCTTGCAAACCTATGAACTGTAGCCTGCCGGGCTCTTCTCTCCATGGGATTCTCCAGGTAAGAATACTGGAGTGGGCTGTCATGCTCTCTGCCGTCGGATCTTCCTGACCCCGGGATCGAACCTGCGGCTCCTGCGACTCCTGCACTGCAGGCGGATTCTTTACCACTGAGCCACCAGGGAAGCCCATCCATACACATCTTCCATCCCCTTTGAACTTCCTTCCCTTCAGGTCACTACAGGGCATTAAGTACAACTCCCCGTGCTACACATCTTGTTCTATTGATGTATCTGTCTCTTTGCATCAGTCTTCATGTCTACATTATAGTTTCTCTGAGGACTCAGGCTATGCTCTTTCATTTCTATATCCCTCATATCTCTTAGCATGGTGTATTGCTCTTAGCAGAGAGAAATCACTCAGCAAATGTTTACTAAATTAAAAGATCCTTAATAGACCAGAATACTATTTCAGTCTAAGGAGGACATCTAACTAATGACTGGATTAATTTTATGTGGATATCTGAGGACAACAAAATGCCTACGTGCTTATGGTCTATTAATAGAGAAGTCTATCTGAGACTAGAACCCAAAGCAAAGAGGTCAGACTTTCATGACCCTACTTTTAAAGGTAAAACACCCAATCAAGTAGCTGCCAAAAAGAATCTGTTTAATCACTGCTACTTTCTGAAAGTCTACTCTATCTCAAGCAATGTGATTCAGATTCAGAAAACTGCAAACTTGGGCTCTGAGCAATAGGAGTTTCCTCAATATATTTCCACTCAATTAAAACCTGGAGTGAACATTCAAAAGAGAGAAACATTTTGTTCACTTTGGGAACAAGACAAATTAAACTCACATAATTATTTGAATTCAATTAGGAACATTGGAGGCATCATTATTTTCCACTTAGATAACTTCTATATATAAAAAGGGTTAGATAAAGGGGTTTTTGTCAAATTTTTTTTTATCTTGTAAGACAAGCCTTAGGAAATATTACAAGAAATACTTTTCTTTACATTGATGTAGAAACTAAAAAAAATTGAGAATTCTGAGTGCAAAGGACAAGTTCTACACAATTTCTAATCCTAAATCATAATATCTTAATAAGATGTCTTATAGGAGAGTAAAAGGACTTAATTTTATTTTTATTCATTTTTTGCTGAGAGTGCTTCTTTTATTTGATTGAAGAGTTGATCTCAGTCATTTAAACTATCATTTAAATATGATGCAAACTCTTTATCAGTAATTAAACAGTTTAAATCCTAATAACCCTTTATTAGGATTTAAAAATCCAGAAGGATCCAAACACAAGTGTATAATATTTGAAAGTAGAATTTAAAGAGGGTTCTGCTGGGGACAACTCATTTCAGTATCATTCAAAATAGGAAATATTGAGGTTAGACTGCAATATTCTGAATGTTAATTTCATGCTTTGGAGCTCTTAGATAATTTTACAGAGTGTGGCAAAGTGATGAAAGTTGAATAGGTATTGATATGAAAAAACACTTCCTTTGGGTCAGAGCTTTGCAGAACAATATGTGATAGAAGATGAATCAAGGGCCACCACAATGCATCTATTCTCTGCATCTATTCACATTTATTTATAAAGTTCTGGAAGTCTAAGGCAACAGACCCAGAATATTAATTGTACTTCTCAACTAGAGATATTACAATATTGCATATCTCTTATTATTCTATATTCCTATTTCTCCAGAAAACTATGATCCTCTTAAGACAAAGACAAAATACTGTTTATACTGACTCTAGGACATGTTGGAGGAAGAGTAAAATATTTGTCAAATTAAGAGAAAGAAATAATTAATAAAAATAAGCAACCAGTAAATATAATGACATGGGACTGGTACCACATATACCAGACTTGACATCACACCATGAGAGATATATAGAGTCCCTTTGAAACCTCATACTTGTTTGCCATCCTATTTATTACTCTATCTATTTAAGAAAGTTACAAACGATATTATTTCATAATTGAACTGAGTATTGCTTATGTATAGTTAATAAAAATCCATTTTACATTTATTTGTACGAAATAGTATCTTTATCCGTTTGAAGGAAACAGGATTCTCCCTACTTGTATAACTGAAGTTATATATGCCCAACATACCAATTTAATAAAATTTGTTAAGTTATATGTGTTAATCAACAGAAACATGCTTTTAAAAGGGGACCTAAATTCTCAGCCCTGGGAAAAACTCACTGTGCATGATTGTGGCCACTTCCCTGTTCTCAGACATCTAGGTCTCTGTAATAAGGAATCTGCCTCCACTTTTTGATGTCTGATGATGACTCTTACATCTCACCCCTGCCTCTTCAGCTCAGCCCTACATTTGGGCAAAATGCTAAGAAAGCACAGGTATTCTCTCCTGTGGTGCTGGATGAGAGTTTCAACTCTCACAAATTCAGCCAAGCCACTCTCTCAGCCTGGGCCTCATCCCGCAAACGGCCCAACATCCCCCGGCCAGTCACCTTGCCCTGTTGGCTCCAGAAAAATCTCAATTATCTCCCGGGTGGGGTGTGTGCGTGTGTGTTCATTAGTCTCTACTTTCAAATCAAATTTTGGTGGGGGTTCATCTGAATTCCACACAATAGCTCTAATAGTTTAATCATCTAGATATTGAATACTTGGTTCTCCTCTGCTCCTCTCAAAAAAAACCTAAAATAACCCAGGTTCTACTCAGAAGCTAGCCAAAGGGAACCACAGCTTTAATACAGCAAGAACTTACAGAGGGTGCAGAAGTGATATCACTATCAGTAGAATTAAAACCACCCACCTGCCTAATTCGCTATTGACTCTGGCATCAACAGTCTTTCTAGAATATGTTCAAACAGCTTTATTAGCAGAGAGTGCTGAGAGGAGCAGGAAATAACTCCTTTTACGCTTGCATTTGATTGGCCTCTTGCAGTGCATTAATATACGGGTATGTGGCACTATTTCCAAAACTAACGTTCACGAAATTAACATGGACAGGAGAAAATCAGATTTTCAGCATTTAAATAGAACATTTAAATAGAAAAAAATGCCAATTTATGGCTTATTCGTAACACAACAGCTGTTTAAAATACAGCTATTTATTTACTATGTGCCAAGAACTGTGCTTAGCATTTAATACCCATTAATGCATTTATCATTATAAAAATCCTGCAGATTAAATGCTATTACTTAGACTTAGCCACAAGCAAAATTCATAATCGTAAGTACTCATTATATAGTTTCAAATCTACACTGATATAGCTATGAGTTTTCTTGCTTCCTGGTAATTTTTTAAAGTAGAATAGACCTTTATGAAGCTAATCAACTGGTAAACTTGAAAATGACAAATTTTATCACACCGTAATGTAGGGAGACATTATCTGTCACAGTTGATTGATGAAATACATACAAATACTGCATGGTATGCTTTATTTACTTCAACTACAATGCCCTAAAGAAATGTACACCATGAATTTAGATGTAGGAAGACAACTGAATATAAGATTTTAGATACCTTTGCAATAGTCAATGACTGAAATGTTTGTTGCTGTTTAGTCACTCAGTCATGTCTGACTCTCTTGCAACCTCATGGACAATAGCCCACCAGGCTCCTATGTCCATGGTATTTTTCCAGGCAAGAATAGTAGAGTGGACTGCCATTTCCTTTTCCAGGGGATCTACCCAACCCAGGGGTCGGACCCGAGTCTTCTGCACTGGCAGGTGGGTTCTTTACCACTGAGCCACCAGGGAAGTCCAATGACTGAACTATGTCCAAGTAAATATTCTGGGAACTGTGAGGAAGTAGAAAGAAGTATAAGTCATGATACTGACTTCAACATGTTTACGGTATCCCTGAGAAGATAGTATATGACTTGGTGGCTTGTCTAGTTTTTAATAATTTGAAGTGTTAATTCATTTCATCAATATGAATGGCTAGATATGACAAATAAAATTTTAAAGTACTAGTCTTTCAAGTATGACTTTAAAATTTCTTTTGTCCAGAGTTAGCATCTACATTGACTGACACCCTCTGCCTTTAGAAATGTGTTTGTTTAAGACAGCTTATTGTCTAAGAATCCATCATTTTAAAGATAATTATGAATAATAAACAGGTATAAAATTTAAGTGGAAAACAGCAGGGGGAGCTCAAAGACAGGTTGGCCAAATTAAAGGTTGACTTCAAGAGTCCTGAAAAAACTATTCTGCGTATTGGAGAGAAGAAAGAAGAAGTTAAGAACAGAGATGCTCATTTGAAATTATTAGATGGTATTATGTACAGACTGAAGTAATTCTGAGTAAAACAGTGAATTAACTACACAGAGGAACACTTTTCACTAGGCAAAACTTCAAAAGACTTGATAAAAAAATGCCAAGACAAAAAGAATTTTAACATGCACAAAACCACTAGATATCAGGAAAATGTAAATTTAAAACTATGACATTCAATATATACCATCAGAATAGTTAAAATTAAAAAAGACATACTAAAAGGACTTGGCAAAATTGTGGAGCAAACAGAAAGCTGAGACAGTACTGACTGAAATCTAAATTGCCAAAACTACTTGGGAAAAGTGTTCCATATCATCTAAACTGAAAAAAACTCATGCCTCATGACCAAGCAATTTCCCTTCTGTCTATATATCCAACACAAATGTATACTGCATAAACACAAAAAGACAGGTATAATAAAGTTCACAGCAGTAGGATTTGTAACAACTTTAAACAAAAACACAACAAATGTCAATAAGAAAATGGATAAATGATTTATGGCATATTTGTAGGAGATAAACATGAAATACAACTACAGATATAAAGGCAGACGAATGTCCCAAATATAATGTTGCAAAAAAGAATCTAAACTGTGTGTGAGAATCCAGACACTGAGGGGTACATTATCTCTTTATATACATTCTTTTCCATGATGGTTTATCACAGGATATTGACTATAGTTCTCTGTGCCGTACAGGAGGACCTTGTTGTTTATCCATTCTAAATGTAAGAGTTTGCATCCACCAACTCCCAGTCCATCCCTCTCCCTCTCCCATTCCCCTCAACAACCACAAGTCTGTTCTCTGTGTCTCTGAATCTGTTTCTATTTTGTAGGTAGATTCGTTTGCGTCATATTTTAGATTTCACATATTAGTGATTTCACATGGTATTTGTCTTCAGTGAAGAGTGGCGTGTATGGTGTTAGAAGTCAGCATAGTAAGCTACTCCTGGGTGGCAGTAACTGAAAGGAGAAGGCACAAAAGCATCTCCTGAAATTCAGTAATGATCTGTTTCTGATCGAGTTTCTGGTTACATGCATAAGTTCATTTCATGAAGATTCATCATACTGTACAGTTAGGCTTGTGTGTTTTTTCTCCATAACATAATTCATCAAAAGCTGCTCTAAATATTATACTAGATGATTGTTTTAAATGATTCAACCAAAAGTTATTACTTGAGGCCTGAAACTAAGAAAGCATGGTTCCACAGAGGTAAGTACTGGAGATGACATCTATCTTGCGGGCACCTGCCAACGCTTCGCGTGCAGAGAAAGAAGGAAAGATGGGCACCTGAACAGAGAAGGAGGTCACATTCAGTCTCCACAGAAGTCTTGCACCCAAAAGTCAATGCCCAGGGAGTGTCCTGGAGAAAACTTTCATGCAGAGTAAGACTTGCTTTGCTTCCAGATAGCAACTATTTTTAAAGATTATTTTGAAAATTTCTAATCACAACTGCATACTCAAATGGGTTGAGTATTTGACCTGTAAGTTGAACATCTAGGTTAAAGTAGATCTATGGTTGATAGATCATGCAGTTCCTCGGAGCAAGCAAATCCCTTCTGGGAAAAAAAAAAAACAGTAAACACAAATCATTTCCACATGTAAGATACTAAGGAACATCACAGAAAAATCACTGAGTGCATGAAAAGTAAACTCCCATGAAAAACAATCAACAGAAATAATGAACTGTAGAAATAGATCACAAAAATTATAGGTATTAGAATTACCAAATAAATAAAATAATATATTGAATCTATTTAAGGAAAGATAAGGAATGATAGAAAATCGAGCGGATGAGCAAGAGACCATTAAAAACTTGCCAGGCATATTTAAAATAAAAACAAACAGAAATTCTAACATAAAACATCTAATAACTGCAATCAGAAACTCAATAAAACAGATTAAGAAATAAATTAGACACAGTTGAAGGTTGGATACCTTCAAAAAATAAATGAAAACATTAAATGAAAAAATGAAACATTCAAAATGTAATAGAGAAATAAAAGAGACAGAAAATACGAAAGAGAAGTTAAGAGAAGTGAACAACAGAATAAGGTCAACATAAATCTTATTAGAGTTTCATAGGAAAACTAAAAGAAATGGTAATGAGACAATATTTGAAATGATAATAGCTAAGAATTGTCAAAATTGACAAAAGACAGTCATATTCATATAGGAAGGCCAATGAATCTTAAGCAAGGTGAATTTATTTAAAAAATCAACATCTGGACACATTAGAGTGGATTTGCACAACAAAGATAAGAAGAAGTTAAAAGAACCCACACAGACGAGACAGATCAAAAGAACACTGATCAGACTGAAAGTTGATTTCTTAAGGGATGATTTAATGCTATCTTTAAAGTGCTGAGAGAAAGAGCTGCCAACCTAGAGATACTGACACAGCAAATCTAGCTTTCAAGTAGAAGTGCAAAACACAATTTTAAGAAAATCAAATGTTAGAATTTTCTACTATTGGGCACTAAAGGAACTTGTAAAAGATGTATTTTAAGAACAAGGAAGGTCTGAGACGCTGAATCACAGTGGGGAGCAAAAAACATAGAAAACATGTCAGTAAATATTCACAAAGATGGACTGAGTCAAACTAATATCTAAAATGTGAAGAAAACTAAGCTCCATTTTTCTCATATTGCTGAGGAAAAGGGGAAAATACTGTTTAGTTTCAGCCTTTACTAAGGTAAATTTTCCAGGGTTGTTACTAAAGCAATAGAGAATAAAACTTTAAAACTAGAAGGAAAGAATACAATGAGAATAGGGAGGAAATTACTTTGATCCAAAATGATACAAAGAAAGAAAAGAAGCAAAAAGAAAGCACCCATGAAAATAGGGTAAAGAGGAAGTTTAAAATAGTATTTTTGAATATAATTATAATCAACCAAATGTTCATGAATAAACTAATATGTCCCATTAAAGTAAGTTTCTGCACATGTCAGAGATAGGTATAATGCAAATAATTTCTCTGATAACAACGGAACAAAGTTAAAAATAACAACATATATCATATGCTTTATAGTATGAACGTGAAAGTGAAAGTTGCTCAGTCGTTTCTGACTCTTTGTGACCCCATGGAGTGTATGGTCCATGGAATTTCCCAGGCCAGAATACTGGAGTGGGGAGCCTTTCCCTTCTCCAGGAGATCTTCCCAACCCAGGAATCGAACCAGGGTCTCATGCATTGCAGGTGGATTCTTTACCAACTGAGTTATGAGGGAAGCCCCATTGTACAGTATAATAGTTAATAATTTATATAAACACACACAAAAAACACACCTTTCTTTTGGGAAAAAAATTAAAGAATGTCTAAGTAGCACCTGAGTCACAGAAGATGTCATAACAGAATTAAGGAAATACTTTCTGTAGTAAATATACAGTGTATCAAATATTTGAGATGCAGCTAAAGTAGTAAAATTGAATAAACATATTGCAAAGTAATTCACAGAGATTTACTTTAAAACATACAAAAAAAGAGAGAAAAATAAAACCAAAGAAAGCAAAAGAAAGGAAATAACAGGAGCACAGATACTAATAAAGAAAAGATAACACAACTATAGAAATTTTAAAAATGAACTACATTGAGTAGTAGTCAGAAAGGTCATCATCAAAAAGTCTACCTAGAAAGGGTGTAGAGTGAAGTGACCACTCCTGCACTGTTGGTGGGACTATTGGTACGGCCACTACGGGGAATAGTACAGAGGTTCCTTTAAAAACTAAAAATTGTTATCATACGATCCAGCAATCCCATTCTGGGGATATCCAAAAAAGATGAAAACTCTAATTTGAAAAGATATATGCACTCCAATGTTAATAGCAGCACTCTGTAGAGTAGCCAAGACATGGAAACAACCTATGTATTTTTCAACAAAGGAATGGATAAAGAAGATTTGATACACATATTTAAAATAAAATTAAACTATGAGTTAACAAATAGGTTTTTTTTTCATTTATTTTTATTAGTTGGAAGCTAATTACTTTACAATATTGTAGTGGTTTTTGCCATACATTGACATGAATCAGCCATGGATGTACATGTGTTCCCCATCCTGAACCCCCCTCCCACCTCCCTCCCCATCCCATCCCTCTGGGTCATCCCAGTGCACCAGCCCTGAGCACTTGTCTCATGCATCCAACCTGGGCTGGTGATCTGTTTCACACTTGATAATATATATGTTTCAATGCTGTTCTCTCAGATCATCCCACCCTTGGCTTCTCCCACAGTGTCCAAAAGTCTGTTCTATACATCTGTGTCTCTTTTGCTGTCTTGCATATAGGGTTATCGTTACCATCTTTCTAAATTCCATATATATACATTAGTATACTGTATTGGTGTTTATCTTTCTGGCTTACTTCACTCTGTATAATGGGCTCCAGTTTCATCCATCTCATTAGAACTGATTCAAATGAATTCTTTTTAATGGCTGAGTAATATTCCATTGTGTATATGTACCATAGCTTTCTTATCCATTCGTCTGCTGATGGGCATCTAGGTTGCTTCCATGTCCTGGCTATTATAAACAGTGCTGTGATGAACATTGGGGTACACGTGTCTCTTTCAGTTCTGGTTTCCTTGGTGTGTATACCCAGGAGTGGTATTGCTGGGTCATATGGCAGTTAACAAATAGGTCTTAATAAACAGCATCTTTTTGGGTACAGAATGGCAGGAGATTATGACTGTGGGATTTAACTTGGTGATTCTACCACTTAGAATTTAGTCTAATTAAAATAAAGAAGAAAGCTTCAAAAGATGTTTATAGTACCATTTGTAAGAGCAGTAAATGAAGAAAAATGCTTGAACATAAAAAACACAGACATTTAAAAATCAAGTCAGAATATTATCTGGCAATCAAAATGATGTAAGCGAAGACTGCATCAGACAACTGAAAAGCATTAAAAGAATAACGTTAGGTTTAAAAAGTAGGACAAGAAAATCATATATAATTATTACTGTAGCTTTAAAAGTATGTATACTAATGGACAACATTCGAAAGGGAAAGAAGAAATGAAAATTGTATCTTAGTGGCAGAATTATGGCTAAGCAATTTAAAATATGTATACAAATTTGAGGACTTTTAAAAAAAATTTTACTTTTATCTGTTGATTAACATGCATGATTGTAGTAGGGACAGGCCATTAGTTATTATTTTTGTGAATTAACAGGAAATTTACAAAACTAGAAAAATTTACAAAATTCTTTCATAGAAGAACTAAAAGTGCAGTAATTATCTTCCTTTCCAATTCTGCTTAAATATGAAAATGAACAGTAATTTTCAGATATGTAGAAAAGCACAAGTTACTGGGATGTATGACTTCACATCCTAGCACCATACAAATAGTGCCCATTTAACTCAGTTTCCTTAGATGATACAACAACAGGCCAAGTTAGAACCAGTGGGATAAGGTAACTTTGGAAACTTTCCCACATTATATTCTTAGTAGCAATATACAAACATTTGGATTTCTGTTCCATGGGCTCTGCACTCTATGAGATATTCCTAATAAGGCTTTGAAAACAAAAAACAAACAAAAAAAACATGGTGATTTGAGAACTAAATTAAACTCAAGGATGCAAGATAGTTAGGTTTTCCAGCATATAAACAAAACATAAAATGAGTGTGAATGCTTAAATTTTTGACTGTATCCAACATAACAGTCTTGTTTGTAAGCTCAACTGCTTGTAGTCACATAAAATCTAAAATTTTAACGATTCAGTGTTAAGAGAGAAAAAAAAAAGAAAATTAATTTTGGCTATTTAATACCAAATTGTAAAACACTCATCTTAAGGAATTCTAAAAATATTTATAGACAATTCCTTTTTGGACCATGTGGTAATGTATCTCCTGGAAGAAAACAGGCTAGGTCAGATGACCAAAGATCTCTTGTCCGCCTTTGTCTCCATTAAAGTTATAATTTTCCCTGAGTCAGTAAATCTAACTCATGTATATGTATATTATCTAACCACTCTTTTCTGCTAAGTCTCAGAACCCCGTATGTCTCATAATCTTTATAAAAACACATTCCAAGAACCCACTATCAATCAATGAAAATAATTTTTCAACCAGATCTAATTAAAGAGAAGAGGAATAGATGAATGAACATGAGGTAAATGTTTTTGAAATGTCTCTTCAATTTCATTTCAAAAATGTTCAACTCCACTGAACCGGTAAAACCAAAATTTTAGGTATGCAGGTGTAGACTTCATCTTATTAACACATTTAACGTTGGATTTCTCGTTTAAAAGGGACGGAAGTTGCAAAGATAGTATGCATTCAGAAAGTAGCTGATATAAGTTAAAACAGGGCATATATGTAAAAAATAAGTTAATGTTCAAGTGCAAGTAGGGACATTTTCTCTAATAAAATCTTATAAAATAGCAATGTCACTGAACAAACAGATATGAAACAGTATGAAATAAAAAAGGAAAAAGTTACTTCTATGTTTGGAAAAAAGTTAGAGATGCCTAGTCTAAGAAGAAAAACAAGTCAAAGTATAAAATTCAGACAGTTTATTTGACTATATAGTCTAGATTGTTTTTGTCATTCTCATATAAACACATTGTTATAATTTCCAAAGTTTAAGTGTGAACTTAAAAAAATCAACGATAAAAAGAAGGGCGAAATATTTACCTTAAACAATGAGATAAAAATACAGAGGTTTCTCATGCTCATATCTTTTTTTTTTAACTTTTAGAAGATAAATTGACTATATTCCCCTCACTGTCCATTTCATCAGTATGACTCATTTTGTAATTGGAAGTTTGTACTTCTTAATATCCCTCACTCATATATTTTTAATAATCAGAGACTGTATGGCTATTTAGTTACATTTACTTTTCTATTGGGTGAATTTAATAGTATTATTATGTTTTCTCTACTAAATCTATCACTACAAAATTGTCTATGGGAATATGCCCAGGAGAATGATCAAAGCTTAGAAATATTTAGCATCTCTAGGCCATATAAATCTTATTCCTTCAAATATCTAGAACCATATTAATGAAAGTTTTTAAAAGTAGAGTAAAGACTGATATTGACAAAAATCAAACAACCACATCATCTAGGTGATGGGTTTCTCAATCTCCAAAGAAAATGGAACACGACGTTAATTATGCATATTTGCATTTTAATGAGAAAACACTTAATGATAAACACAATCTTTTCACATTAGAGCTGGTAGAGAGGTGAGAAACTGTTTAGCTCAAACTCCTTTCATGGATGAGGAAACTAAATCTTTAAAAGTTTAATCTGTGCAGTTCATACTTTTCATGAACAGGATAATGTCTCCAGCATTTTCCTCTGTGTCATAATCTGTATCAAAAAAAAATTTCTTGAGTTGTTACCAAGGTGCAACAAATAAATATAAATTTAAGAAAGGCCATGGAATAGGGAAACCTGAAGAATCAAACGAGTGGTAACATAATAAATGTGCCTTGATGTGTACAAATAGTATTTCATGACAGGTTATGACAGTCTCTTCCAACTTTCTCAGGTTATCTATGAAAAGACAGATTTCAATCTCAGAAAGACTGAGATTCATTTATAAATTAGATAGAAATACAGTCTCACAAATATATTAATTTTCTTAAACTAATCTATATATTCAATGAATTTCCATCAAAACCATGATAATTTATTTCACGGGACTTAGTAAGATTTTATTTTTAATTATGGAAGTAATAAAGATGAAGAATAACCAACACAATTTAAAACAAGCAAGATCAGGAAGAAGGAACTCTTTATTTGATATTCACCATTGTAATACTATAGATATTAACACCATAGGGGTTGTAACATAGAAAGAACAGGCCAAAAGAACAGAACAGAAACCCCAGAAATAGACCAACAGTACTAAGAAACTCAGCGCCTTTCAAGATAACACTATCAGTCAGTAGGAATTGATGGAACAGTTGATCAGGGTTTAGCCATGCGGAAAACAAAATTGGATTACTTCTCACACTGAATAATGTTAAACGTAACATGTAAAGGGACTTAGGTGTATTAATAAAAGGCAGATCTTGAAAAGTTTTTAGAAGAAATTCCACCCACTCCGCAAAAAAAAAAAAACAACTCTGTTTCTCAACAGGCTTCAGCAGTTACTTACTGGGAGAAGGTACTTTCAACACTTATGATCAACAAGGAATTAAAAGGACATATAAAGAATTCCTAAACATCAATACAGAAAAGACAGCCTAGAAGAAAAATGGGCAGAAGACTTGGGCAGAACTTTTATTAGCAGAATGAGTACTAATCATATTTTTAAATGCTCAAATGTGTTAGTTATCAGGGAAATTAACATTAATACCACAGTGTCATTTATAACCACTAGTTAAAAAAAAAATCTGTGTGACAAAAAAGAATCACTTAACTTTTACAAACCACACATGACCACATATCTCACTCACTGAGGATCACTAAATTTTACACACACAAACACATGCACGTACACATATACAGAATCATTCAAGGTTAAAATATGGCAAAGTTTTTCTCAGTCACTTCAAAGGTATTGCCTGTGGATTCTTCATGTAAAATATTAAACTTTTTTTAATGTTTGAACTTAACAGTTATTGTGAAATGATAAAAACTGACTTTCTTAATATATTGCTTATAAAGAAAAGAAAAAAATGCTTGGCCACATATTTTTATATTTTAATATTATATCAATTAAAATATATATTACAGAAAAGGCATTGCACCTCCTATCATTAAAAAGTTCTTCAACCTGAAATAAAATGAATTTATACTCCTTGAAAGTCTGTTTTATAAATAAGTATATTAGAGTTTAATGTAGATTATGATAAATGTTTTGATTGCAAACGCCATTAAGAAAGATGAGAGAAATTCACTTGATTTTTAAGGATCAAATGCTTACTTTTACAGCCACCTTTCAAACTTTGTATTAGGTTCTAGGACCCATTTGCCATGGCTTTGTCTGCTTGGACTATGGTCTTGGGAAGGACTCGGCAGCATTCAAGGGTCTCATACTTAGGAGTATGGGCTTGGTAGTCAATGCCCAGCTCAGCCACTCACTAGCTGTGTGACCCTGGGTAAGTAACTGTTCCTCTTTGAGCTTTGGTTCCTAACAGTAAAATTAGGCTGAAGGGGCGTCTGCCTCACTGGATTGTGGCAGTTACAAGAGCTAAAACACAAGGTGCTTAGAGCAGGGCCTAGTACACAGTAAGTGTACAAGTGTTAGCTATTACTATTATTATTCACATTATTCACACTTAATAATAGATCATGCTGCAGAAAATGACATCAAAGCAATGGTTATTTCAATCTAAATAGCTGCTGCTCTTCATAGTGCTTTAAACCTAAAAGTTTCCAATGAAAATACGATGCTAACACCATTTATAACAGTAAAATGGTACAACGACGACTTTCCTTGGTAATCAGAATATCTACATTTATTAGTTAAAACATTATTATCTTTTGTTTCCCACTTTCATTAAAATGTGCCAGACTAATATATTTATGAATATATTCTATTCAAATCAGTATTTTTTAGCAGGCTTTAATTCTCATGCATTCAGATTGGATGTACTGGAATCTGGCTCCAATTTATCTCATGATTTTGCCCTAGTGACTAGTTTCTCTTACCAGATTGAAAAAAATCTGAATATTACTTTTGCTAGTAACAAAACAGTGATTTCAGTTTTGCAAGCCAAAATAGTGGTTGCTATTTATTATCATTCTTTAGTTAAAAGAATTTATAATCATAAGGCATGCTTAGGTATTTCTGCTGTCTAAACATTCAACCCCATCCCCAACTTACACCCTTGGATAGGTGTCATGATGAAAATAACAAATGCAGGTTATTAATTGTCTGTTACGTCAGTGCTAGGGTGTGCAATGTGGCGGTTGTGTAAGAGCAGAGAGAGCAGGACATGATCACCCACAGCAAGGATCTCATGTCAATTTAAAGAGACAGAATTAAAGGACCCAAAACAAAAGTGACCCATGACAAACAGTTTCAGGTCAACCTATGACAGTATAGAGGAGTCTAATAAAAAATATGAGACAAGGAGGTGAGGAAAGCAGTAGTCAGGGAATGTTTTATGGATGAAGTGGGAACTACAATGGATCTTGAGGAAAGGTTTTTTTTTTTTTTTTAGTAATTTTTATAATACAAGTCAGTTGCTGCCAATTTCAGATCTTCGACTACCAGGCTCCATATATTGCCATATCTACAGTTCTACTTCATGATTATTGTTGTATTTGAATTTCCCCATACCATTATTTATTTAAAAATTCAAGAGTACAATACTTTGGGGAAACTCTAAATGCTTTTATTTAAAAGGACACTTTATAGCACTCCCATAAAGGGTAAGTCAATACCACTTCCCATAAGAAAGTGGAAGGTATCTGAAAATAAATACAATGTAAACAGAACAATTTCTCCCTAATTTCTATCTAGAGAATGCTACTTTCCAAATGGTCTGGGCTAGAAGCCAGTTTGGCCTTTGTTTTATTAAAGGAGATATTAAACAGATATTGTTACAGAATTCCTAACACTAAGTAAAACTTAAAAGTTTAATGTAAGTGGAAGGCTTAGTAACACTAAGGCAAGGTAAGGTGAAGTCGCTCAGCCATGTCCAACTCTTGGCGACCCCACAGACTGTAGCTTACCAGGCTCCTCCATCCATGGGATTTTCCAGGCAAGAGTACCAGAGTGGGTTGCCATTTCCTTCGCCAGAGGATCTTCCCGACCCAGGGATCGAACCCAGGTCTCCTGCATTGGAGGCAGACACTTTACCGTCTGAGCCACCAGGGAAGTCCGTTTAGTAACACTAACGTGGACATCTTTCTGTCCTTCCTTCCTCTCTACCATCTTCCCCTTTCTCCCTTCCTTTCTCTTATCCTCCTCTCCCTCCCTGCTTCTCCCCCTCCACCCCTTCCTCCACCTTCCTTCCTTCCTTCCCTCCTTTTCCTCCACAGGCATTTATTGGGCACCTATTACGTGCTAGGCACCCTCCTAAGCACACAGTAGGCGCTTAGGAAGAAGCACACCAAAGCCCTTGCCCTCCTCTTGTTGGAGGAGGATGGTCAGTAAACAGGGACACGAGAGAAGGCACAGCAGGTCACAGTTGCTACGAAGAAAGCTAGAGCAGGACGTTTCAGGGAGGTGGAAAAGCATTCACGGATAAAATGACAAACACGCAGTGATCTGAAGCACGGGATGGAACCAGCCATGCAGACACTGAGGGAAGCAGATTCTCTGGCAGTGAGAACAGCAAGTGCAAAGGCCTTTGTGATGCAGAACAGGCCTGCTATGTTCAAGGAAAAGCAGTGAAGACAGGAGTGGGTATGAATGGGCAAGGGAGGCGGAAAGTCGCTTGAAAAGAGGTCAGATCCCTGGGAGGTAGGTGGGAGAGATTAGATCATACAGACCTTTAAAAAACACAGCAGGAACTTGGACTTCAGAGTTTCCCTGGTGGCTCAGTGGTAAATAATCCACCTACCAATGCATGAGACATGGGTTCGATCCCTGATCTGGGAAGCTCCTACATGTCGCAGATCCTACATGTCATCCTGCATCCTACAACTAAGCCCGTGCACCACAACTATTGAGCCTGTGTTTTAGAGCCTGGGAGCTGCAACAAGAGAAGCTACCCCAATGAGAAGCTTGCACACTGCAGCTAGAGAGAAGCCCATGCAGCAATGAAGATCCAGCACAGACAAAAATAATTATTTTCTAAAAGAAAAAAATCCTTGGACTTTTAATTCTAAATGCTACAGGAAGTCACTGGATGGCTCTGAGCAGAAAGCGATGCAATGTAACCTAATTACTGTTTTGGCAGAATAACTCCACTGTATGGCCTGAGACTAGAAGGCAAGAGAGAGAGATACCACAAGTAAGGAAATTGGGTAGGAGGGTGTTGCAACAGTCTAAGATTGAATATTTAGTCCGGGGCTGGAGGCCGGGGAGTACTGGAAATAATCAGGCAACCTGGATTTGGGGGGGGGTGCAAAGGGAACCCACTCATATGCCATATATCAATTCTGTTTCAGCCTTACATTTTTCTAGCTCTGTTTTCGTTAACCCTGGCTGTTGCTGGTGACTAGTGGGCACACCTTTCTCATTGGCAATCCTTAGTGCTGATCACAGTCCCTAAATATGCTTTAAGACAAAGGTGCTTAAAAGGTTTACCTTTTAAGATGGATGGTACCGAGATCAAAACAACAACCTGATAATGCCTGCCATCCTGGGTCGTCACCTATGTGAACACCTGCACACAACTACACACTTGGGGAAAAAAAAAAAAAAAAGACAAGACCTTGACTCTTCTCCAGACTGCCTGCCTGAGGTTCCCTTGACAAAATGCAACTGTACGAGAGATAATCTAGGCTTGCAAAGCATGCCAGCTGATGAGGACAGGGAAAAGACAGTACACTGGAACGAGGTACCAAGGGGAAGCGCCAGGGCAACAATGGGACATAGATTTCACTGAGGTAAGGCCAGGCAAGTATGGGTATCGCTATCTGTTGGTTCTGGTAGATACCTTCTCGGGATGGGTAGAAGCCTTCCCCTCTTATTTAATCCTGAGGCACTCCTTCCACCTCCCTGTTATAATATTTGATGCACTTTTAATTCTACATGTATCTTCCTCAGAAGGGAGAGAAGTACATGGTCCATAGTAAGAGCTTAAATACTTGTTAAGAATCAAAGGTTGAATGCTGACTATTGATGAGTGTGAAGATGTGAAGACAGTAACTGATCATTTATTGAGAATATAAAAGGTTTTTATATTAATTTACATTTTAGATAAGATGCAGCTGGCACTCAGACACATTAAAAAGAATGTTGAATGAAAAGGAATAAGTTTTCATTGAGAAAAAAAAGGAATAAGTTTTCATTGAGAATAAAAGAAAAATCAGGTTGGAATTATTACAGAACATTGTATAATTGCCCACATTCACAAATTTACAATTTAACCAAAATAAAGTTCATATAAAGTGTATTTGAGAATCAATTCAGCTCCTTAGAGGGAAAAAAAACCCAGAAATTTATTTGGCATAGTCGTTGAATGGCTAGCACTAAAATATTTGTTCTTGAACTAAGAATGTAGAAATGTGGGAAAATTAAATTTAAAAGTGTGTCTATTCTGAGTGCAGCTTTAAAGCAAGTCCTATAAATCAAGGTCAGTACTCACACATGTGTGCTCATGGAACTGGAGTGTACTTTATTCTCCCATAAAGTCAAGTCCTAGTTACAGTTGCTAGCCACACACAAACAGCTTCACTGAGCTGCTGAACACAAAGGGCAACCAAGGAGCAAGAAGGCGATTCCCCGGTCCAGAGTTACATCCGGGTGCATGTCAGATATTTAATTCGCACATTAACTTACTCAAGCTACCAGGGTAACTCTTAAGGCACCAAAGTTATAATTGGAGAAGACCACTTTGCTACCAAAAGTTCTGGAGAAATCACCAGCAATTCTTAACACCTGTTCTTATTAAAGTGTGAATTTCTGGCAGAGTCTTGTTGAAGGAAGTTGCTGATGCCATTTGACATTAATGATCTACAAGATGTGATTCTGACATGCCTGCCATTTTCAGAGCACTGGAGAATTTCTTCAATTTACAGAGGGGCTCCTCTGCTACAGGTCTGTATGTCCGTTAAGCTGAGTAAGAATTATCCTTAAAAGGGACAGAAAAGTTCAGGAGCATAACGACACTGACTTCCCAACACTCGTAAGGCATCAGATTTAGGTTTAGAAACCTTGGAACCAGAACATCTTCTAACATTGTTAACAGGAATATTTAATAACCCTATCAGTAGGCATAACTCCATTCCGGCTCAATTAGCTTCTAATTTAATTAGTCCTAAACGAAAATTCTCTAAATCGGGGTAGCTGGCTTTTGAAATTCATGCCAACCAATACCATTGTCAGTGGCTCTCTTTCTCACTTCTTTTTCCCTTTCCCTTATTCATCTCTCTCTCTCATACACATACCCCTCCCTCATTTTTTCTCACTGCAGAGATGCAAACCAAAGTGTACCTGCAAAAGCACAAAATTTGTGGTCAACCTAGAACATTTAGCACCCATACTATGTTTGTACCTGAAGACTGTAGATACATTCTGTGAATGTTTATAGATCATCTAACATGAATGTATATAGTTCTTAAGTATCAGTTTTGAACCATGGAACCATTCCTAGGCTATTTACACAAAAGGAGCTCTGCATAGAGCTCATTGCTCCTTTCCATTTGGATGTCACACATCTGGAAAAAAGGCTGCCCCTAAGAAAAAACCTACACACAAGCTTTAATAAACTACTTAGTAAAAAAAAAAAAAAAAAACAGAAAAATACACTCCCCTTTGTCAAAAACAAACTCTTGTAATCACACACAGGCCTATGTTTTTAGGACTACGGAAGACAGCTGTAGAGCCAAACTCCCCCACCCCCGGCCCAGGTTGCCTCCTCTGCCCTCTGCGCAGAGCAGAGCTGGGGGTGCTTCCGCGGGCCCCTGGGAACTCATCTCCAGATAAACGTGCTCCAGTAACGTCACAGGGCACAGGGTCCCACGGAAGCCGACTGCACAGCTCTGAAAAAGGACGCGCTGCAGCCTGAAGCACAAACCACAATGAGGCAATGAGGAGAAACTCGCTATCACTTTCAATATCAAAGCATGTTTCTCTGAAGCCCATGAAGCTCTTATCTGGTTCTTGACATCAATGACAGCAAAGGGACCAGGCAGGGGAAGACGCAGTGACGTCTACCACACACCACTCTCCCGGTGGTTTGACTGCAGAACGGTGAAACTGAGAATTATTGCTAAAAAAATAAGTCTATGTTGCTGCGGTACACTTATTTGCTTTTAAAGTATACTTGTATACTTTATATGTGTGTATATATATGTATATATGTATACTTTAAAGTATATATGTATACTTTTTGTATAAAAAACATGTACATGTTATTCTTTATAACAATTGCTGTTTCTGGAAGTTAGTTTATCTTGCAGGAAATCTACATATTGACCAGCCTTGAAAATGAACATAAGAATCTTTTCCCATTGCTTAATATTACTTCTTATTTGTCCTTTTTTTGTCTATGTACTCATTCCCCTATTGACAGATATTGTATTCCTTTCCATTTTTCACTATTAACAAGAATTTTATAGGGAGACTTTAAATTTAAAACATTATATTTTTCTTCTTATGCCAAAATGAAAGCTTATAAAAGAAAACACAGGAAAACAGAAATGTGAGCATTTAAAAGTATCTACAATTCTACTTTGAAATAATTACTGAATGATTTGTTGGTATATATGTATACAAGTGTGTTCACACATTTATCCTTTCCTCTCCAAGTATAAGCATATATGTCGATCTGCACATTTATATATATGTAAATAAACAAATGCATCAATTTATAAACATTGGCTGGCAGGCTTTTGAAGCATCCAAAACCATATCCAGCAATATGTTCACAAAACTTAATTTTTTTCAATCACCAGTGAAAAGTATAATAGGCAAAGAAAATATTTACTTGAAAGTTTTCCTTCTAACAGTCTGCAAGAGGCCAGAACAAATGAGGCTTAGCATACTTGATTTAGATGAAATGAAGTGAAATCTAACTTCACATTCAAGTCTTCTTTACAAAAAAGAATAAGGCCCATTCGTATTCCTTCAAAAATATGACGTGTTTAAGGAGTTAAGGTATCTTCAGCTGAAAGGAATAATGTTACAGCCTCGATTCTAAATTGTATACAGTTCCTCCTGTTTTGATTCTCCTATCACAGATATTTAATTAACAAGAATCACACAGCAAGGGATTTGCCTATAATTTGATTGTGTCACCCATTTCTGAATC
Organism: Muntiacus reevesi; assembly: GCF_963930625.1. Taxonomy (NCBI): domain Eukaryota; kingdom Metazoa; phylum Chordata; class Mammalia; order Artiodactyla; family Cervidae; genus Muntiacus; species Muntiacus reevesi. Next base: position 48,920,403 of record NC_089262.1, read on the forward strand.
ATCACACTTCTGATCTATTTTAAAATCAAATGCAAGATAATAGGCTAACATACTACCATGGATTAGGAACGGAAAAGAATAAACCAATTTTAGCCTGTTTTGGATGCACCCCTAGCTTCATTTGAACCTCCTATTTTGCTAATATTTTTCATTAAATGGCATTAAATGGCATTGTCATTAAAAGGCATTTCCTGAGCATCCTTCCATTATACACAAAACAAAAAGTCCCCAACTCAATTTTTTTTTCTTAGTTAACCATCAGTCATCATGCAAAGTCAACATTATTTATGTATACTTAAAATCAAACTGTGAAGAGGAGGCAGAAGATTCTTGACAACAGGAGTTTGTAAATTAACAGAAAAATTGTAAGTATGTATTTCAGAACACATACACGAGTGTCAGAAAATGAAGTTACACTTAGTTACGCCAGCTCCAGGGATCCTTACAGACACATGATAAAGCTTGGTTGAGAAGGACTGAGGGAGCAGTGCAGACTATTTGGGAAAGGGATGTGGTTTGGGGACTTCAAGCTGGGAGGAAGAACTAATGGAATGGATGATAGAATCAGGGTATAAACAGAGCTTAATGGCCCGAGTCTAACGAGATGGTGTTAAATAGGGACACATTTGAAGTCCCACCCCATGGTTAGAGCAAAAGCATCCAACTGAGCGGCTTGGAAGGGAAAAGGAGATGGTGGCCAGGCCGAGCACACTTGGTGAAGTGTGTGTCAACATGTGACAGAGTAGGTTGGGGCAGCCAAAAAGTCTATGTGATTTCAAATCACTTTCATTGACAACATCCAGAACAAGGTTAAAAAAAAAAAAAAAGTCTCTCCAATGCTCTGAGCTACCTTAATCACATCTGAAATCATTTGTTCACCTTTGGGGCACATATTTTAAAAAGAACGTTGTGAGACAGGAGTTAGTCTAAAGGAGACTGACCAAGATATGAAAAGATAGATGCCCTAGTGTACAGTTAGTTGGCATAAAAAAATAGGACACATAGGGGACGGATCTAACGATTAAAGATAGAAGAGTCTGAAGCAAAAGCGCAATTTCACTTCCCTTGCATGTCCCCAAGCTTTAGAAGTAGCAGCAGGGCTACCTGGAAGAGTCATCGAGACAGAAGTTGGATCAGTGAAAGCAAAAGCAAGCCGACAATACAGAGCTGGCCAACAACATATGAAAGCTGCTGGGAGAACGGTGAGTTCTCTGTGTGAGCCTCAACAAGACGGTCAGCACTGGCCTTGGAAAATTCAAGTCACAGCTTACATTAGCTCGGAACCAGAAGGCAGCAGTGTCTTCTAACAACCTGAAAATTCTGATTCAACAGTAAGTTTGTACTTTGCTTCTGTCTTCCTCTATATTTTCAAGGTACCTTCCTTTGAACTAATTAAACTGCTGTACCTTTCACACCTCAATTTAAATCACTTTATCTTTAAAAATATGTTGACCACTTTAAAGGTTTTATTTTTTTTTCATTTATTTATATTAGTTGGAGGCTAATTACTTTACAATATTGTAGTGGTTTTTGCCATACATTGACATGAATCAGCCATGGATTTACATGTGTTCCCCATCCTGAACCCCCTCCCACCTCCCTCCCCATCCCATTCCTCTGGGTCATCCTAGTGCACCAGCCCTGAGCACTTGTCTCATGCATCAAACCTGGGCTGGTGATATGTTTCACAATTGACAGTATACATGTTTCAATGCTATTCTCTCAGATCATCCCAACCTTGGCTTCTCCCATAGAGTCCAAAAGTCTGTTCTGTACATCTGTGACTCTTTTTCTGTCTTGCATGTAGGGTTATCATTACCATCTTTCTAAATTCCATATATATGCGTCAGTATACTGTATTGGTGTAAAATATTAACACCATATGGCCCAAATGTTTGCTAAATTCTCAAAAAGCATCACGTCAACGGCTGATTTCCCTGCAGTTCTCTTCCTGAGGCATGAGATCTGATACTTTTTTCTCCGTAGCTTCTCAAACATGACATGCTAAGGCATTAAATTCAGAATAACATGAGCTTATATGGACCGATTAGAGTCTGAAGGACATTAAATACATGGTGGCATGATTTGTAATCAGGGTTCAAGATATTGCCCCAATCCGTTTTTTTTAACACATAATATTCCTACAAATTACCTAGAATCCTGTTAAACTGCAGATCGTTATGCAGTAGGTCTGGAGTAGCATCCAAGAATGCGCATTCTACAAAGTTCTCAAGTGATGTCCATGCTACTGATTCATGGACCCCTGCCTAAGTAGCAAGGTAAGGCCTATTTCCCATGGAGCATCATTGCAGAATGTTTATTATGACATCAACAATTTCTGTGCCTTATTTATTAACATTTTCCTGACATATCATAGAATTCTTTCTTTGAAAAGTAAAATATATGCTAAAATATTTATTTATTAATAAATAAATAACTTTATTTCTTAATAAAGCATAATAAAAATCAGACATGCAGGTTTTTTTTCAGGTACTTAAGAGAATGGCGCCCCTGGAGGAGGGCATGGCAACCCACTCCAGTATTCTTGCCTAGAGAATTCCATGGATAGAGGAGCCTGGCAGGCTACAGTCTATAGGGTCACAAACAGTCTGACGTGACTGAAGACTGATCACTCATGCATGCAAGAGTATGACTATATAAAACCACTGACTTTGCCTCCATAATCAGATAACTTGGAAGTATCAGTGGACATTGCCATCAAAATTAATGGTCAATGGTGAACTAAATTAGCAGTCTGATTTTATTTTTATTTAGTGTATGTGAATGTCTCTAATAAAATCACAATATCATTTTTTACACTGACACTCAACATACTGTAGCAACAATCAAGGGTCAGATGTAATCTGAGATCCCTTTATAACACTAAAAGCTGTTGGTTGATCATGACATTGAGGAGATGGCCCCAAAAGACTCAAAAAGTCTGAATATCCCTAACTTGTTTGCTTTAGATTAAAATTTTAAGTATCTTTCTAAAAATCATGGTATATATTAAATAGTAGTACATTATTTTCATGTCTTCTCCTAATCTCCTTAAAATACAAAAAAACACAAATGATGTTATTTTAAAAAGGATGTTTACTTCCTCATAGAAAAATCACAACGTCATACTTTTGAGTTTTGAGCCTTTAGCCTAATCATCATACATGGTGGCTCAGGGAACTTGGGATATTCCGGAATGCTTACTGCTCTTTTAATGTCCATATTCAGGACCTAGTCATGCAGGGTCATTATCCTAGAGAAAGAAGATTTTGACTTCCTGTCTCTGAAACGTTTTACCCTTCACCTCCTCCAAGTCTTACCTAAATCTCAATGTGGAAGCCAACTCTATCTAAAATTGCATTTCTCCCTGACACTCCTATTTTTCTTTTTCGCACTTAACACTAACTCAACATACAATATATTTTACTTATTTTTCTTGACCATTGTCTGTCTTCCCCCTGCATTAGTTTTCTACTGCTGGTATAACGAATTACTACGAACACGGTGGTTCAACAATGAAAATCTGTTATTTTACAGTTCTGTAGGTTGAAAGTGTACAGTGGGTCTCATAAGCCTAACATCAAGGTAACAGAAGGGCTGCATTCCTTTCTGGATGTTCTAGGGGAGCATCTGTTTCATTGCCAGCTTCTAGATGCCACCTGCCTTCCTTGGCTCCGGCCCTTTCCTCCAACTATAAAGCTAACAAAGTTGCATCTTTCTGACTGATCCTTTGTCATCACATCTCCCTCTCATACAATCAAGAAAGAGTCTCTGCTTTTAAGGACTCACATGACTGATTAGGTCCACATGGATAACTGAGGGCAATCTCTGCATCTCATGGTCTCAATCATATCTACAATTCCCCTTTTCTGTTAAGATAACACACTTACAGGTTCAATGAATTAGGCAGTGAAATCTTTGTGAGGACCTTTATTCTGCCTAACATACCCCTCACTGAAATGTAAGCTCCATGTGGTCATGGAATTTCGTTTGTTTTGCTGTATCCTAAGCACTTAGAATAGCATCTGGCACACATTACAGACTCAGCAAATATTTTCAATGAATGAATGAAAGCCAGGTTTGGTTGATGAAGAGCCATATCTGAAGTGCAGGCACAAGAACACTGACCTCCACGAGCTTTGTTTGAAGAGTGTCTCAAATTAAACTTTTAGTTCCCATTTACTTTGCAGAGTGGTTTAGAGTGAATATGATTTACACTGAAATGATTTGAAAATTCTTAAAGAAATGTAAAGTATTAACACTATACTTTCTGAGTTGGTCTTAGTATCTCTTTTGAAAAAAAATTTTTTTTTTAAACTCAATATATCAGCAATTCTGTTCAGAGGTTCACTCTCCAGACTTACAGTAAGCCCATCCAAGATAAGAAAAAGAGACCTTTGAGAAGATCCAACAAAGAAGCTGTAGCCTTCTTTCATTACTCTTCCAGGCAGACACACCATCCTTTGGGCCGTAGCCCCAGAGAGAGGGCAATGTGCTTGGACCCTCTTAGGAAGCGGCAGAATAGAAGGAAGACACAGGGAGTCTCCAAACTTTAGTCCAGGCTTTTGACCAGTCTGGACATTTCACTGAATTTCTCTGACCCTCCCTTCTGCCTGTAGACTATTCTTCTCAGTCACATGTTCCTAAAAGATGTTGACAAACAGTACAATGGTGCCAAATTAAGACACCACCAGTCTTATTGTTTTGTTTCCTTGTGGTAAAATTAGAACACGACTGGTCCAACACACTGTCTTCATGTCAAAACCAATATTATAATAAAGATAGTCTTTTCTTGCTGACTTTTCAAAAAAATAGTGGTTAGAACTTTGATCATTTACTTGTAGAATATCTGCGCAGGGAAATGAGTCTCTTCACCTTTATTGACAAAATTTGCCAATTTTGCTAATCTTTTTTTTTTTTTTTAATACAATGTGCCTTTAAAAGGAGAGGTTTCCTGGAACTCATATGCATTATTAACTAGAAGAGTGAAACTCAAAATGTCTAAGATAGAATCTTTTATTATTTACTTAAATCTGTGATGTTAAAATTTGAAAACATTGTTCTCTAAAATTGATTCAATAGACTTAACAAGAAGGTCAAAATAGCAACAACAACAAAATAGTCTTAATATAGATATGGTTTGCTTCTAGTGTCTCTGACTACATGTTTTTTTGTTTGGTTTTTTTGTGTGTTTGTTTTTCTTGGCCACAGTAAGCAGCATGTGAGATCTTAGTTCCCTGACCAGGGATCAAACCCGCATCCCTGCATTGAAGTGCAGAGTCTTAACCACTGGACTGTGAGGGAAGTCCCTCTGACTATATACGGATATTTAGAAACATTAAGATGCTTGGTGACAATCACACCCTTCACAGTTAGTCAACAGGTATATTCACTTCAGTGCAGGTGCAACTGAGAAGTTAAGATATTACAGTGATTCTCAAAGTGTGGTCTCCAGACCAGAAGCATCAGCTTCCCCTGGGGACTTGTTAGCAGAGCCCAATGGATGGTCGGGGAACCACTCACCAACAGATCAGAAACTGTGGGGAGACGACCCAATAACATGTGTATGACCACCCTTCCTAGAGGTTCTGAAGCTCACTAAGGTCTGGGAACTCCTTGGATAAAGTCACATTCCTTACTCTAAGATGCAATGTCTTACCTCTTGTTTGATGCTCTGTATGGAAAAGCACAACTGCTTTTGTTAAAACATGAAACTGGCGTCAACAACTGGCTATTCGGACCAAGTCACATCTAAAAAGTATGTGGGCAGGTTATTTTGAAAACTGAATATTTGAATCAACTGGTATAGGAAAAGCCTTCCCTGCAACCAAGCATAAAAGCCTCACTTATTCTTCCACAGTTTATATAAATCATCATGCAATATAAGCACTATATTATACTAAGAGATGTTCCTGATATTAATAGAAACATGGCATATTTTATTGGAATTCTTCTCTCATATTTTAGATACATTTTCCAGAGGTTGACTTCCTCTCTCAAAAAGAACTAAAAGAGCCTAGGGATGTAAATGTGTAAAAGTAAAACCAAGCAAATAAACAAGATTTTGAACTAGCAAATAAACTAGATTTTAAAACTTCCAGAGGCAAAAGAAAAAAGGGTCTTTTCCTCTATAAGTTATATAAGCACGAAACACATCTATTGTATTGTCTATAGTTTTAATAACTGAAAACACCTTTTTACCTATGGAACAGTGCTAAAGTAAAGGTCATGCCAAAGTGCTGGGAGAGCCTGGAGCATGTGATACCTGAGCACCAGGAGCAGGGTCCCAGAGCGGGCCTGTGGAGCTGGCTCTTAGATGCTGAGCTTCCAGGGTGCAGAATGGGATTAAAGAATTTTCCCATCAGAGAAACAATGCACACACAAGAGCACCCCAACATGCAGGGGCCCAGTGGGGTGAGCCTGCAGCATTGCTCGACTTCCTGAGTTAAGGGCTTTGAGTTTCTCTGTAGGGAGTGGAGAGTCAATGAGTTGCTAGGCGGTGGATTTTACATATCATGATCGCTTGTTAGGAAAATGGGCCCGGCCAAAGTTTCCCAGAGACTGATATCAGAGAATTCTGGCAATTTCTAACTTAAAGAAAGGCAACACCTAAGCCGAGGGGCATAAATGAAGGCAAGAACTTGAGAGACACTCGAGGTGAGTTTGAATGTGATGACTGAAGGTTGGGTGCAGAAACTTGAAGGCAGAATCTTGAAACTCTTATTAAGTATTTCTTAATATTGAGTGTGATACTGATTTTGCATTAGCTAACATGTGTGGGCTTCCCTGGTGGCTCAGCTGGTAAAGAATCCACCTGCAATGCGGGAGACCTGGGTTCGATCCCTGGGTTGGGAAGATTCCCTGGAGAAGGGAATGGCTACCCACTCCAGTATTCTGACCTGGAGAATTCCATGCACTGTGTAGTCCATGGGGTCGCAAAGAGTCGGACACAACTGAGCGACTTATAGTTTACACTTAACCATGTGTAATGCTGAAGGATTAGTAAGATTTTACACTTAGAGAGAAAGAGGGGGAACTCATATATCTAGCTGCTTCAAATGGTCACTTTTCAAAATGACAGAAACAAATGGAAAGTAGTATCACTGGGAGGCAGAAAGCAGTTCTATAAGTGGATGCTGCTAAGACTTTAAACTGCAGAGTCACAGAAGGTATTAAATATACCTTCTCCTGGGTCCCGTGCCCAAGAATTCTAATGTCATTGGTCGAGTGTCTGGCCTGGGCATGAGATTTTTTAAAGTGGCCCAGGTGATTTAAGGTGGGTGAGAACCAATGCTTCAAAATATGTGAAGGCTTTTTCAATTTGATAGTGTAGCTTTAAATTTTCACTCTGTTGATTTGCCTAGCCAAATAATCTATTGCAATGCTAATGATGCTAAGGATTTTCCTGGTGGCTCAGACAGTAAAGAATCTGCCTGCAATGTTTGATCCCTGGGTTGGGAAGATGAAGTATAATATATATACGCCCTAGGCAAGCTTGCACGCATGTATGCATGCTAAGTCGCTTCAGTCGTGTCAGACTCTTTGTGACCCTATGGACTGTAGTCCACCAGGCTCCTCTGTCCATGGGATTCTCCAGGCAAGGATACTGAAGTAGGTTGCTATGCCCTCCTCCAGGGGACCTTCCCAACCCAGGGATCAAACCCATGTCTCTTAAGTCTCCTGCATTGTTAGGGAGGTTTTTTACCATTACCTTCACCTGGGAAGCCGTATATATCTGATAGGGCTGATGCAAAAACAAGTGAGTATGTGTACATTAAGCTGGTATTTATTGGGTCTAATTATTAGTACCACTGTTTCAAAACTTTTCTGTATGGATTATATAAATCACAAAAATCTTTAGGAAAATACAGTAGAGTGGCAGAATGTCTTCATTTTTATCTTTAACATGGAGGCTATAAATTTTTCATGAGCATTATCTGTCAAAACTAAATAAATATATTCTATTTATTGACATAAGATGTATGGATGTAGCTTTTAAAAGACATCAGGGGGGCTGTAAACACAAACCAAAGTCAACATTCATTTGGGGGGGTGTTGACTTTGGTTCATAAAATATAAATCCCAAAATTCCTAAGTTGAGTTTGCCTTGCACATACTTGACACTCAAGATTTTGTAAATGATCAATGTGTGTGCGGAGTTAATACATTATACTAACGTTACATTGTTTGGGGTGGGGTTGTGCTGAAGAAATTGAGCTCTTCTAAGCCTTAAAAGAGGAGGGGATGGCAACCCCCTCCAGTATTCTTGCTTGGAGAATCCCCATGGACAGAAGAGCCTGGCAGGCTGCAGTCCATGGGGTTGCAGAGTCGGACACGACTGAGCAACTAAGCATAGTACAAGCCTTAAGAAGGCTTCCCACATGGCTCAGTGATAAATAACCTGCCTGCCAATGCAGGAGACACAGGTTTGATCCCCGGTTGGGGAGATCCACTGGAGAAGAAATGGCAACCCACTCCAGTCTTCTTGCCTGGGAAATCTCATGGACAGCAGAGCCTGATGGGCGATAGTGCAAGGAGCTGAAAAAGAGCCTGACACAACATAGCGACTAAACAGCAACAACAAGCCTAAGGAGCAGGTGACTTGACCTCAGCAGCCAGAAAATCTGGGCAGAGATGTAACCACCATGTTCTGAAAAAGGAAAAATATCTAAACATTTCTTTAGGGCACTGACATAAACATGAATTTTCAAATTATTAGAGGAAAAAGAAGAAAAAAATGGTGGGAGTCAAAAAAAAGAAATAAAAAAGAGAAAATATCAAAATAAGAGACTCAGTGGACTATATTTTGAGACAATAAATATCTAAAATAAAAGCATAAATGATGGTAATTTTGGATACACAAATATGGAGTGTATCAATACAGATAAAATTCTATCTGTAGTGTGTGACTGGAAAGGGTAGCTTTTACCTATTCTAAAGTTTTCAACAAAGATGTTGGCACTACCCAGGTCATGGTCCAATTCAGATTTCTCATCTCTGCGTTCTTGTAAGATTTAACTCCCCCCACTTATCCCAATCTCTTCGATTTCAACTTATACAGCACATTTCTAAGGCCTCTATTCAACTTACCCTTGCAGGCTTTTTAAAAAGCACTTTTCTTTTTTCTTCATATGCTATTTAGTGTGTACCTGTTACAGTGAATGCCGTTATGGAAAAATACAAATGAGTCTGCATTTCTGTATTCTTTGTGAATGAGCTAATCTGTTTACTGCCATAAATTTGAAGTTATGCGAAAACTATATGAAGTAGGACTCAGTTCTAAATACACTACTACTCCATATATTATGTCCACAAGATAGTATATGAAGCATTTGGTAAGCTGCAATAAGGAAATGGCAACCCACTGCAGTGTTCTTGCCTGGAGAATCCCATGAACAGAGGAGCCTGGCGGGCTACAATCCATAGGATTGCAAAGAGTCAGACACGACTGGGCACACATGCACACACGCAATAAAGATCCACCCCAAATTTAAACAGCCTTATCCTAAATTTACAGATTTAACATAGTTTAGTAGATAGTTGGAGAAGGAAATGGCAACCCACTCCAGTATTCTTGCCTGGAGAATCCTAGGGACGGGAGGCTGGTGGGCTGCCGTCTATGGGGTCGCACAGAGTTGGACACGACTGATGTGACTTGGCAGCAGCAGCAGCAGCAGTAGATAGTTAAATACACATGTGTGTATATACATACATATACCATATGTGCATGCACGCATGCATAGTCACTTTAATTGTGTCTGACTCCTTGTGACCCTATGGACTGTAGCATGCCAGGTTTCTCTGTCCATAGGATTCTCTAGGCAAGAATAATGGAGGGGTTGCTGTGTCCTCCTCCAGGAGATCTTCCTGACCCAGGGATAGAACCCCCTTCTCTTAACATCTTCTGCATTGGCAGGCCGGTTCTTCACCACCAGCGCCCCCTGGGAAGCATAAACACATTGATATTTTTGCTGAATGGCTAAGACAAAGTCATGATCATAGAAGAGGATGACTAGCTGGAATAAAGCATTTCTTAGAGATAATAAGGGCTCTGATGATCTGAAATAGGAAAAAGATCTCAGGAAAAGAGAACAAGACTTGGGAAACAAGCTTTAAGAGTTTTGATCAGCCAACTCTGACCTGTCCGGTTTTAACCTACATCATGTATGAGCAGGAACTTTGTATTTCAAACAGAAGTCTCACGGTTATTCATCAGAAAAAGCTTAAACGTCCCAAGAGTACACTTTAGTAGTGTCTACTCAACAGAGCAAAGTAATGCAAGTGTTAAAAACACTGCGTCATCAGAAATATATTATACATGATCCCTGCTGCTGCTGCTAAGTCACGTCAGTTGTGTCCGGCTCTGTGCAACCCCACAGATGACAGTCCACCAGGCTCCTCCGTCCCTGGGATTCTCCAGGCAAGAATACTGGAGTGGGTTGCCAGTTCCTTCTCCAATGCATGCATGCATGCTAAGTTGCTTCAGTCATTTCTGACTGTGTGTGACCCTATGGACAGCAGCCCACCAGCTTCCTCCAGCCACAGGATTCTCTAGGCAAGAATACTGGAGTGGGCTGCCATTTCCTCAATGTTTCTAATTTGGTAACTTGCAAATATTCATGGGACTTAACCACTCAAAATTTTGCTGATGACAATGCTTGCTCTCATTATTCCTGAAGACTAGTTGAAATTTACGTGTCTGTATATTAAGTTCTCTTATATTTTTTGATTTCTTCAAAATAAAATAACTTGACAAGTTCCATAATTATGAAGAGAATGTTAGGTAAAACTACAGAGTAGTTCATGATTTATATGAGATTTTTCTTCAGTTGTTGACAAACAACACTTGTATGTGTAGTTATTCAGTCAAATGAGATGCCCTGAACCTCTTTTTAGATATGACAAGAGACTTCTAAAGTTCTAATTTAAATATTCTATTAAAAAATGTAGTGCTATAACATTATTGAAAAATAAGGGGAGTTGTATGGTAAACATAACTCTTCTCTCTCAAAATGTGAATATGTATTTTACCCTTTAGCTATTATATTCATCTCTTCAATATTTTAGTGTTGTTCTCACTGAACAACAATTCTAAAGTATTGTACTGGCACAGGGAAATGACCTCTAATGTAAATGAAAGTAAGAATATTTAAACTGGGGTTAGATCATTCTAGTTCCCTTGTATTTTCCATTGTTGAAATAAAATACCAACTGAAAGGTAATGTGTGCTTAATCAGTGGGTATGTTTCACTGAGGAAATCAAATTGCTTTCTGGGATTTCTGGCAGAAAAATCCTGTGGTTTTAAATTTCACTTTAGTACTTAATACTGACATCTAGAGTAGAGCCCAATTCAGGGAACTACACCCAATCTCCTGGAATAAACCATAATAGAAAAGAGTATAAAAAGAATGAATATATGTGTGTGATTTAGTCTTTTAGCTGTATACCAGAAATTAACACAACACTGTAAAACAACTATCCTTGTATTTAAAAACAAACAAAAAACAGAGCAGAGCCCAGTAGCTACCGGAGTAATCAAGGATCATAAAGAAAGTTCTTTGGCTGTAGCTTCTGCATGATAAAGCATGGAAAACAGAGTAACTTAAGAGAAGAGCCCAGATCACTTGTGTCCCAGACCTTCTTTGCATTTCCAACAGCGTGTTGGTCATCTCTGCTTAGGCAACCAAAGAATTCTCAGACTCAGCATATCCAAACGGAACAAATCATTTCACTCTCACACCTGCCACCCCTTCTGTGGCACCAGCTCAATGAGTGATTCTAGTTGCTCCCACACGTGATGAATCACCAGGTCTCACTGAATCTACTAGTGAAATAGCTGTTTCCCAAACCTTTTCACTTATATCCATCCCCATCTTCCTGCTGCTCTAAGCAATGAATACTTGTCTGAAATATTACAATAGGGTCTCCATTGACCTCCCTTCCTCCAACATTGGGCTTCTCCATTCCCGTCTCTAGAATGGGGCAAAAATCCTACAACTTCAGAGGCTTTCCATCTTGTTAGAATAAAGTCCAAAATTCTTACCATGGTTCGCAAGGCTTTGTTTTTCTTTCTTTTTTTAAAAAATTTGTTTCCAGCATCATCTGTCATCTCTTTCCAGAACCTATGCAGTCACCATCTGCCCTCCAAGCTCCACCAAGATGGAGCCATGTTCAGTCACGTGATGGCACCTAAAACACACTGCCTTTGACCTTCGCACATGCTCTTTTCTCAGTCCGCCCCTGCTTTATCTGACTAATTTCTAGCAGCCTTGTAAGTTCTAGTGCCTTTTCTATGAGCCACTCCTGACCACCCATGCTCATACCCTCAAGTCCAGGAGAGCTGCTCTCACTGGGGCTATCTTATATTCTGTCTTGGGGCTAAAAGTTACTACACTTCCATCAAAGTGGCTTGTTTAATCATCTAGCTTTACCACTGGACCTCTGGCTTCACAAGAACCATTGCTGTGACTGTCTTGCTCATTTTTCCAATGCTAACATATTAAGCGCATGGTAGCTATTCACAACTATTTGCTAAATGAACAAATCCAAATGGAGTTACCTACCACAGAGCTGATTTCTGTTTATTCCCTTAGCTGTCTGACCAAAGTACTACAGGAAATAGTACAGGCTAATTAGTTATAGTTTATTATAAAGTTACTTTCCCACTATACAAGTCTTATCATCACCCCCTCCAAAAAATTCAATCATTTGTTACTTTTGACCCTGTTTCTTTCAGTATTGGTAAGAACTGTAGCAACCATCATTATAGTTAAGAAAATTAAATTATTAAAATCAGTCTACCTATTGCTCCAAGAAAATGAAATTATTTCTCTACAGAATTAAAACACCATTTCCTTGAACTAGATGATGCCAATTTTCTTTTGTGTTTCCTGCCTCAAAAGAAAATATGTGTCTAGACAGAATGTGAGTGAAGTTTTTCCATGAGATACCCTTTCCCATTAGAATAAACTCCATTAATCCTACACAATGACATAAATACCTCACCACACCTCCCCATGGGGTTGCAAAGAGTCAGACACAAATGAGCACACATGCATGAACACACACCTCTCTGTTTACTTTTTAATTTCAAACTGAAAAAAAAAGGTGAAAAATTAAAACCCTTATTTCCAAACACAGAATTCTGATTAAAAGAAAAAAAAAAAAACACATGGATTTACCTGTTTCTTCAAATTTCTAAATATTGTCATAATTCATTTGCTGAATCATTTTTGTTCTACATTTGCCTTGTGGCATTTTTTGCAGCAGTGGTCCTCAGACTTTAGCACACATCAGAATCTTCTAAGGGCTTTGAAAAACACACGTTTCTGGGCCCACCTCCAGACTTTCTGACTCATTAGGCCTGAAACTGGACCAGAGAATTTGCACTTCTAGGGAGTTCTCAGGTGATATCAATGGGAACTACACTTAAAAATATAACTGATACATGCAGCTTATGGTAAATAACTACATTCTGTCTCCATCTATGTAGTTCTAACATGACATTTTGACATGTCCTAGCCCACTCACCCTTCCTGCTTATTTTTGGTCATCAGCATCTAACTCACCTCAAAGCTCAACATTCAGGAAACTAAGATCATGACATCCGGTCCCATCACTTCATGGGAAATAGATGGGGAAACAGTGGAAACAGTGACAGACTTTATTTTGGGGGGCTCCAAAATCACTGCAGATGATGATTGCAGCTATGAAATTAAAAGACGCTTACTCCTTGGAAGGAAAGTTATGACGAACCTAGATAGCACATTAAAAAGCAGAGACATTACTTTGCCAACAAAGGTCCGTCTGGTCAAGGCTATGGTTTTTCCCGTGGTCATGTATGGATGTGAGAGTTGGACTATAAAGAAAGCTGAGTGCTGAAAAATCAATGCTTTTGAACTGTGGTGTTGGAGAAGACTCTTGAGAGTCCCTTGGACTGCAAGAAGATCCAACCAGTCCATCCTAAAGGAGATCAGTCCTGGGTGTTCATTGGAAGGACTGATGTTGAAGCTGAAACCAATACGTTGGCCAGCTCATGTGAAGAGCTGACTCACTGGAAAAGACCCTGACGCTGGGAGGGATTGAGGGCAGGAGGAGAAGGGGACGACAGAGGTTGAGATGGTTGGATGGCGTCACTGACTTGATGGACATGGGTTTGGGTGGATTCCAGGAGTTGATGGTGGACAGGGAGGCCTGGTGTGCTGCGGTTCATGGGGTCACAAGGAGTCAGACACAACTGAGTGACTGAACTGAATGACTGATATGAAGCATGCACCCAATACTGAAACTTAAGAGACATAAGAGTACATAATTTTTCTTAAAAAGAAGAGGTCTCTTTCTGCAAGTTGAATAATAAAAAACTAAATGGAAAACAACCTAAAGCTTGCTCTAAGACTGTTACCTTCAATGGCAAACATGTTCTGCCTCAACTGTGATTTCTTTGTTCAGTAGCCAAGCTGGTAATTAAGCTGGCACAGGAGGAGAAGCCATTTGTCTAATGTGATGATAGCGTAGCCCTCAGTATACCCTGGAACAATGAGGGCCTACACAGAAACTCATTCCAAGTTCTAGTTTCTTCTCTCTTCTTGCTTCATAATGGTGGCTGCTCATTCTGAATTCTCAGAGGACAAAGGAAGGGGAAGATGCTCAATCCTGTCACATCCTCCCCTATTTAAACCATTTATAGCCTCAACTTAAAGGAGCAATTTGAAGTCATCGTCTTTAAACACTGCAGAACTAATTGTGAAATCCATCAACAATGTGACATTCATGGAATCTCTTTGTTCCAAAGGCTTCTGTTGCCTGTAGGTTTGTCTGTCACATCACTGTGCTCAGAACAGCAAGGTGAAAACCTTGTCTTGAGTTGGGCTTGGGAGGAGGGTTACTTTTGTCTTGTAGACTTTCTCTTTCAATCTTCTTCTTAGAAAGATGCAATGTCTTACACAGTTTGAATGCTCATAAGTTTTGGCATCAACTATGTTAGGTAAACAGCCTCATAATTTAAAGAAAAGGATGCCCTTAGTAATGGTTTATGAAGAAATTAGGCACACCTACTGTGACCATTACAAGGGACTACGTAAGCTCCCACTTTCTGAAGGTTCTTTCAGAATGGGGACTCTGTCTAATTCATTGCATCATCTGTAAAATTTAACTATAAGCATTGTGTGATGCACAATAAAAATTAAAGAAGTGAGATTGCTGGGAGAAATATCAATTACCTCAGATATGCAGATGACACCACCCTTCTGGCAGAAAGTGAAGAAGAACTAAAGAGCCTCTTGGTGAAAGCGAAAGAGGAGAGTTAAAAAGTTAGCTTAAAGCTCAACATTCAGAAAACTAAGATCATGGCATCTGGTCCCATCACCTCATGGGAAATAGATGGGTAGACAGTGGAAAAAGTATCAGACTTTATTTTTTTGGGCTCCAAAATCACTCCAAATGGTGACTGCAGCCATGAAATTAAAAGCTGCTTACTCCTTGGAAGGAAAGTTATGACCAACCTAGACAGCATATTAAAAAGCAGAGACATTACTTTGCCAACAAAGGTCCATCCGGTCAAAGCTATGGTTTTTCCAGTAGTCATGTATGGATGTGAAAGTTGGACTGTAAAGAAAGCTGAGCACCAAAGAATTGATGCTTTTGAACTGTGGGGTTGGAGAAGACTCTTGAGAGTCCCTTGGACTTCAAGGAGATCCAACCAGTCCATCCTAAAGGAGATCAGTCCTGGGTGTTCATTGGAAGGACTGATGCTGAAGCTGAAACTCCAATACTTTGGCCATCTGATGTGAAGAGCTGACTCATTGGAAAAGACCCTGATGCTGGGAAAGATTGAGGGCAGGAGGAGAAGGGGATGACAGAGGATGAGATGGTAGAATAGCATCACCGACTCAATGGACATGAGTTTGGGTAAACTCTGGGAGCTGGTGATGGACAAGCAGGCCTGGCGTGCTGCAGTCCATGAGGTCACAAAGAGTTGGACATGACTGAGCAACTGAACTGAACATGGTACCAAAATTCACTAATTAAATGTTACCAAAACAGAGATTGCTTCTACAAATGAAGGAAACAAAT
Organism: Muntiacus reevesi; assembly: GCF_963930625.1. Lineage (NCBI taxonomy): Eukaryota > Metazoa > Chordata > Mammalia > Artiodactyla > Cervidae > Muntiacus > Muntiacus reevesi. Next base: position 48,936,475 of record NC_089262.1, read on the forward strand.
CAGAAGATTTTTTACTAGAATATAACCTCCTCTAACCTCCCATCTATAAATATCAGATTCTGGCAACAATATAAATATACAGTTACATTTCAGGACTTAAACCCCTGGTTTTATACTCAAAAAATGTCCAAACTAGTAAAACATTTTCCATTTAAATTATCTGCCAGTTTATAAATGGAAAGGAATTTCCTATGAGACACCTCTCTTTATAGATGGAATATAGCATTGTATAGAAAGGGCATATAATTCTTAAGCAGACAAACGTGACTGTCTTTGTTTTTTAACACCAACTGTTTCCTCAAAGCATCATTTCCATTTTGCAAGCATATCGGCTTCTAGAGCTTTATAACGCCTTCAGCTCAGTCTACACACTGCAGCACCAACCTATCTGTGTTCATGAAAGTATCCTTCCAGGGAGGGATCCATTATAAGAACATCAGTTGCAACTAGGTCACACCACTCAGATCTGGATCTAAAGGTCAGCTGTGACTTCCGGCTCCTGTGTAATCTACTCCTCTTCCAGATTACCCCGATCCCTAAGGTCGACTTCATGGACACTAGAACATGCATCAGACATTCAAATTAGGAGAGCTTCATACCACGAGGCTTTACTGCCAGTTCTAACTCTGAATCTCCTGTGATCCAAGAAAGCCTAATCTAATCCAGGTTCTCTGATGCCCTTTGGATATTGTTCCTCTAATGAGTCACAAGACCAATCTCGAGGGACAAGGCAGTTATCCCAGGTCTCTTTTAGCACCGAAGTTCTATTTTCTTCTGTCAAGTTCTGATTTCTCTCTCAGTTACCTGTTGCTGAAATCCCATTGAGCCCCTTATAGACACCTAAGTTCTAACAAGGTACAATTCTACTGTCCTAAGTTCATGTTTAGGGCTCAGGGTATAATAATGATAGCACTCAGCAAGCATATTGTACAAAGGACAGAAACTGGGGTGGGGGAGTGCACTGAAGATGTCCTTGGTGCTGAAACATATTGCCACAGAATAATATAACTGATGAACTCACATATCCAGACAGGATCAAATTGATGTACTATTTTAGCACTCCTGTAAGAACTTTCCCATATCATTTCCACACAGAGTTTTATTTCATGGAAAAGTTCCATGATTTTTAACGCATTTATCATCTCCTCATACCAAGTAGTTTCACATTTTAACTATAAAATACACTCATCAAAAATGTTTGGCATACCATGTGCTATATATTACAAGCTTATATATTTCTAAAATCCTGAACAAATCTCTCAGCAAATTCTGTTTAAAATAAAAACACAAGCCCAGTCAACTAGAAAAACAGAATATCCAGAAGATATTCTGATCCAGAATATAACAGAAGACCAGCACCTACCCTACAGGTGATGCAATTTGAAATTTTGTGGAAATGACTTTTAAAACTAACTATGCAAGATAGAAGAGCAAAGGCAGGCTACAATAGTATTTCCTTCCACTGGACAACATTATAAAGCCTCAGAAATGAGATGTCCAAAACTCTTCTAGAAATAAAAAATCAATTGAGAAGAGCAGCCCAGAAAGCATTAATGTAATCAGTCTGCCAGCTAACTTACAATCCATGACAAGCTGAGCCAAGTGGGAGTTATTTACGTTTGTTCTTCTGGTATAATAGAAGGGAGGAGAGCAAAAAGGATCTGCTGAATCAGATTGTGTTTGACTGAGGAGTGACAGAGAAGTTTTCTTCCATTAATAGCCAGCTGCATAACTTGAGCTAATGCCAGCTGGGCTTTCGTCATGAAGTGACACCAAAATAAATGATTCTGTACTCAGCGGGTGACTGGGAGGCAGGGAACTCATTCATCCAAAGTTGGAGCAGGGAGACAGGTGGGCGATTATACCACCTGAATTTTAGGAGCCTATTCTGGCAACTCCTCTAACGATACCAAGTTCATGCTCATCGTTAAAGGTCCAAAAAAATCCATTTAGGCAAAAGTTCTGCTTGAATGCTTAGAAGGGAGGAACCAAAGCAGCTAGAAACAGTCTCATTAAAGTCATGTTGATTTCTTTCACTGATGAGTGAAATTCACTTTCATATTTAAGTCACATGGTCAAGGTGGGGAGCAGGCAAAAAGGGTTTTATTAAAGGCATCCATATAAGAACATTCTTGAGGAGGAAAACAATGGCTATGACATAAAAGAAATCTAGTGTAGATTTAAAGCAGTCAAACGCTGCTAGTACATTCAGAAGAGCTGAACAGACCCAGCCGTTGGGATTTTTCCAGTGAGGTGCCTGTCCCGGTGGTCACAAGTCCATGTGTCTCCTGGCTGCCGAGTCACATTCCCGTCTGTCTGGATGGAAGGGCGCCCACCCACAAGCCAGACCTTTTCATTACAGGAAAGTTTCCGAGGTCCCTTGTGTCAGGCAAACTCCACTTCCCCATCGCATCATGTAAACACCTCTTCTGTGGGGATTTCTTACAGAAAAACCCACTTGAAAGCATCTAATCAAACAAATGGAAGTCAGAAAGCCAGGAGCTCCACAGGAAGCTAGATATGGACAATATGGGCAGAGAAAAAGCCCTCCAAGGAGGAAGTAACAGCAGCTTGACCTGTGAATTCTTTGCTATCTGTCTGTTCCTTAGACTTGCAAACCGTAGCCCTGGAAATATAAACACATAATTCTAAACATTCACCAGCCTGCGGCGGCAAACGACCACAGGCCGGCTTCACAACTGGGGCATGCAGACCATAAATTCTCTCAAGACAGGAGGGGGGTGGTGTGGAAATGGACCGTCACCATTCCGCACACTGCATCAAAGGCAGCTGGGCACAAGGAAGAGGCCGCTGGCAGCCAATCCTGGGATTCTCTCATTCATGGAAGAAGGATCCCAAAGGCTGAATTACCCAGGTGACGTTAGTTCTACCCATGCCAGAAGGCAAACTCTACCAGACTGCCAAAGGCCACAGCTGCTCTGGATTTGGGCAGAATTTTCTGGTCTCTAAGTGTATATAGAGAGGAGTGCTATGGGGAAAGTGCTTCTCACCAACTCCAGTCATGAGTATTCCTACCCTACTTGGATTTTAGAGAGGGACTCAAGGGACAAGGATTCCAGTATGTGACTCTTTAAATATGTCAGCATGAGAGATAAACCTAATCGAGCCACATGAAACTGGTGAGAAGCAGTCTTTGCTGCTGGCCACATAGATAGGAGAGCGTAAAACAAGAAACCCACTGCTATTACTTATTTTCAGGGCAACAGAGAGAGATTCCTACCACCGCATGGTCATCTGTGCCACTGCTGTTATTTAGTCACTAAGTTGTGTCAGACTCTTTGGAGACCCCATGGACTGTAGCCCACCAGGCTCCTCTGTCCTTGGGATTTCCCAGGCAAGAATACTTCAGTGGGTTGCCATTTCCTTCTCCAGGGGATCTTCCCGACCCAGGGATCAAGCCTACATCTCCTGCAGTGGCAGGTGGATTCTTTACCACTAAGGCACCAGGGAAGTGTTAGACTGTGTTATTACTCGTTGGTTAGTCTGGGAGATCCTAAGGTAGTGAGTAAAAGCTGTCTCCATGAGTACGAGGGGAGGTGATCTGTCAGGAAGCTGAATTAACAAGTGCTTCTTTGAATGTCATCTGCAGTGTCAATGGGTGGCCTCAGGCTAACTACCATCCAGGTCAACAGCCTACAGGCAGAACAGAGGCACAGTTTCTAGGCATAAGTATTGCATGATGATGACTCCCGAGTATTGGTTTATTCCCTTCAACACACTGACTCTATATTGCTTAAATGTGGAACCTAAAAGTAAATACGATAAATAAAACAATTTTATGATACAAATGTACTAATGTACAAAATAGACACACACAGACATAGAAAACAAACTTATGGTCACGAAAGGGGAAAGGAGGGGAAGATAAATTAGGACTTTGGGATTAACATACACACTACTTATATATAAAATAGATGACCAACAAGGACTTACTGTATAGCACAGGGAACTGTATTCAAATTTTGTAATAAACTATAAGGGAAAAGAACATGAAAAATAGACATAAGCATGCGTAACTGAAGCACTTTGCTGTATACCTGAGATCAACACACTGTAAAACAACTATACTTCAATGAAAAATAAAATTAAAGAAAAAAGAACTCAAACTGACTCTTCTAAGATGAAGTATTGAATTTTCTAGCACCCTCTACATCACAACCAAATATATGAATGAAAAAAGAAAATTTTGATTGTTAATATTTGAGTTTTGTTTTGTTTTTGTCATCAGTGCTTTGGAACAGACAAAGACTTTATTTGTATACCTGGGACAAATCATACATATGGATGTATTAACAGACTCTCTTAGTGAAACAGGAATACACGTACTTTATAAAACATAAACCATATATAGTCCCTTCTTTCATTCAGGGACTGATTATCTATGGGTGAATCAGCATGTCTTCCATCTTTTCCTTTTGACATGCTTTTTTTTTTTCTTCATTTATTTTTATTAGTTGGAAGCTAATTACTTTACAATATTGTAGTGGTTTTTGTCATACATTGACAAGAATCAGCCATGGATTTACATGTATTCCCCATCCCGATCCCCCCTCCCACCTCCCTCTCCACCCAATTCCTCTGGGTCTTCCCAGTGCACCAGGCCCAAGCACTTGTCTCATGCATCCAGCCTGGTCTGGTGATGTGTTTCACCCTAGATAATATACATGTTTCAATGCTGACATGCTTTTTATAATAAAATAAGTGATGGCAAATAGCTATGAAAAGAAGAGAAGTGAAAAGCAAAGGAGAAAAGGAAAGATATACCCATTTGAATGCAGAGTTCCAAAGAATAGCAGGGAGAGATAAGAAAGCCTTCCTCAGCAATCAATGCAAAGAAACAGAGGAAAACAATAGAATGGAAAAGACTAGAGATCTCTTCAAGAAAATTAGAGATACCAAGTGAATATTTCATGCAAAGATGGGCTCAATAAAGGACAGAAATGGTATCGACCTGACAGAAGCAGAAGATATTAAGAGGTGGCAAAAATACACAGAAGAACTGTATAAAAAAGATCTTCACGACCCAGTTAATCACGATGGTGTGATCACTCACTTAGAGCCAGACATTATGGAATGTGAAGTCAAGTGGGCCTTAGGAAGTATCACTACAAACAAAGCTAGTGGAGGTGATGGAATTCCAGTTGAGCTATTTTAACTCAACTATTTCAAATCCTGAAAGATGCTGTGAAAGTGCTATACTCAGTATGTCTGCAAATTTGGAAAATTCAGCAATGGCCACAGGACTGGAAAAGGTCCGTTTTCATTCCAATCCCAAAGAAAGGCAATGGCAAAGATTGCTCAAACCACCACACAATTGCACTCATCTCACATGCCAGTAAAGTAATGCTCAAAATTCTCCAAGCCAGGCTTCAGTAATACGTGAAGCGAGAACTTCCAGATATTTAAGCTCGTTTTAGAAAAGGCAGAGGAACCAGAGATCAAATTGTCAACATCCGCTGGATCATCAAAAAAGCAAGAGAGTTCCAGAAAAACATCTATTTCTGCTTTATTGACTACGCCAAAGCCTTTGACTGTGTGGATCACAATAAACTGTGGAAAATTCTGAAACAGATGGGCATACCAGGCCATCTGACCTGCCTCTTGAGAAACCTGGATGCAGGTCAGGAAGCACCAGTTAGAACTGGAAATAGAACAACAGACTGGTTCCAAATAGGAAAAGGATTACATCAAGGCTGTATACTGTCACCCTGCTTATTTAACTTATATGCAGAGTACATCATGAGAAACACTGGGCTGGACGAAACACAAGGTGGGATCAAGATTGCCAGGAGAAATATCAATAACCTCAGATATGCAGATGACACCACCCTTACGGCAGAAAATGAAGAGGAACTAAAAAGCCTCTTGATGAAAGTCAAAGAGGAGAGTGAAAACGTTCGCTTAAAGCTCAACATTCAGAAAACTAAGATCATGGCATCCAGTCCTATCACTTCATGGGAAATAGATGGGAAAACAGTGGAAACAGTGGCTGACTTTATTTTGGGTGCTCTAAATCACTGCAGATGGTGACTGCATGAAATTAAAAGACGCTTACTCCTTGGAAGGAAAGTTATGACCAACCTAGACAGCATATTAAAAAGCAGTGACATTACTTTGCTGACAAAGGTCCACCGAGTCAAGGCTATGGTTTTTCCAGTAGTCATGTATGGATGTGAGAGTTGGGATATAAAGAAAGCTGAGCACCGAAGAATTGATTCTGATTTTGAACTGTGGTGTTGGAGAAGACTGTTGAGAGTCCCTTGGACTGCAAGGAGATCCAACTAGTCCATCCTAAAGGAGATCAGTCCTGGATGTTCATTGGAAGGACTGATGTTGAAGCTGAAACTCCAATACTTTGGCCACCTGATGTGAAGAGCTAACTCATTTGAGAAGACCCTGATGCTGGGAAAGATTGAGGGCAAGAGGAGAAGGGGATGACAGAGGATGAGATGGTTGGATGGCATCACCAACTCAGTGGACATGAGTTTGGGTGGACTCCAGGAGTTGGTGATGGACAGGGAGGCCTGTGTGCTGCACTTTATGTGGTTGCAAAGAGTCGGACACGACTGAGCTACTTAACTGAACTGACTAAAGTAATGGCAGAAGTGCAAAAAGTATGTCCCAGGCTTGATGCTACATAACTTTATACATTTTCAACTTTAAACCTAGCTGGTTATTGTCCATATACAGACAGAACAACAGAGGTTCAGTGGTAAAAAAAGATATACCAAAATGTTGCTTGTTTCAAGAAGGTTTACTTGATGAAACAGCCTAACTTAAGAGCTGTTAATGTACTTTGTTTTTATTCCAGCATTTTTTATCATTCTTTTCATAAGCTTTTCACTTGCCTATCTTCCTTTTAAACTGTGATTTCCTTAAAGGTGGGTATTTGATCTTAGTCACCTTTTTACCCTCAGCGTCCTGAACAGTGCTGGAAGCTGGTGAACAACTAGGAATGTCAGGAGTAAACAGAAACCATGCATCCAGGAAAAAACAACACTGGACTTCAATGCAGAAATGTCAAATTTCAAAACTTGCCAAGCAAAAAATGTTGGGAGTTTATCTGAAGTTTGGCAAAAGAATGGCTGTTGAGGTTAGTTTACCCAGTCTCATTCTAGAGAATTAATGACCAAGGGATTCTCAAGAAATACTTGTAGACAGAATTTACGTATCCAAGTTAGCTCTGTTTCCCCAAACCATAGATAAGTGGAAATTGAAGATTCAGACAAAAACCAGCCTGAATAGAAGAATAAGAGTTTTTATTAAACACAAGAATGAGCATTTACTTCATTCAGCTATATATTGGTTTCTCACCTGGATTACAAGAGAAATATTCCAACATCAATTTTACTTTGAAAAACTATATTCAGTAGAACGGTAAGTGCTCTCTGCATGAAAAATTCTAGTTTTTCTGTCCTGTACAAATGCATAATGTAAACATAATCATGATGACATTTCCTTTCACAGCATCAGCCATTTAAAAACACAAACCTTTGAAGAACATGGATTTTGACAAACTTAGTAAAATAGCTTTAAATCCTGTGAAAAGAGACTGCAGCCCCAAACCTGTGACTGATTTTTAGGAGTAGCTTCCCTAATGAAGTCTAATTCCAACTTATCCCAAGTCCCCATCCCCCTGCTCTTACTCTACTTGGAGTAACTAATACTAATTATTTAAAAAACAATTAAATTAAAAAGGTGAACAACAGACAGAAAACAGTTGTTTGGCTCAAAATGTAACCAATTTAGCTATAACAAAGGCAGGTTAGCCTCTCCCACCAGGCAGAGTACCAGCCCAGGGCACAGAAAACTTTTAGGAGCCCAAGAAAATGTTTTAATTTCATTTAAAATAAAAAATGAAATTAATATAATCCAGCTTAGATTACATTTTTTTTTATATCAAAGTGGTTGTAAAGTATATATTTTTTAGTATTTTTTAATGAAAAAAGAGGCTCACAACAGTCATGGTACAGCCCTGAGCTGGGCTTGTCTTCATTTTTTATAAATCGACTCAATGGACATGAGTTTGAGCAAACTCCAGGAGATAGTGAAGGACAGGCAAGCGTGGCATGCTGCCATCCACGGGGTCACAAAGAGTCGGACACAACTGAGCAACTGAACAACAACAAAATAAATTTACCATGACATTATTATTTGTTGGAATGTTAGGACACACGAATATTGTAAGTCTTTTACTTCTTTCCCATTACAAAAACGGATCCCTCAAAAAATATTGGGAATTCTTATCAACTGGATTGGATGTGATGGGACATCAATGGATACCAATCACATATCCAGTTCAACTGGGCCATGAAAGAAAAGGATTTCTTAAGAAAGCCTTCCTTTCCCCATCTCCTCTCTTTTACCTGGAAACCAACAACTTAGAAATAATCACAATTTCAGAGGAACATAGAAAGATGAACTATTAGAATATCATGTCTTAAGAAAAACACTCATTTAGAAATGTTAACCACCCAAAACTTTTTCTTTCTTTTTTTGGCTTTAACACTGAATTAGTTGATTCAATCAATAGGGTAACTTTCTGAATCTAGGTGGATGTTTTGGTATATAGTCATATTAAACTACTGAGTTAGTACTGGTATCAAAGTTAATATCAGAAATGCCCTTCTCATATGGTACAGCATAACAACACTGGTTCACACGGCCATCGTCCTTTTATGGCAGGTAGGCTACACCTTGATCCCCCAACCACTCTGCCTTGGAGTTAATTCTTTGTAGATCCATTGATGGGGTTTCCCAGATGGTGCAGTGGTAAAAAAAAAAAAATCTGCTTATCAATGCAAGAGACACAAGAGACATGAGTTTAAGCCCTGGGTTGGGAAGATCCCCTAGAGGAAAAAATGGCAACCCACTCCAGTATTCTTGCCTGGAAAATTCTATGGACAGAGGAGCCGGTGGGCTATAGTTCACGGAGTCACAAGGAGTTGGATACAACTGAGCGACTGAACACCAACACACATCCATCAATAGGATGTTGATTTTTACGTATTATTTCAATATTACTCTAGTTCTAACTAGTGCGTACAACAGATTACAGATCCAACAATGAATAGTGGAAATCAAATGCCGTCAGTTTCAGGGTCTTGGTTAAGTATTTCTTGGTGTGGAAAGAGGTAAGAAGTAATGGCTGAAATAAAGTTTTAGCATTATCTGTGAATTATATTTATCCATTAACTTTTATAAATTTTTTAATAGGAAAGACAGGTACTAGTATGTCAGCAAACCAAGTTTCAGTATTTCAAACAGAAAATTTTAGGGTTTTTAGTATGTTCTTCTTTTTTTCTTTTTTAATTGATACACAGTTGATGTACAATATTATAAGTTACAGGCATACAATATAATGACTCATAATTTTTAAAGGTTATATCCTACTTATAGTTATTACAAAATATTGGCTACATTCCCTGTGTTGAACACTATCCTTGTAGGACTTAACCTCCCACCCTTTTATTCTTCTCCCCTTTCCTTCTCCCCCCGGTAACCATCAATTTGCTCTCTCTATCTGTGAATCTGCTGCTTTTTTTTGTATATCCACCAACTTGTTATATTTTTTAGATTCCCCAGTAAGTTATATTATACAGTATTTTTCTTTGTCTGATCTAGTATATTCTAAGTAGTCTCTTTTTAAAACATATAGAAAAGAATTAGAATATAACAGGCTTCATACATAAAATTAGACAAAGTAAGACAATAAGAATTATTAAAGTATCTATGAAGAACATAAGTAACAGCAACCTTAAATAAGCCAAAATTTAGCTTTTTTCCCACATTCTTATCTTCTTTTCACTGAAGTAGGAATAATACCTCACTCTCATGTAAGTAGACCATTAGAGAGGACCTGCCACTGAAAATAATGCAAAAGGTTCCTTTTTCCCCTCTAGAAACATAATTTGCACAATTAACCTGTTAAATATATGGTTACTGAATATTATAAAACTAGAACATTGAAAGGTTTAGAAACATATTCTGCCTCACTGTAATGAGAAATTCTTTAAATCTGATTTATCTTTCTGGCTGTAGTGCATATCTGCACACTTGTCATGCATCTTTTCTTTCTTATTTTGATTAAGTTAACCAAATTTATGGTTGGAGAACCACATTCAAAGGATGGAACTGACTTTCATGACTGGGAGGCCCAGAGGCCCAGTCAGTCACATGACTGATTCAAGGCCGGCATTTAATCCAAGTCCACCTGTTCAAGTTAGGACTGAGTCTTCGCTGGAACAATTGGGAAATATGCTCTCATGTCACTGGAATTACTGCAGATAAAGTAATGCCGGGTGCTGCTTTAGCTTTCTTTGCCGTCACATAGGGAAAGCCAGCAAAGCAGAGTGGGTAGAGACTCAGAGAGATTTAATGCCTTCATCACATTGTGAGAGCACATGAGCAAGCCAAGCCTGGTACCAATGAAAATCAGCTGCACTCTCTAGACTTTCCAGTTTCAAGATTCCATAAGCCATCTTTCTCTTGTTTTAAATGTTCAGTTTCTATTACTTGCAACGAATGGAGAAGAAAAGTCTGATTGACAAACCACTTCACCACATTCATCTTTTCCATGTTAAGAAATGTTCTATCGATATGATGAAGGTCCACTCTTTCTTACTTATCCCTCTTTTTACTGTCTTTGTATATGATTGGCAATAAGAAAATTCAATTGCTTCTTACTGCACTACTGAGGCAAACTCATTCATTTAACAAAATGCTTGTGGTGGTGGTGGTAAGTTTAGTCACTAGGTCATGTCTGACTCTTGGGATTTCCCAGCCAAGAATACTGGAGTGGGTTGCCATTTCCTTTTCCAGGGGATCTTCCCAACCCAGAGATTGAACCCATGTCTCCTGCTTGGCAAGCAGATTCTTTATTCCTGAGCCATCTGGGAAACCCCAACAAATGTTTACCACATACCTTTTCTGTGCCACACACCTGTTAAAGATTCATAATTGGAATAAAACAGACAAATGATCTACTTTCATAAAATTTATAATATGGGAGGGAGTTGACCATGAATACACACAGAGACAGACCATGTAAACATGTTGGATAGCCACACAGGCTGTTGAGGAAACTAATGCAGAAAGGAAAATCCAGAAAGTCTAGGTTAATGATGGGTTTTGTTTTGTTGTTTTTCAAATAGACAAGGAAGGTATTAGTATGAAAGCAATATTTGAGCAAAGACCTAAAAACAGTGAGTTCCTTACTGAGGAATGTATGGGTCCTAGAAGAGAGTACATTCAGTCTTCACCACCGGGTGTATGGCGAATTTTCCTTACCAGGGTTCACCTATTTACACAAGGCAGGAACTCCCATTGATCCCCCTCCCACAGGAACCTTTTGTGGCTGGCTCGCTGAGGGAACTGGCCTATTTGTTTTGTTTCACTGGGCAAACAGAAGTATGAGTTAGGGATGGCTTGCAGGTTCCATGAATCATTATTATTTTCAGGGTGCACTCTCAGGCGTGAAGGCTGTGATGTGAATCGCTGACTAATTTTATAAAGCACCTGGGGCTCCTCAGGGCAAAGGCACTATGTCAACACCAACATTAAACAAAGAGCAATAATTGGCCAAATCCTCTGGGGGTGCAAGGCAAATAAAATATGTTCCCTCTTGGAAGTTCATGACGTCTGCCAGGTTTACCACTTGGCAACCTGTATTCAGCAAGAATGAGGCAAAGCATTTTTCGAAAGCCACTTTTGCCACCACTGTACATGGCCTTCAAACAACCACTGTGACTGCTGAGTATTTAACTGCAAATTAAAACTGAGTGTGTTTTTTATTTCACTAGCACAATAAGGTTCTGAATAACCACTTGAAATAGTAGTCCTTATCATCTTCTAGGTAATTTCACTATTAGTCAGAAATAAGAGTACAGCAATGTTCATTAGGTAATAAAAACAATCATTTTTCCACCAATTTTTAAAGCACACACATCTCTCTTTAGCCCAAGGACTTTTTGTAAAGCATCGAAAAAAAGCATTACAGTTTCTCCATGTGAATTTTAATTAAAGAAATCATCCAAAAACAAGAACTCTTGGTAGGGTTCCAAATGGTAGATGAAACTCTAAAATGTATATTACATATTAACAAGATTTCTTTTTGTTTCTAAGAATTCTATAGGGAAATGTACCCAAGTTTAGTGCAATTCGACCCACTCCACCTCACACCACACCAAGAAGACATTCCTAAGAGAAAGCACAAAAAAGACTCATAATTTATAAACAGACATCAGGACTTGAATTTTAACTAGAACAAGGGATTTTATTCTATTAACTACAAAGTTCAACAGAAAGAAAGCATTAAGTATTTTCTTAAGATTATTAACTATCATTGGTCCTTAGAATTATAAGACACTTTTTCTGCAAGATTTTAGGATTAACCTAGGATGACTTTCATTTCATAGATGAAGAGACTACGTCTCAGACAGATCACTTTTCTAGGAACATAAAAATCAACTATAATACCCTGAGTTAGTATTTTAGAATAACCTTCCAGCTGTTTTCCTACAAATTACTCTCTCTCTATATATATAGCTGTATACATATAGTTCTTAAACTTAAAAGAGATCTCTCATTTAAAGAGCATTGTTTATATACTTTTTAAAAATATACTATGACTATTTACCATGTTAAAGTTCATCCTTGTATTGATCCATCAGTATTCCATCATATGTATGTTATCTTGAAATGTTAAACTAATCCTCATCACTAAATATATGATCCATTTTCAGTTTTCAGCTATCATAAAAAATGATGGAGATAAATCTTTTCATATATCCTTAATTTTTTAGGTCAAATTGTTTGAAGAGAAATTGCTGGTTCAGAGTATTTTTTTAGGGTGTTTGGCAATTATTACTGAATTCTCTTCTAGAAAAGCTGTTCAAATTCTCACTTTTATGACTAGTAAATAAGAATGCCCCAACTTGAATCAATACTTGGTATTATCTAACTTTGCTATGTAATCTTTAACACTCTGATTAGAGAACATATTTCCCTACTATTGCTTAATTTGCTTTTCTTTAACTTTGGATTTTATTCATGTTATTGGTAAATTGTGTTTCTTTTTTTATGAACTGACTGCGTTTATTTTTCTGTAAATATGGTCACCTTTTCTGTTACTGACTGCTAGAGATTCTTTTTTTAATACTGACACATTAAAGTTAATGCCCCTTTAGTAATGTTCACAACAGATTCCCTAGTTTGTCATGTGCCTTTAAATTTTATTTATGGTATTTTTTGATGTTCATAAAAATTTAATTTTTCAATGTACACATTTGTAAAATATCTTCTTAATGTTTTCCAGCTCTGGTGATAGACTTAGAAATACCTTCCCAGTTTGAAATTAAATGAGTATTCACCTATAATTAATATAGATGATTCATACATCTTCATTATATTAATAAATTTGGATGTTAATAAACATTATTTTATTTTCATTAAAACTTTAATATATATTTTTAAATTAATTTATTTTAATTGGAGGCTAATTACTTCACAGTATGGTAGTGGTTTTGGCCATACATTGACATGAATCCGCCATGGGTGTACATGTGTCCCCCATCCTGAGACCCCCTCCCACCTCCCTCACCAAACCGTCCCTCAGCGTCATCCCAGGGCACGGGCCCTGAGCACCCTGTATTGAACCTGGACAGGTGATCTATTTCACATATGGTAATATACATGTTTCAGTGCTATTCTCACATATCATCCCACCCTCGCCTTCTCCCACAGAGTCCAAAAGTCTGTTCTTTACATCTATGTTTTTTTTGCTATCTCGCAAGAGGGTCATTGTTACCGTCTTTCTAAATTCCATATACATGCATTAATATACTTTATTGGTGCTTTTCTTTCTGGCTTACTTCAGTCTGTATAATGCGCTCCAGTTTCATCCACCTCATTAGAACTGATTCAAATGAATTCTTTTTAATGGCTGAGTAATATTCCATTGTGTATATGTACCACAGCTTTCTTATCCATTCCTCTGCTGATGGGCATCTAGGTGGCTTCTATGTCCTGGCTATTATAAACAGTGCTGCGATGAACATTGGGGTGCACGTGTCTCTTTCAATTCTGGTTTCCTCGGTGTGTATGCCCAGAAGTGGGATTGTTGGGTTGTATGGCAGTTCTATTTTCAGTTTTTTAAGGAATCTCCACACTGTTCATAATATATATTTTTATATAAGACATAAGGAAGGGATCTAAGTTTATATTATTTTCACAAATAATTACTGTCTCAGCACCATTTAGAGAAAAACTATTTCTTTTATTTTTTCATTGAATAAAATGCTGTTTTAATCACACAATGAGTGTGTGTTTATCTATATCTATATGTAAGTATAACCCACTCCAGCCCTCTTGCCTGGAAAACCCCATGGATGGAGGAACTTGGTAGGCTATAGCACATGGGGTTGCGAAGAGTCGGACACGACATGGCAACCCACTCCAGTGTTCTTGCCTGGAGAATCCCTGGGACAGAGGACCCTGGTGGGCTGCCATCAAAGGGGTCGCACAGAGTCAGACACCACTGAAGCGACTTAGCAGCAGCAGCAGTAGCATATGTAAGTATATACACTCACTACACACACATGGGTCTTATTTGGACTCTACAGTCTTTTCAAATGATCTGAATTTTTTCACTTAAACCACTGTTTTAATTCTAACAGTTTTTACCACGTTATAGTTTCTGAAAAGATGAGTTCTCCATGTCTCTACCCTTCACCCACTGTGCTTCTTTCAAATTTTTTCAATTTTTTTGCTTTCTCATATATTTATCCCTTTAGATAAACTTTTGAAACATTTCATCAAAATTAAAAATAATATCTCACTGGTATTGAGTATAACTGAATAAATTATGTAGATATAATTGGTCAGAAATGACATTTTTAGTGTCTTAAACAGGCCTTCCCATGCACAGTGAATTAAGACTGAAGTACAGAAATACTTTACATGGATTCAAATCCTAACTTCAGCTCTTACCAGCTCTATGATCTTAGATAAGGGGCTTAATTTCTCTGAATCTTAGTTATCAAATCTGTAAAATTATGATAGTAACACTAACTACTTCATAGGATTATACAGAATTAACAGATGATTTCATATGCAATGAATAAGGTTCTTCAATGCACAATTAGTACACAATATCATTTTGTCTCTGAGTTTTCTTTTAGTTACAATTTGTGTCCTTTATAAAAAGATTCTGATTTATTATTTTCATTCACAGGTACAGTAGATTCTTCTGACTGAAATGTGGTGCTACTTAAAAGGTAGCTTATTTTTTCATTATAACTTATAACTGATATGACTCTTTTCTAGAAAAGCTAATGATTTCCTTACATGTATTTTTGTATTTGGTTGCCTTACTGAATCTCTGCATTATCTCTAATACTCAGTTAATTCTTTTTTTCATGTATATACACAAAGAGTACATAAAATGATAAAAATCATTTTATATTTTGTGATTCAAATAACTGTATTATCTAGAACTTTTCATACAACAGTACATAAAAATATTTAATATTACATAATAGAGCTCATAATTAGGCTTTTTTAATAGAAATGGCTCACACAAAATATTCTTGGCTATTGAGATACACACTGTATTCTTCTGCTTCTATTTCACTTGTGTTTTGCTTTTTAAAACAATGAATGGGTATAAAATGCTAGTCAAATTCTGACATCTGACATTACAAAACTCTTGCTCTCTATTAAGCTATTAATATGATGAACTCTGTGAGCAGACTCCCCCCCCCAGAGAGCCATATGCCTATCTATAGAATATTCCTATTTGACATAAGCATTGATCTTTTACAAAGTGGTAAATTCAATTTATTAATACTATGATTAGGATTATATCCCTTTAATGCTAAGATTTTCTATTACAGTTAGGTCTAGTTCATACAATAAATATAAAGTTGACTTTCTTTTGACAAACTTTAGAAAACTTTAAAGAACATACTAATTTTATTTTTTAAATTTTGTGAAGTGTTTGTAAACACTTTCAAAGAAATTCACTGTCTTTTACAGAGCTGCTTTTTGGAAAGGCAA
Organism: Muntiacus reevesi; assembly: GCF_963930625.1. Classification (NCBI taxonomy): domain Eukaryota; kingdom Metazoa; phylum Chordata; class Mammalia; order Artiodactyla; family Cervidae; genus Muntiacus; species Muntiacus reevesi. The sequence continues at coordinate 48,952,552 of NC_089262.1, forward strand.
CTTGTCCAAAGTTTTTCCCAACAGACACTGCTTTATAAGGTTATATACTTCAGTTTCAAATATATATACATACATTCATATATGTGTATATATATACAAGTATATATTTTACAGAAAGACATCATTTAACCAAAATTTTAGTAAAATTATGCTGCTATATATAATTAATAAAATTCATTCTCTGTCTCTTCGTCTATATATATATATATACTAGCTATATACATATGTAACTGTTTCACCAACTGTTAGGTATGACTGTATCTCGTTTTCTCTCACCACAGAAAACTGGGAAAGACATTTTAGGAGGTGAGAAATAAAGCATCCTCTCTCAAGTTTTCACTGTCTCCCAAGAGAAACACCATCGTCTCATAGATGGGTCTCCATGCCAACAGTACACACCTCTGTGATTATTTTTCCTAATCATCAGGGAGTAATTTGGTACTTCCAGCTTTAAAAGAGTGTGCACACATCCCCTCACCCCTCATAAGTGATTTAACAGGTGTTTCACAAAATTCAAAATCAGTAGTAAGATGTGTAACAGAACCACAGTTCAGCTGTTTCTCTCCATTCTCACTGCCTGGCTCTGGATCCAAGGAGTTTTTCAGGACTAATTTCAGAAACAACATGTACTTTTTAAAATTATATAACATTTTGAGCAACATTTAAATGAATGCTTAATGAGAGTTTTCAAATAGAAATTTAAAATATTTTTTTAGTGCTACTAAGTGAGAAAGATTAACACAGCACAAATAAATTATACCTAATAATTCAGGAACCAATGTAGTAACTATTGCTTGGGGGGAAAAAAGACAAGGCAAATGTTACAAAGCAAAACCTGAAGCGAGCAAAGCTTCTAAAATAATTAAACCTTCCCTCCTCCTCCATGGAGCATTCTGTTATTTAGAGTTGGCAACAAAAGAAGCAAAGTATGGAACCTAAAAATAGCAACAGTTTTTGAGCACTTGCCACATACCTGGCATAATGCTAGATTATATATACACATGAGTTCTACCACTCATAGGTCAGTCACTCAGGGCAACTGACAACCGTAAGGAACAGAGCAGAGAAGGCATGGCATAGCTTACACTTCCTGCTGCCAAGCTCTAGGGGCAACAGGTTCTTTACAGGAACCACCTTATTATATTTTCAACACCATCTTGCAGACAAATTATTATTATTATTATTTTGTAGATCAGGAAACTGAGCCTCACATCCCAAGGTCACAGAACTAGCTGGTTACCATTAACAAAGCCCAAGTTTATGCTTTTTACCTCGTACCACTGTTTCAAGTTTGACTCAACTGCTTTCTTAGAAAACACAATGGCTAACTAGTCCTTGTTGCTGTTCGGTCACTAATTTGTGTCCCACTCTTTGGGACCCCATGGGTTGCAGCACGCCAGGCTCCTGTCCTTCACTAACTTCAGGAGTTTGCTCACATTCATGTCCATTGAGTTGGTGATGCTATCTAATCATCTCATCCTGCACCATCCCCTTCTCCTACCCTCAATCTTTCCCAGCATCAGGGTTTTTTCCATTGAATTGGTGCTACACTTATATATATATAAGTTATAAATGACTAACTTATAAGCTTCTTACAACATGTGAAGCACTGTTCTAAGTGCCTTACTTGCATCATCATCTTCTTGAAACTTCACAACAATCTTTTAAAATAGGGACCATGATTGCCCCAAACCTGATTTAATAGAGAAGAAAACGTAAGACTTAAAAGAGGTTGTCCCACCCCAGGTCATACAGTTGGTGAGTGACAGGGCCAGAATATGCACCCAGACTATTTAATTCAAGCTCTAAACTTTTAATCACTATATTTTCAGAAATGTCAAAAATTTTTTTAAAAAACCAACAATACATGGCTGACCTTGGGGAACAATATGTATAAAATCTAAAGAAATATGATTAAATTCACATTTGAAAGAGAAGGCTATGATTTCTAATTCTGAGATGGGCAGTTTTCCTTAGACCTCATTTCTTCCAAATCTCCATTGAGGAAGGAACGCAGTGAAAAACAATTGAAACTGTGTCAGGAAGGGTAACCATGAAACAATGTGGACACCTAAATCGGAAGCAGGTCTCATTTTCCCAAAGAAGTTCATCAAGCTTGACTGCAAAAACTTCAGGATCTTGTTTCTATGTTCAACACAGTAATTCAGAATGATGCCATAGAAAAAGAAAAACAAAGAGTATGTAACCATCTGAATAAATGTATTTTATTTCTAAATGTAAGAGTGTAAGAAGATGAAACACACAGGGAAAAGGTACATGTGTGTGTGCCTGCTAAGTCACTTCAGTCGTGTCCAACTCTTTGTGACCCTATGGACTACAGCCCACCAGCCTCCTCTGTCCTTGGGATTCTCCAGGGAAGAATACTAGAGGGGGTGGCCACGATCTCCTCCAGGAGGTCTTCTTGACCCAGGGATCGAACCTGCATCTCTTATGTCTCCTGCATTGGCAGGTGGGTTCTTTACCACTAGCACCACCTGGGAAGCCTGCAAAGTCACATATATTTGTGGAAAAGTTTACAGAAATATAAAAGCACAATAAAAGACAGAAATTGTACAGACCTAACAGAAGCAGAAGATATTAAGAAGAGGTGGCAACAATACACAGAAGACTAAACAAAAAGATCATGACCCAGATAATCATGAAGGTGTAATCATTCACCTAGAGCCAGACATCCTGGAATGTGAAGTCAAGTGGGCCTTAGGAAACATAACTACGAACAAAGCTAGTGGAGGTGATAGAACACCAGATGAGCTATTTCAAATCATAAAAGATGATGCTGCACTCAATATGCCAGCAAATTTGGAAAACTCAGCAGTGGCCACAGAACTGGAAAAGGTCAGTTTTTATTCCAATCCCAAAGAAAGACAATGCCAAAGAATGTTCAAACTACCACACAATTGCACTCATCTCACACGCTAGTAAAGTAATGCTCAAAATTCTCCAAGCCAGGCTTCAACAGTATGTGAACCATGAACTCCCAGATGTTCAAGCTAGATTTAGAAAAGGCAGAGGAACCAGAGATCAAATTGCCAATACCCAATGGATCATCTAAAAAGTAAGAGAGTTCCAGAAAAACATCTATTTCTGCTTTATTGACTATACCAAAGCCTTTGACTGTGTGGATCACAAAAAAACTGTGCAAAATTCTTAAAAGAGAAGGGAATACCAGACCACATGACCTGCCTCTTGAGAAATCTGTATGCAGGTCAGGAAGCAGCAGTTAGAACTGGACATGGAACAACAGACTGGTTCCAAATAGGAAAAGCAGTAAACATCAAGGCTGTATATTGTCACCCTGCTTATTTAACTTATATGCAGAGTACATCATGAGAAACGCTGGACTGGAGGAAGCACAAGCTGGAATTAAGATTGCCGGAAGAAATATCAATAACCTCAGATATGCAGATGACACCACCCTTATGGCAGACAGTGAAAAAGAACTAAAGAGCCTCTTGATGAAAGTGAAACAGGAGAGTGAAAATGTTGACTTAAAACTCAACATTCAGAAATCATTTCAAAACTCAAATTCAGATCACTTCATGGCAAATAGATGGGAAGCAATGGAAACAGTGACAGACTTTATTATGGGGGGCTCCAAAATCACTGCAGATGGTGATTGCAGCCATGAAATTAAAAGACATTTGCTCCTTGGAAGGAAAGTTATGACCAACCTAGACAGCATATTAAAAAGCAGAGACATTACTTTGCCAACAAAGGTCTGTCTAGTCAAAGCTATAGTTTTCCCAGTGGTCACGTATGGATGTGAGAGTCATAAAGAAAGCTGAGTGCTGAAGAATTGATGCTTTTGAACTGTGGTGTTGGAGAAGACTGTTGAGAGTCCCTTGGACTGCAAGGAGATCCAACCTGTCCATCCTAAAGGAAATCAGTCCTGAATGTTCATTGGAAGGACTGATGCTGAAGCTGAAACTCCAATACTTTGGCCACCTGATGGGAAGAACTGACTCATTGGAAAAGACCCTGATGCTGGGAAAGATTGATGGCAGGTTGAGAAGGGGACGAGAGAAGATGAGATGGATGGCATCACCAACTCAATGGACATGAGTGTGAATCAGCTCCAGGAGTTGGTGATGGACAGGGAAACCTGATGTGCTGCAATCCATAGGGCGGCAAATAGTCGAATACGACTGAGTGACTGAACTGAACTGAACTGACAGGGAAAAGTGCTAAAGAAAAACACTGGTCCCCTCTCACCAAGTGCAGTTCTTTTCTTAAGGCTGTCCTGTTCACCAGCCCTCATTCCCAACTTGAAAATCTGTAAGCTCCCTGACCCTGTGCGGACTCTCTTTTCATCTAAGCCTTCAGGTACCGAACCAAAAGGAGTCCGCCACTGGACCACTGACATTTTCAGATCCTGAGGTGGTATACAAACGAGTCTCCATCTTCTCTGCCACTTCTATCCCAACCATAATGAGGGGTTGGTGCTCAGTTGCTCAGTCCTGTCTGACTCTTTGCGACTGCATGGACTGCAGTCCGCCAGGCTCCTCTGTCCATGGGATGTGCCAGAGAACACTGGAGTGGGTTGCCCTTCCCTTCTCCAGGGGTGTAATGAGGGTTTTCCAAAGCAAATGAAAATAGTCCATAATCCTCGCTCTTCATGTTAAAGGGATGAAACATCCCGCACTTGTTTTCCGCTAGAGCTGTGATTATTAGGAGCTTCATTAGCTTACTATTAGGAGCTTCATTAGCTAGAACAGTCTATGCTCCATGGGACCCTAGTCACCTCAAGTTATTTTTTGGAGGAATTGGAATGGTCCCACTTGAAGTGAATATACAGGTTAAGTTTTCTTAGTTCTTCTAAACTTATTTTAATGTTTTATGTACTTTCTGGTTGCTTTCCAGAATGTATGAACCCTGTCTGTGATGCTATTTTTTAATAAGTTTTCACAGAATACAACGTTATTGCTATTTCTTTGCTATTCTGACTACACTGAGCTCCCTTGAGGGGCTGTGAGCATCACATCACACCAGTAGCGGCCTGCACATCTGAGATAGAGCACCTCACAGTTCCTGGCAGAACTGGGACTGAATTCCTAACCTGTGTCATAATGTTTTGATTTTGACTTCTTATACAATACTCTCTCATTCTTTACATATTTATTTTATACTAGGTGTCTACTGGTTGAAGAGGCCCTCCTGTAACCATACAACAATCCTATTAGGGAGAGACTTTTGTTTCCAAATCTAAGAGCAGAGGGCTATGAGGTGGAGAGAAGTACAGTTACTTAAATGGGGCCATCTCCATGTCTCAGGAATTTTGCATTGTTGTGAAATGTTAGTAAAGACACAGACTATTACAGTACTCATTATTCTTTATTCAAATAATATGCCCCAAGTAAGTACAGTTTAGGGTTTAGTACAAGGAAAACTGTCTTCCCTGAGAAACAGATGTTGTGTTATTCTCCTCTAACCTTTCTCTTCTTTTGCTAAGACTAGCTACCATATATCTATGAGAGATTTTTGAGTCCATTCAGAGAAAACACAGTGACCCTTACTATTGGAATATCTACTTCCCTGTCTTCCAATTTTCCCTTTTTAAAGTTCTGAATGTAAAAAAAAAAAAAAAGGCTTTATTGATTTTATACTTTTTGTAGAATACTCCAAGTGCTTTTTGTATATAGGCAGGGGAAAATGAAGGGAAGAGGAAAGGCAGGAAGGAAGGGAGGGAGAGAGCAAGCAATCAAGGAGGTAAATGTATAAAATTACTGCCATTTATATTTTTAAATAATGGGAGGTTTTCGCTAATTAATAAAACCTTAATGAAATATTATACAGAACTAATATCTCTACAAATCCCTTATATAAAGATTTGTCAAATAAGACAGTGAAGAATATTCTGAAATACATAAACTTTTTAATGCAGAGAAGCCTTTGAACCAATGTTCCTTGTTGACTGCATCACAGGGTTTCCCAAAAGTAAGCTAAACCAAGAGGTATTTTGCCAAATCTAGTCTTACAATATAGAGTCTGTAAGATGAAACTTTGGATGGTTGTGAATTATGCTTTCATTCATAAGATCCTTTATACCATTCTAAGAAATGCTGTAATAACTACTGAAGATAGCACACGTTCTGATTTTATACCCATTTGCAATTTATGTCATCATTCCTTACCCCCTGCACGGGTAGACACTTACGGCCATGACATCACACCAGGAGAATTCATATGTTGGCATCTTGGTATTGAGAATCTTTACACATCAGCCCTGCCATCTTCGATAACTGGCTAGGTATCTAAAAGCCATGAGACATAGAGCAGAGTTGAAGACTGTGGCCAGCCTTTGTCATTCTGTCAGATGTTTACAGTTCAATGATCATTTATAGGATACATTTTAGAATTAATTCTGTCAGTATGTTTATGTCCATTAATGTACTCAGTATGAGTTAATACAGGCATCACAGACCAATCACTGCGGTTGGTGTACCCTTATTTTAGTTGCTAACATCCTGAGAGAACAAGGAGCTTTATTTAACCAAAGAAAGAACTAAAACAGCAAAGGGAACATAAAGAAAATGAACCCTGAAGCCACGCAGCGCTAACCACCTATCAGCATTGCTATATTTGCAAATGCAATCAGTTAAAAGGAGGCAAGTGTAAACTGACAAAGCAAAGAATGGGAACTCATGGAGGGAAAAAACCCAGCGGTACCTCACTTTAGCTCAGCTGGAAAGGGCTAGCGAAAGGTGAACCGTCCCTACCACACAGCTCTTTATAAAGTGATGTATAATCAATATGGAATGTTCTCGGTGGCTCTCCAGGGAATATACTTGCTGTGTAGGAACCATAAACTTCAGGAATACTTCTAAACAATGACTGCTTGCAGACTTACAACAAGGGAAATTCATCTCTTTCCTTCCTACAAATATGGAAGGACCATCCTCCATATAGTAAGGTGTTGTTCTATGCTCAGAGGATATAACAGGAAACAAATCAACCTTTCTTATCCTGTTCACATTCCCGTTGAAGGAATATGGACATTAAATTAAGAGATAAATTATGAAGTATACTAGATTATGGAAAGTAAGATAAAGAAAAATATAGCAACAGTGGGAGGTGAAATCAAGTCTAGTTCTCAAGCTGTTGTCGAGCAAACGCTGCACTGAGGTGACTTTTGAGTGAAGCCCTGAAGGCAATGAGCCATATAAATATCTGGTGGAAAACAAACTACTACCTTATCTGGATATAAATGTGCTGGGAGAAAGGCATTTTCTATACTAGATGACTGTGCCTCTCAACCAGCAAAATGGGGATGACAGAAGAGTAAAAGAGTCAAAGCCAAAAATTTGGAGGAATAGAGCCTATTTTTATGTTGAAGGAAAAAAAGAGAAAAGTAAAGAATCAGAATACAGAGATTTTTAACATAAAGCTGGAGGCATTACAGATTTTTGTATTTGACACTGTGTGCTGTGCTAAGACGCTTCAGTCATGTCTGACTCTTTGTGACCCCATCGACTGTAGCCCACCAGGCTCCTCTGCCCATGGGGATTTTCCAAGCAAGAATCCTGGAGTGGGTTGTCATGCCCTCCTCCAGGGGACCTTCCCAACACAGGGATCAAACCCAGGTCTCCTGCATGGCAGGTGGATTCTTTACCATCTGAGCCACCAGGAAAGCCCAAGAATACTGGAGTGGGTAGTCTATCTCTTCTCCTGGGGATCTTACCAACCCAGGAACTGAATGAGGGTCTCCTGCAATGCAGGCAGATTCTTTACCAGCTGAGCCACCAGGAAAGGCCCATTTGACACCATAACTCCAGGATATTCACCCAGATGCCAGACAGATAGGTTCAATTTCTTCTGGCATGAAAAGTACCAGCAGATGACTAGAGAAGTTCTCATCTCTGCTAGGAGAGTCATGTTAGGGTGATGTGGTACCTATATACAATGGAATATTACTCAGCCATTAAAAAGAATGAAATAATGACATTTGCAGCAACAAGTATGAGCCTAGAAATTGTCATACTGCGTGAAGTAAGACAGATAGAGAAGGAGAAATACCATATGACATCTCTTATATGTGAAATCAAAAAATAAGTTATGCAAATAAACTTATTTAGAAAACAGAAGCCAACTCATTGACATAGAGAATGAACTTATGGTTGCCAGAGGAGTAGGTTGGGGGGAATAGATAATTAGGGAGTTTGGGATCACACTGCTATATTTAAAATGGATAATCATCAGGGTTCCTACTGTATAGCACAGGGAACTCTGCTCAATGTTACGTGGCAGGCTGGATGAGAGGGGAGTTTGGGAGAATGAATACATGTATAAGTATGGCTGAGTCCCTTTGCTGTCCACCTGAAACTCACAACATTGTTAATCGGCTATACTCCCATATAAAATAAAAGATTTTTATTTAAAGTACCAATAGGGCTGGGAGGGATTGGGGGCAGGAGGAGAAGGGGACGACAGAGGATGAGATGAGATGGCTGGATGGCATCACCGACTCGATGGACATAAGTCTGAGTAAACTCCGGGAGTTGGTGATGGACAGGGAGGCCTGGCATGCTGCAATTCATGGGGCCGCAAAGAGTCGGACACGACTGAGCAACTGAACTGAACTGAACAGAGGTTAGAAAAGAGGAGCCTGGGGAGCTACAGTCCATGAGGTCACAAAGAGTTGGATACGACTGAGCAACTGAGCATGCGCATCTCTGCTGGGGGAGTCTGCAGGGTGTTGAGTGGGCTCAGGAGAATTCGAGACTAGGTAGTAATATCCACTGTGCTTACGTTTCATACCACAGCTTATGTCATACTACAGGCAAAGACATCATGAACACAACACGTGTACTGCCCCGAATCTCAGAAGCAACACACAGAACACATGCATTCTCCATAGGTCTGAGCCACACTAATTAAGTGGAGAAAATCAATGAGCGGTGTAGAAGGGGTATGACCCTCAGAATTGCAAGCTAGTCACCCTTAAAAAAATACTTAGTGTAGCCTTGACTGATGGCAATAGAGGGAAACAAAAAGAATGTGAGCCCCAAATGCCCATATTCAAACAGGATCACAGCGCTGTCCTCTGGGTCATGAGGAAACTGCTTAACATCAGCTACTTCCTTCACTGAAAGGCACTAAATGTTAATAAATACTAACAATAATATATGTAAAACTCCTAACATGGTACAAGTCACCCTTCATCTTATGAGAATATTTAATGGTTTCACATCTTTTAAGCAAAAATATTCAACGAGAAAATATTCTGAACATATATGCCCATTATGCTGTTTATTATTAGAGTTCTAAAATAAAAAGAAAAATTTTAAATAATGTAGTTCTTACTTCATATGAGCCATGTAATATGATATGTGTGATTTATTATCAAGTTGTTAAAAGAGATGTCCTCATTTAGTACATGAACTTTGTTTAAGGAAATTAATAGAAAAAAAATGTAAATGTTTATTCTGGAGACGTTTCATGCTATTAACTTCAAAGCACCGAAGCCTCCAATGGCCCTGTTGGACGTAAATTGTAGATAGGACTGTAACTGACTCTGATTGCTCTACAAGAAACTTCCTGGTGTAAAAACATTTCACAAAATCATTCTCAAAGTTCAACTGTAATGTCAAAGGTCATTTATACATGAGAGCTCATGAACATATGCCTACAATACTGAATATATTGTTAAAATATGCTTTAAAGACTTTCTGATTAGGAAAGTTAAAAAAAATGTAAACTTTACGTAGGGTTATAACAGATATCTTGAAAAGGTGTGTACAGCACTTTTCAAAAGAGTTTCTGTCTGTTCTTATTATATGGAATCAAGTCCTCATGGATCAACACATTCTTCAAGGACTAAGTAGGTTGCCACAATTTCCATTTGTCTATCCAAAGCACATGGGAAAAATTTACAGACAAATAAAAAAACACACCACCCTTTCCAGATAACAATTTCTTGACATATAGCACAATGAACGGCTGCAACTATAAGTCTTTAGCAGATTAAAGGTTAAAGGGATGACATGTTATTTGAAAGAGTTTCCAAAGCACAAGGGTAGCCTTGTTTGGCAGACAATGTTTCTCCAATATTTGGTTTAAGATATGATACCTTAGCAGTGGATACCCCAATTAGATGTAGAGTTTAATAAATCCACGAAAATCAGTCCCAGATGTGGTTGATCGGTGACTCCATGTTTTTAAACATAGTCTAGATTATACAAAGTCTAAATGTAATAGCAATCAGAAAGTAATTCCTAGTGACAGAGCTCAAGATAAAAGAGGTAAATGCAGTTCACTTAAATATTTTTGTGAGTTACTCTATAAAATGCCCATTTTAGATTCTGTACAAAGATGTAAGAAAAACATGTTGTCCTGAAGAATACAAATAATCAGCTAGAGTAAGGTCGATAAAACATATTCATTCATTTGTTCATTGAATAAGTAGCTATTTGACCCCTATTCTGAGTTAGATGCTTGTTTTGTGATATCAAAATCAGTGGGACATAGTTCTCAAGAGTTCTCTACTACTTTTAGTCTTTAATAGGGAGGAGAGACAGGCAAACAGCTTATTGTAAGCCACTCGTAATTTTTATGTTAAAGTTTGCATATGATGTAATCCAAACTTGAGGCCTGAGACCTGGAGGATGTAGGTGGTGTTGCGGAAGAAACAACGCCAAAGGAGATGGCTGGTAAGACTAGTTAGGGAAGGGTGATCCCAGCAGATGAAGCGGACCGTGCAAAGTTAGGAAAATAGGCAGGAAACAGAGAACAATACGTTTATTGTTCCTAGAAGGAGAGTCCTATAGGACAAGGCAAACACAGGACATGGTGAGAGAGGTAGATGCTGGGTTGCTGATAGCCAAAAGGCCCAGTTAAAGGACTTTCTGTTTTAAATTCAGGGCTCTGGGAAGTAACTAAAAAATTTTAAGCAGCAAATGATTTTGCAAAATGTGACAGTGTAAGATAACACTGTGATCCCCATTTACAGACTAAGGCAGACTTTTTCATCTTCTCAGCAATTTCCAGTTTTCTTCTCCTTCTGACCCCATAGGGGAATTGTGCATCTCTGCCTCCTTGAAATGAACAAAGGTGTATCACTTTGCAAATTTAAATAGGATTTAAATAGGATTCCTTTTTATGTGGATGGAAGCAATTAATTGCTATTGTTTGGATCTCCAACTCTTTCTTCTGATGTGGGGAATGTAGCTGTCTATGGTTGAAATTGAGGTGTTGCTCTAAGTGATCACGTGGCGACTGGTGGCCTGAAGAGTCACCTGGATTCACAGTGGGATTGTCTGTTACCGCAGTATAACTTCACCTACTCTGACTAATGGGCTTCCCTGCTAGTTCAGTGGTAAAAAAATCCCTCTGCCAATCAAGGAGACATGGCTTTGATCCCTGAGTCAGGAAGATCCCTGAGAGAAAGAAATGGCAACCCACCCCAGTATTCTTCCCTGGAAATTCCATGGACAGAGAACCCTGATGGGCTACAGTCCATGGGGTCGCAAAGAGTCAGACATGAATGAACAACTATACAACAACAACAACACCACCATGACTAATACACCTACCCAAGTAAGGGGGATGATCTTATAACAAGCTTTTAGCCCTGATTTGTAATTTATTCAATGAAAACACGTATGGTCCTTTTTAGAACTGCTCACCTGTCCAAAGTAAGTTTTCTGTACTGCTCAATCAAATCTACTCCTTTATGATTTTAAATGGCAACTAACAAAGCTTTTGTTTATTTATCTACTTATAATTAGTTTTTTGGTTTTGGAAATTTGAAAAATGCAGCATACAAAGAAATAAGTGTGTACTTACTTTAATAACTTTTAGAAAGAAGCAGTACATTAGTAAAACAGTATCAGTATTATAATATTTTAAAAGAATAGGTTAACTCTGAAAAGTCAATATGGTCCCCGTACATATGCATTTTACTCTTTGCATTTTTTGATTGCTGCTTGCTTACTGCATGCTTCCCAGCACCAATTTGTCTCTATTTAATATGTCAACAATTATTAAGAAATGGTGGAGAATTCAAGGGAAGCCAAAAGTCTTCTTTCCTAGAGATGCATCTAAATATCTCCTGAAAAAAATCAAAGGATTCATTGATAGACCCTTCTTTGGACAAGCTTTTAAATCTTCTGTACCAGTAGGAATTTAAAATTAGTATCAAAAGGGAAACTGCTTATTCTAATGCTTAGAAAATCAGATAATTTATCTCATCTAAAATTTTACATGACTTAAGCCACAGGAGAGGACTATACCATGCCCATGTATTATGCAAATTAGATATCTTTTAGAAGATGGTAGTGAAGGAAACATTTCCTGAAATGACAAGATATAAATTTGCCTGTAAAATCAGAATGCTTCAGCTGATCCACTGAGATTTGGTCAGGATGATCCCTTGGGTAAGGAACCTAACTCTTTCAAATTGCATGAAAATCAGAATACAAATGAAGATGTTATGGATGAAAATTCATTTCCAAATAAACCTCTGGGATAGAAATCATTAGAATAATAGCTTTACTTTTATATAAAAAAGCAACAACTATTTTTTTTTCTCTCTGGCATTCATAGTCAAATGGTACACTCTGAAATAAAATATACTCATATTTATTTAGGTTTGAGTCCTTTAAGATAAAACCTTAGAGTTTACTTTTAATTGTATTTTAGAAAAACAATATTACTTTAACCAAAGCAAATTTTTAACAAGAGGTTATAATTTATATAAAATATATTCATATTTACTTAGGTTTGAGTCCTTTAAGAAAAACCTTAGAGTTCATTTTTTACTTGTATTTTAGAAAAACACTATTACTCTAACCAAAGCAAATTTTAACAAGAGGTTGATGCTGGTGACCAATTATTTTCTATTTTCTGTGAACTAGAAAGAGAGAGAAAATCTGCTTCTCACTCTTTTGCATGGTAAATGGATCTTTGTAGACCTGAATCTTTAGGATAAAAAAGCATGCTATTGTGAGATATTTTACACGTGGCTTCATCATTTTTTTAAATCAGAGATGGTGATTAACTGGGAGGCTCTCATTTTTCAATAATCATTAACTATTAATAAATATTAAAGCGTACGTGATTCTGTTGTCCAATTTGGAGAAAGGAGCTGTCAGTTTGCTGAGTTCCAACTGTGTTAGCAGAGGGCTCCAAACAGGCCTGGCCCCTCTGGCAAGGCCAACGGAGGGAGGGGGACAGGTGACAACAGGCTTTGGCTCTACTGCTGGGTTAATGATTGTGCAGGCTGAGGACAGGAGAGAGGGGATGCCACATGAAGCCCTTAGCAGCCACCCCTGAGGAATCCTGGAGTCTGAGAAATCTGAGCAGAAAAGGCTTTCTCAACATGTCATTTCCTCTGGATTGGAGCAGCAGGACTCCTTGATAGAAAGAGAAGCAAACCAAAGCCCACAGTAGTTAACAACTCTAAGACAAAAACGCAGTCCCCTGCAGCCAAGCAGCCAGCTAGAAGACATTCTATACTAGTCAGTCAACTGAGATGGGGGGACGTCATCTGGGTGCAAAGGACCCCTACAGGCTGTGAGGGATCAAGGTAAGTGACAGTCACCAAGTGGCCATTATGTTCCAGATGTGGCTGTAGGTGCTGTGGGGCGTTAACCTGGGCCATCGTCACAACCGCTCTTGGAGGTAAAAATCACAGCTTGCCTCATTGTACAAACGCAGAAATAGAGACAGAGAAAAGTGGAAGAACTTGCCCAAGTTGATGGAGCTGGTACAGAGGAGAGTCAGAATATGAACCAAGGAAGCCTCCAGAACCCACACTCTTCACCCCAAGCTTTATGGTCTCTTAGAAAGGAAATTACAATGCAAAAAATTCCCTGTCTTTGCTTCTAAGAGGAAACACATTATATGTATGAAAAGATCATGAGCAGGAGGATACAGAAAATGATAGATGGCAAGTGCCAAGAAATACACAGTTGTTGGAATAGGTCCACAGGAAAAGGAGTTAAAGAAGAATAAGAGAACAACAACAGAAACTTGAGAAGCAGATTCTTGAGCTGGATGTGAATATGTAGGGAGATCATAACATGCAAAGACAGGGCATGCCAGGTCTCTGCTCAGAGAGGCCTAGGTTCAAATCCCAGTTCTGCCACTTACAAGCTGGTGAGCTTGGGTAAGTTACCAGTTCTTTGCACTTTAGTTTCCCTATTTACAAGGATAATAAAAATTATTTTAAAGGATATTCATGAAGATAAAATAAAATTATTATGTACAGTTCTTGGCATAATGCCTGGCACACACAAGGTAAACACTGACTATTTTTATTGCTATTCAGTTAGGAGGGACTGGAAAAAGGATTTCAGATGAGAGGCAAAGAACATGAAATGAATCTGTAAAAGCCAGAAATACAATTTCCGGCTGTTCAATTCAAGCAGACCAGAGGGTTAAGTGTCCAATTTGAGCTTAGAAGTGAGAGGTTCCATCCAATGGTCACTAGGAGGTTTCAAAGTTATGAAGCGTTTCCCTGTGGTCATTCTAACCAATATATATTACACACTTCGTGTAAACCCATGAATGTAGGAAAAGAGAGACACCTGAATAAAAAACACTCATTCTATTTGTGGTGAAACTCACTGACCAGGAACATACTTGCCAGTTAGAGCTCTACTTATCCAAATGAGCAAGGAGAACTTGGGATGATTGATCAGAAGGACAAAAAATAGGGATTGATTCATTAATCAAAGAAGCATTTGTCAGATACCAAGTAGGTGACATGTCCTATGCTGGGTGTGAGTAGGATATATGATGAATAAGGTAGAAATGATAGGATCCCCCAGGAAATTCATTCTTATGAGGGAGAGAGACAAGAAAAGGGCAGGCCCAATTTTCTTTGAGAGATGGTATTAAAAATCGAAAAGCAATGCATAGGCTGCAGGGAAAGCACAGAAATGCAGATGCAACACAGGGGCAGGGGTGGGAAAGACTTCTAAGAAGGGGCAAACTTTCAGATGAGCCTCAAAGGAAGGGCAAGCCTCACCAAGAAGACGAGGTGGGGGGGGGGGCATTCTGATAAGAAGGAATAGTGGCCAAAGGCTCACAAGGGCATGCACAGTTGAGAAATCACATCCTAAAACTCTGGAGATCCACAGAAGAATGTGTAAGAGAAGGATGGGAGAGCCCAGCTCTTTAGAGAGATCCCTGTGAGAGGAGAGGCAAGGAGAACGGGGTGAGTGGGGAGACTGAGACCTGTATTTAGAAAGTTACTGCATGGAACACAGAAGAAAAATGGTTTCGGTATCATTACGTGACAAGAGGATGCATGAACCTCCTTTGCATGGACCATGGATGTCCAAATGCATGGGCCATGGCATAAGCCAGATGAGGAAAAGTGAAGCACCAGACTCTCCTTAGCTTCAGGTAAAGGTGGCAAAGTGACTGGGAAGGTAAGCAGCTCAGAATTCAGCTTCAAAGAACCTGAGTGCACTGTCCCCACCTAATGGTTTTCTCTCTCTTATCCAGTCTCGTGGTCCTTCTCTGCGCTCTGGGATCCTGCCCCTCATCTTACAGTTGGGTACTTGAGGGGAGTGCATGAATACTGAGGAGACAGCCAAGACAGCAGGAGGTAATGAAGAGAGAGAAAGGGCTGAAACACAAAACCTTTAAGTTTCACCTTCCTTGAAGAGGAAGATGAAGTGAAGTTGCTCAGTCATGTCCAACTCTTTGCGACCCCATGGACTGTAGCCAACCAGGTTCCTCCGTCCAAGGGATTTTCCAGGCAAGAATACTGGAGTGGGCTGCCAAGGTAGTGCTTTTCTAATGTCACTCATGAAATGAAAACATTAGATTTTTATATATAAATACAAACACAGGGCCATGTACGTGTGGATTAAACAATGATACCACTCTCAACCAGAATGATCTCTTCTAACACCTCGAGAAATGGAAGTGTTACAGGCTTGGATGGGTGGCATTTCGGTTGTTCCTTTGAAACACAGGCCACATTTTGACTTTCAAAGGAACACAGATGAGAAGTATATTCTTGATGTTGAAATGCAAGCTGCTCACTACTTTCAGGATACCAGAAGCATCTTGAGCATGGCCTGACCAGGCCTGGCTGGTCTGGTCCCTGCCCATTGATTAGCCTTGTCCTCTTGTCTGGGTCGACCTCCTACCTGGTTCTTATTCATCACCCATCACTTGTTCATTAACCACAGAAGTTCTTTCTCTTGTCTCTCTTCTCCTGATTTATTCCTAGTGATCTCTCAAATCACAGCTGTAAACAACTCTTCCTCAGGGAAGCCGCTCCTGATCTCTGGATTAGGTCAACCGCCTCCTCATAGATCCATCGAATTCTGTGTGCTTCTCTTCCATAGCATCTGCCCCAGGTATGGATTCATGGTTGTGGGTGGGATAATCTGATGAATACTTCTGTGCCCCTCTTGATCATGAACGTTATCCACATTGCAGCTGTGTCTGATTTTGCTCACCATCTTACCCTCAATGTTTGTAAATAAAGGGTGAGCAGAAGTAAGCGTGTGGGGGCATGGGGAGATGTCAGGGTGCAGGAAGAGGTTGAGGGAGCCAAAGCTGAAAACACGGGTCAAAATCAACTTAACCTGTTGACCATTCTCCTATCCTAAGTACTATGTCCACTTTGCATTTCTTCCTCTCTGGACTGAGTGGGAAAATATGGCTATTTAAAATTTTATCTAACTATATATTTTTTTAGTTTCTTAAATCTTAGACTACAAACAACAGCACTGCTGGGGAATATACTTCTGTTAGAGCCCAAGGGGAAGCAAGTGTTCTTGAGTTCCATAATTTTTACATTATAGTTTTTCTATATAAGCTTTCAACCTAACACGAAATTAAATGTGAATTGGAAGCATATTAAGTATTCTATGCAAGATCTTAACGTTATTTTCCTTAGGACGTTCATTGAAAGTATGGCTTATTTAGTTCTTTGGCCCATTTTTTGATTGGGTCGTTTATTTTTCTGGAATTGAGCTTCAGGAGTTGCTTGTATATTTTTGAGATTAATCCTTTGTCTGTTTCCTCATTTGTTATTATTTTCTCCCAATCTGAGGGCTGTCTTTTCACCTTACTTATAGTTTCCTTTGTTGTGCAAAAGCTTTTAATTTTCATTAAGTCCCATTTGTTTATTTTTGCTTTTATTTCCAATATTCTGGGAGGTGGGTCATAGAAGATCTTGCTGTGATTTATGTCGGAGAGTGTTTTGCCTATGTTCTCCTCTAGGAGTTTTATAGTTTCTGGTCTTACATTTAGATCTTTAATCCATTTTGAGTTTATTTTTGTGTATGGTGTTAGGAAGTGTTCTAGTTTCATTCTTTTACAAGTGGTTAACCAGTTTTCCCAGCACCACTTGTTAAAGAGATTGTCTTTTTTCCATTGTATATCCTTGCCTCCTTTGTCAAAGATAAGCTGTCCATAGGTTCGTGGATTTATCTCTGGACATTTCTCCAAAGAAGACATACAGATGGCTAACAAACACATGAAAAGATGCTCAACGTCACTCATCATCAGAGAAATGCAAATCAAAACCACAATGAGGTACCATTACACGCCAGTCAGGATGGCTGCTATCCAAAAGTCTACAAGCAATAAATGCTGGAGAGGGTGTGGAGAAAAAGGAACCCTCTTACACTGTTGGTGGGAATGCAAACTAGTACAGCCACTATGGAAAACAGTGTGGAGATTTCTTAAAAAACTGGAAATAGAACTGCCATATGACCCAGCAATACCACTTCTGGGCATACACACTGAGGAATCCAGATCTGAAAGAGACACGTGCACCCCAATGTTCATCGCAGCACTGTTTATAATAGCCAGGACATGGAAGCAACCTAGATGCCCATCAGCAGATGAATGGATAAGGAAGCTGTGGTACATATACACCATGGAATATTACTCAGCCGTTAAAAAGAATTCATCTGAATCAGTTCTAATGAGATGGATGAAACTGGAGCCCATTATACAGAGTGAAGTAAGTCAGAAAGATAAAGAACATTACAGTATACTAACACATATATACGGAATTTAGATAGATGGTGGCGATAACCCTATATGCAAAACAGAAAAAGAGACACAGAAATACAGAACAGACTTTTGAACTCTGGGGGAGAACGTGAGGGTGGGATGTTTTGAAAGAACAGCATGTATATTATCTATGGTGAAACGGACCACCAGCCCAGGTGGGATACATGAGTCAGGTGCTCGGGCCTGGTGCACTGGGAGGACCCTGAGGAGTCGGGTGGGGAGGGAGGTGGGAGGGGGGATCGGGATGGGGAATACGTGTAACTATATGGCTGATTCATGTCAATGTATGACAAAACCCACTGAAATGTTGTAAAGTGATTGGCCTCCAACTAATAAAATAATATAAAAAAAAAAAAAAAAAAAAAAAAAAAAGAAAGTATGGCTTATTATTGAAAATCCATTCTTGAGTGTGTTTCTAATCATCTAGCCACTCAAAAAGACTCGATTTAATGTCTAAAGCCAAATCCCTATTTTCCTTTGTGATTACAAGGCCTCTCACTAAATCAGAGGTGGCCAGTGTTCAAATGCTAATGATAGGGCCTGCAAGTTACTTCTTTTCTTGAGTTACCTGCAAGAGATGGCCAATATGCCAGCCTCCGGCATCTCCCCAGGAAGTGCAGAGATATATACACAAACAAGGTAAAGTTCAAATTAGTTAATTTTCTTATTCCAGATATAGTTATCATGTGGGGAGAATGCTTGTTAGAAAGAAAGGTTAAAGTAACAGATAAATTTAAATTGTGGAAATATCTGAGAATTGACATGATCTATAACCCAAATTACTGTGAACAACAAAAAGTTGACAATGTTTACATACAGAAAAATGTCTGGAACCCGGATACTATTTTAAAGTCATGAGTTTTCAAGGTAAAAAATTTATTTTAGAAAAAAAGGTACTACTGAATTCTTCTAAGGCTTTGAGAAAAATGCAACTTTTATTTATGTATTTCAACTTCAGCTAGAATAACTGGAACGACTCCACTGGAATGGAACAATGGTACACTTTGGGAGTGAGGTTTCTTATAGTTGGAATGGAAGGTTACATGGAAGCAAGGGGAGTAGGCTAGAATAATCTATGTGGTAACCCAGTGTAAAGTCATGCTTTTTTATTTGCCCATCTCTCTGTCTAACCGTATATATAGATAGTTACATAGGTCAGTATACACACATGTATTTGCTTGCTCTGTCAGTCAACAGGAATGAGAAGCAATGACCGCCAACAGCAGTGAGAATTTTTGAGCTGTCATTTAGCCTCTAAGTCATGTCTGACTCTGTGATCCCACGGGCTATAGCCTGCCAGGCTCCTCTGTCGTGGGATTTCCAGGCAAGAATATTGGAGTGGGTTGCCATTTCCTTCTCCAAGCAATCTTCCCAACCCAGAGATTAAACCTGGGTCTCCTGCACTGGCAGGCAGACTCTATATCACTGAGATACCAGCCAAGTCCCAGCAATGAGAAAACTTAACACCCAAATCTTGGTTTTAAATGCCATTCTCCAGTGAAAGAAACCAGGGAACCTTGGAAAAATGGTTGAATCTATGACTGGGGAAGAAAATGTCGAAGATAAGCCCAGATCATCTTTTAATGCCAGACAGTAATTAAATGCCAAGTAAACAAAAATCTCACAAAAATGTTCCAGTGTTGGAACATGTCAAAGAGTAACTAGAACCAATTGAAAGAACTCCCAATGGCCACAGCTGGAACAATTTGAGCCACAACACAGTATTAAATTATAACCTGAAATAGAAAATAATATTCATGAGTCCATACTGATGTACACAAATGACTAGATAAACGATTAAATAAATGGAAGACAATAGATACTCCTGTGGAGAAGAATTCCAAATACTTAATGGAGATACTGTATCTGCAAGGGCATTGAGCTTAATTCCTTCCTCCATAAGCGTGAGCTGTACATAGTGACTTCCTTTCAAAGAAAACACTATGCAAATAAGGTAAGAAAATGAGAACACAGTAAAAAAATTTAAAAAGCAACACATGTTTACAGTGAAAAAACACAACAAAACCACCTCAGCCAGGTGATCAAGGTTAATATGAATAACAATAAGTCATTCTGATAGTATAATGAAAATGGCACTTTACCCTCTGTGGTGTTCTTCCTCAAAACAGGAGAAAAACATCAGAAAATCCCAGTTGAGGAAAATTCAACAAAATACCTGACCAATACTCCTTCAAACTGTCAAGTTCATCAAAATAAAGAAAATCTGAGAAACTGTCTCAGCCAAGAAGAATCTAACAAAATATCACAACTAAATGTAATGTGCTATTCTGAATGAGACCTTAGAATAGAAAAAAGAGTATTAGTAAAGCTAAGGAAATATAAATAAAGCATGGGCTTTAGCTAACAGTACTCTTTTAGTATTGGTCCATTAATTACAACAAGAATGTCATACTTATATATGATGTTAATAATAGAGGAAAGTGGGGGACAACAGAGGCAAGTATCTAGGATATATATACTATCTTTGCAAATTTTCCCTAAGTCCAAAACTGTTTTAAAATAAAACGTTGACTTTAAAGAAACCCTACAAGTCTATAAATTTAATTTTAATTGGTAAGATTAAATAGTAAATCCTATTCTTACTGATATAGTCAAGTAGCTAATTATGTTAAACAAAAAGACATAGCATCCTTCATTTATTAAGCTCTGTGACTAATTTCTTTCTTTATACTTCTTTAGAAAATTAGATCACGTTATACACCATCAATTAAAGCTAGGTTAGATTGTTAGGGAATTGCTAAGCTCATTTAAAGAAAAGTTTACTATAATTTACTAAAACGGGAATGTGTATTATCTATATGAATGTATCTTTCAAAAAAATAGAGAAAAGTGTCAAGAATGGTTTGGTGTTCTAAAATATTAAAAAAAAAAAAAAAAAAAAAACAGAAGGCAAACTAGGGAAGAAAGACAACTTTTTAACCAACCAGAAAAAAGATGAATTTCAGCAAACTGATAAGATGTTATCATTTGCTTACAATTTTTTATCCTAGCAAACAATGTTTATTTGTCCATCCCTACTTCCCCATCTGGGCTTCCCTGGTGGCTCACACAATAAAGAATCTGCCAGCAATGAAGGAGACCTGAGTTCAAATTCCTGGGTGGGGAAGATCCCCTGGAAAAGGGAATGGCTACCCACTCCAGGATTCTTGCCTGGAAAATTCCATGGACAAAGGAGCCTGGCAGGCTACAGTCCATGGGGTTGCAAAGAATCAGACATGAAGGAGAAACTAACAATTCCTCATCTGGACCAGACTTTATCACATGAAATGCTTCTTCTGACTATGAGAACATCCATATGCATTCTGGGGTTAAATCTCTCTTACTAGCTACATTTCAGGTTTGCAGGTACAATGAGGCAGTATCATCTAAGAACCTGTACTTCAATTACGACTGCATCATTTTCTTTCTTCTCTTAAACAACTGCAGTTCTTCAACTGCTTTATATATGACGAGGTACAAGTTTGCTTCCATCCTTGCCACTCTCCTTCAAGTCCTCTCCTGGATGTCTGCAGCCCAGAAGTGAGCACGTTACTCCAGCTGAGGTCTGAATGACGCAGGGTGGAGTGCACTCATTACCTCTTTATTTTGAGTCATTCTAGTTCTAGTAATGTAACCCACATTGTTATGAGAAATCTTCAAAATAGGTTCCATATTTTGCCTTCAAAACAGGATGGTGGATTTATACTACATTACCTGTGATTACTGTGAATGAGGTTAGCACATTATTTGTCCATGAATATCACACTTGGCCTCCTAGAGGCTCTGAGTATTCATGTATCATAGCCCTTCTGTGATGGCACAGCTAGAGGTTCTCTCAGATGGCACACCGTCCATCTTTTCCTTATTCTAAAAATAAAAAAGTCAAAAACAAAACCATAACACACACAGACACCTCCTTTGCTTGTTCTTGCTACACAGACATAAAACCAAGACTGAACATAAAAGAGAGTACTCTTTAATCTCATATTTTCTGGTTTTTTCTGGCATCTTAAAGTAAATGTATCTCCATGAGAAATATCACTGCCTGGCTAATAAATACTGATGTCATACAGAATTAATCAACGAATACTTCAAGAACACTTTAAAATTCAGGTGCCACTGCTTATAATTGCCAGGACATGGAAGCAACCTAGATGCCCGTCAGCAGACGAATGGATAAGGAAGCTATGGTACATATACACCATGGAATATTACTCAGCCATAAAAGAATTCATTTGAATCAGTTTTAATGAGATGGATGAAACTGGAGCCCATTATACAGAGTGAAGTAAGCCAGAAAGATAAACACCAATACAGTATACTAACACATATATATGGAATTTAAAAAGATGGTAAAGATAACCCAATATGCAAAACAGAAAAAGAGACACAGATGTACAGAACAGACTTTGGAACTCTGTGGGAGAAGGCAAGGGTGGGATGTTCTGAGAGAACAGCATTGAAACAGGTATACTATCAAGGGTGAAACAGATCACCAGCCCAGGTTGGATGCATGAGACAAGTGCTCAGGGCTGATGCACTGGGAAGACCCAGAGGGATGGGATGGGGAGGGAGGCGGGAGGTGGGATCGGGATGGGGAACACATGTAAATCCATGGCTGATTCATGTCAATGTCTGGCAAAAAACACTACAATATTGTAAAGTAATTAGCCTCTAACTAATAAAAATAAATGAAAAAATAAAAAAATAAAATTCAGGTGCCTAAGAATATATTTTTCTCATTTCATAGAAAATATGTAAAATTACATATAAAATTTCATTTTTAAGTTGTGAAAACTGTGTTGGATTAAAAGGACAATAAAGGTGATAGATTTCCTTGAAATGCACTTAAAACTCCTGTCATTGATCCATCTGATTCAGTTCTATAAATTCTAGTGACCAAGATACAGATATTTTAAACATTAATGCTTTCAGGAATACACAACACTTATAAATATGCCAAAAAATGACAAATCTCCAAGAGGAGACAAAAAAAAGGTAACAAATGCCAGCTAAATTCCTATCTGAAAGAAGCTACTTAGTGATATTATTGGTATCTTTAATCAAGAAAGATGAATAACATTAGTCTTAAGGAATTCATTTATAGTGGACTTAGATTAAATAATACAATTAATGGCTGTAGGATTTGTAGATCAGAATCAGAGGAGAGGAAAAACATATTAATCAAGTAGACATGTTAACAAAATAATAGATTAGTCAAGACTACATTTGAATAAATTAGCAAAGGAAAAAGCCGTAAAAATGCCTAAATTTTAGTTCCTTACAAGAGAAATGATTCTGTTTTTTTTTTTTTTACAAACTAATTTACCCAAATGTCCAAGAAACAGGTATACACGTGCACTCTTCTTATGCACTAAAGCATATATGAAACAACAATTTGCTTCTCCCTGAAGTATTTTGAGATTTTTTTTTAAGGTAACATAGGAATGAAGGGGATTTTTTTTCCCACACTAGAAATAAAGACTCCTATATACATCATTTTGTTAATGCACAAAATACAGTGTGAAAGGCACCAGGGACCTCAGTTTAAGAACAATAGACATAAGACTGATGTACTAGCTGCTTCCTGAACACTGTACTCAGCAGTTTCGAAGCACTCAGCAGTGATGAATGGGCGTGAAGAATCAGGTCCTAAAAAGCCATTTCCCTGGAAATAAAACCTTTTTATTTTCTTTTATCTTTCGCCTGTCTTGATTGAAGCTCTGAAGATACTAAGGATACAGAAGGAGTGAGGAAATCATGCAACTCAGATTACCCAAAGGAGATGCCTGTGATGAGGCTGAATAAAAATAGATTCTGAGCAGAGGAAGGGGGGAAATGACCATAATCTTCAAAATGCTTTTGATGTGTTATTGCTTTCAAAGGAGTAGATTTTTCTTAAGGTAAAGATGCTTGATACAAATGGACTCACCTGTCAGTCAAAGATCTTTTACTCAGGCCTAATTCAAACACTATTCTAGTGTTAGAATCAAAATCTTAGTTTCAATATTTAATAGCCAATTCACTTAGGTGGGAAAAAATGAAGAAATGATAAAAAGTGGGAAAATCTATGGAGCTTTTATATCTTATATTCTAGAAGTCTGTTCTTTTTGGGTTTATGTAGTAATCTAATTATTAAAGAAATTGTATTGGGGGAAATAAATGGCAGTCATATCACACGTTCTTGAAAAACAACCTTTTGGACATGATCTCATAAATGTAAACAATTTCATAATTTCCAGAAGCCTTGGCATTTGTCTACATCTTTCCAGGATGCTTGTTATTTCATAAGTATTTTCAAGGTTCTAATTTTCCTAATCATATGAATTTGCACTTGAAACATTTCTAGCACAGGAAAGCAATCTTGTGAATTGACATGAATTGACAGATCCAATTGGGAGAAACCTCATTCAGAAGTTTGACTTCAATATCCGCTCTTACATAACAACAGCATGTACAAACTCAAGAACATTTGCTTCTGAGATGCAGATCTCCTTAAGAATCACACAACTAACTCTACATCACCCTACACTACTGTTGCCATTACAAATGGAGCAGGACTCAGGACTCTAAAACCTGGTGCTATGATGGCCTATGAGAGGCCTCAAAGTGTGGGAAAATATCGTATTCCAAGATAGTAATTTGGAAAGACATAGATTTTTTCATAAAGAACATATTTTTTTCAGATTATCCTTTTATGAACACTTCAATATTTTCAATAGTATATAATGAAATTTTAATAAAATCTGGTATACAACTCTCTTTGGCTTATTAAGAAACAGGGATATGGACCCAGGTCTCCTGCATCACAGGCAGATTCTTTATCATCTGAGTCACAGGGGAAGTCAAAGTAATAATAGTATTTATGATTGCTAAAGAGCTTCCAAATATACTTCAACCTTACATCTAATGGACACTGGGATTTGTATGTAAGTTTCCTGATTTACACCAGCTCCTAGGAAGCTTTGTTAAGAATTTTATATTCTCTCTGAATATATCTCTTTGGATATCATGGTCTGTTAAACTCCTAGAAGCTGGAAGGCTCTCTTTCTCTCTAGAGATCTGACAAAAGTGAGCTGTTCCCAAACTAACCCTTTGATATGTGATCATTTCTTGGGGTGGGGCTTTTTGACCTCTCCTGTGAATATACAACTCCTTACTCCTTTTGATTTGCATACCATCAACACTACCAGAATTACTAACTTCAAGCCCTCCTGAGGTTTGAAATCAGACATAAAGACATTGGTGGTCTTTTTTTTCCCCTTTCTGTCAGTGGGGAGGGGTCTGTGTATGAACTGAGTGCACACAGTTTGCAGCCTTTGCCAGGCTTCTCTTCCTCTCCTCTCTTCTAATCTCTCTTCCTCTTCTCTACCATCCTAGTTAATTCCCCCTTGGAGCACCTGAGCACCTATGGACAGCCAAATCTTCAACAACTCTCTTCTTTACCCTAAGGGCATCTTTAAAGTATTTCTCCCAGCAAAGGCATTTCTCTTTCCCAAGAAGATTTTGGTGCCATTTGTGAAGGTAACATAATTTCCCTCATCTCATTACACAAACATGTGAGTATTAATATCATACTTCATTTCTCCCTATAACATAACTCCCCTATATGTTATACATCTTTGCTGCCATGTTTAATGCTTCCTAGAACAAGGCAAGGTTTAAACCAACAAATAAATAATATATTGGTACTACTGCATTTTCCTTCTTTGAATGAGAAAAAAGATACTCAGAAAAGTCAGATCATTTGCTCAGAATGAACCAGTCATTATCAGAGTTGAATCTGAACTCAGTTTAATACGGCTTTAAAGACTAGGTCCCTTTTAAGAGATCAGGTACCATATCCTTCAAATACTTAAGTCAAAATGCACATGCCATCTCCTCTTCCCATCCATCCCTGCCTCACTATTAAATTCTGATAGTCTTTGTTACTGGGATGATGAGGGCTGAATGGCTTTTGCACAAATTCTCACAGGAATTTCTAATATATGTTACAATTATTTTCCCCAAAGACACCTTTTCTAACCCTCATCATCTTCACCAAAGAACTACAGCACTAAAACTTAAAATGCTAAAGTTGAAGTGAATTTTTCAGTGCATGCACTGATCAAAAAATCATGAATATATAAAATAGTCTTTGATGTTCTTTCATGATAAAGCAGAACTTCATTCTACTATTCAAAGGACTTTCAAGTTTTCAATTCACCTTAACTAATATGATTGATACTTTAAATAGAATATGAAAAAATAGCATATTTATTGCAAAGGTTCAACTGATAAATTATTTTTCATATAAACTTTAAAAATTTTCAACATTTCAAATATCAATCTTTGTCTCAAAATGCCACTAAACATTTTTTTATAACAACTAAAAATCCAAGTGATTGCAAAATGAAAAACTAAAGAAGCATAATGAGAAAAGCCTAAGATATTTATTATTGCAGAATCAGAAGAATCTGTCAGATTCTACAGATTAAAGACCAACTTCTTGAGAAGAACTGTGCTAGGTATTTTACATAAAATATCTCACTTAATCTTTAACCAATATGATAGAAGGTCATTAGCCACATTTTCCAGATGATAGGAAAAAGAGATGTAAGTAAATTACAGTTTCCCATGGTCACATGGGTTTCCCTGGTAGCTCAGTGGTACAGAACCCTCCTGCCAATGCAGGAGATGCAGGTTCAACCCCTAGGTCAGGACATTCCTTGGAGGAGGAACGGCAACCATTCCAGTATTCTGGCCTAGGAAATTGCGTGGACAGAGGAGCCTGGTGGGCTGCAGTCCACAATGTCACAAGAGAGTCAGACACAACTTAGCAAATAAACAACAATAACCAAGGTCACATACAGCTCATGCCTAAAACCACAAGGATGTAATCATGGCTGTCTTAACTCCAAATTCCAGGCACTCCTGCTTCTTGGTATTTGATAGTACTTGCTACACAAGATGTGCTCAAGTTTGTGAAATAGACAAGAGGTACTTAAGACCTGGATGTTTTTGTTTAGCCTTGAAACATGCATTGATTATAGAACCTCACCGGTCAGCAAATAATCCAATACTAGATTGTGTAGTCTTTTTGTGTTAATGGGACTTCAGAGAAGTGAGCTGAGTTTAAAGAAGGTTTCAAGGAAGAAAGAAAATGTTGGAGGCTGGGGGGAACTTGAAGAATGAGTAGGGCCAAGTTAGAGTAGAAGGCAGAGGATCCCATGTAAGGAAATCAAATGGATGTGTCTGGGTACAGTGAGAAGACAGATACAATTAAAGAAGAGGGAATCATAAAATTGAAATCATGAGAATTAAAGACAGAGTGAGACACAATTACAAACAGCTTTGAAGGTCAAGTAGAAGAAATCCATGTATTCAATCACTCCCTCATTCCACAAAGATTTATGGATGCCTAGTACTTGGCCAGGGAAAATAAGAGAGAATCGTAAGAAAGCCCTGGAGAATTCTGTTCATAGTTCTGTAGCAATTGCTGTCAGAGCTATGTCCACATCCCCTCAGCAGTAACACGCTGATGCAACCCTAGTATAAGCATGTGTAATGTGTAATGCTCTACCTAAGGCTTTGCCTGCAGGCAGGTCAGACTGGAATACCAGGAATTGATTCCTAGGAGCAGCCATCAGCCATTGAAGATGGGAGTCAGAGGACAGATCCTGCAGCGTCCTCATCTCTTGAACAGGATAACTCTGAAGCAAGTTCTAAGTCATCTCCTAGCGGTCTCCAGCAGGACTTAGGCTCCGGTGCCTATTTCAGTTGCCGGATCACTAGTGGACCCTGTGTGCCCTTTCCCCATTCCTGTCTTACTTTTCCACCACTGCCATACACCCCTGGCCCCGGTGTTTCCTGGAGGAAACTATTATTACTCAAGTCCTTCTCTTGGGGTCTGCTTCTGGGGGAGCTCAACCCGACAGGACGCACAACAGCTCCAGTAACAACCAGCCATGGCAGAGCGTCTGCGCACCAGGCCTGTTAAACGCGCTTTACCTAAGTTACAACATTCCATTCTCACAACAGCCTATCAAGTAAAAGCTATTATCAACTCCATTTTACAGATGAGGAAACCGAGGTACATGGAGGTTAAACAACTTGTCAGGGTCACACAGCTAGAAAGTTTGGGTTCAGATTTGAACCAGACACTCTGGATCCAGAGTCAGTGACTAAGTCAGCTGTCTCTCTGCACATGGAAAGAATTTACTATATGCAACACAAACTGTGCTATCGGAAGTACAAGGGGCTCGAGGAGAACTGAATAAAGGCTTAATTCTACCTTGAGGTCAGGGAAGGCCACACCAAGTTCTGATGGATCAGCAGGAGTTTCCTGTGGGAAAAGGCAAGAAGGTGGAAGTGCATTCCAGTACATGGCCCAGCGTGAGTACAAGAGTCAGTATCCTCAAATTCTATGGAACCCCACCAAGGGGGCTAGAGCAGGCAGTGGAGGGGGTCATCGTGGGGGCTGATAACTAGTTGGGCTCCAGCTCCCCCAGCCCTTCTTCAGAAGAGCAGTATTTACATAAAGCAGCTCCCCAATACCTGTCAGATCTATTTTATGTATTAAGCCACTGCCTAAGTTTTTGCTTGGGAGAAGGTTCTGTGACTTTAAAATGTGTTTGTAACTTCCATATTAAAGATGGATATATATATATATACACGCATATAGTTTTTTAACTGTAAGATTTCATTTATGTAACATCTGGTAAAAATCAAAACCACAAATAGAAATAAGATCAATGGTTGCTCAATGGCTGCTGGGAACTGGAACTGGGAGAGGGACTACTGAAGGAGCATAAAAGACATAGGGATAATTATTCCATGACTTTGTATATTTGCCAAAATCAGAGACAACTTATGAATCTAAAAGTAATCCATAGGAAATATGTCTGATAAAATATATTTCCTGATTAAAAAAAAAAACTAAACAATTGCACATGGAGAGTTAAGTACATATTCAAGTAAGATATTCAAAGATGACAATTACTTCCTAACTTTTGCGTGCCCAGCACTCATGCGCATGCTCAGTCGCTCACTCATGTCCGACTCTGTGACCCCATGGACCGTTACCCACAAGGCTCCTCAGACCACAGGATTTCCCAGACAAGAATACTGGAGTGGGCAGCCATTCCCATCTCCAGCGGATCTTCCCAACCCAGGGATCAAACCTGGGTCTGCTGCATTGCAGGCTGATTCTTTACCGTCTGAGCCACCACAGTATACTTAACAAATGCCTAATAATTTGAGAAGAAAAATATTAAAGATGGATGTATTTAAGGGTATACATACCCTTAAAAGTGAAAGCGAAGTCGCTCAGTCGTGTCCGACTCTTTGCAACCCCACGGACTGTAGACTACGAGGTTCCTCCATCCATGGGATTCTCCAGGCAAGAATACTGGAGTGGGTTGTCGTTTCCTTCTCCGACATACCCTTAAAGATGGATGTATTTAAGGGCTTCCTTGGTGGCTTAGACAGTAAAGAATCTGCCTGCAATGTAGGAGACCTGGATTTGATCCCCAGGTTGGGTGGGTCCCCTGGAGGAATGCATGGCAACCCACTCCAGTATTCTTGCCTGGAGAATCCCCATGGACAGAAGAGCCTGGCGGGCTACAGTCCATGGGGTCTCAAGAGTTGGACAAAACTGAGCAACTGTGTACAAGCAGAAGCAAGGATATATATAAGGATATGTATGCCGGAACAGGAAGGAAGGTAACATCAATACTAACAGAAGCTGATCTGTATGCGTTAGACTAGAAAGGCAGAACCCAGTTGAGCAGGGCCTCCTCAGTTGGTGTACAATGTATGTGCTCAGTTGCTCAACTGTGTCAAACTCTCTGTGATCCTGTGTTCCTCTGTCCAAAGAATTTTCCAGGCAAGAATACTGGAGTGAGTTGCCATTTCCTACTCCAGGGGGTCTTCCAGACTCAGGGATCAAATCTGCATCTCTTGCAACTCCTGCATTTGCAGACAGATTCTTTACCACTGGGTCACCTGGCAAGCCTTCATGGTATACAATACAGAGTCAATACATTTTCCAGGTAAAAGAAGAGGCTTGGAGGAGAGGACTATTTTGGAGGCTAGCTTGAGAGTGTAAGATGTATGAAAAAAGGAGAGAAGACCCATACATGGAGGTTTGGTTATGTCTGAGAAATGTGTCATGTACTGCAAAAAAAATAATATAAATATTATTAGTGAAGAAATGAACATATAAATAAAGATATGGACCAGCTATAAATTAATTTACCCAGTATTGTCTTCCCAGAAAGAGAAAACATAGACACCTTCAAGGAAAGAAAGATTTCTGTCCATAAGTTGAATAAACTGGTTACTGGTTTTTAAAGAAATAGCCTCCAACGAATAAAAATAAATGAAAATAATAATAATAATAAAATACTGAGAGAAAAAAAATTAAAAAAAGAAATAATGAGTACCTTAGATAAGGAGTTGATTTGGAAGAACAGCATTTGAATTGTGTAGATAAACACAGTTCAGCAGGATGGCTGCCTCTGCAGACGTGGTTAAACTCTCCTGAGTATCAGAAACCAAGGTGCGTGGGAAGTATTTATGTTCAAGATGACAATTTTTATGGAAATTTCTAGACGTTTTCTAAGGGTAGGTGATTTTTATTGAGGTTAGAGAGATGAGAAGAAATGCATTATTCCCCATAATTCAAACTCAGTCCAAGATGTTTTTCTAGCACATGCTGAAGGGTTCCAAATATATGATACATAAGAAGCAGGCAGCCAGTCCTCCAAACAATAAAGAACTGAGGGGAAGACCTAGGTTAAAAGGGGCCTGCCACTAAACAAGTGGATTTCCTCAGGCAACCTGGTTGGCCTTTCACAGCCTACTCTCCTAGTCTGCACAATAACAAAAGCCAGAATTCACTGGTTCCTTATTGGGTGGCAAGTGCTCCCATTTAATCTTCAGGTCACCCAAAGAAGTGAGCACTATTTATTAAATCTACTTCACAAGGAGGAGAACTGAAACACAAAAAGAGGTTAGATAATTTGCCCAAGGTTATAATCTTAGGAAGTAAGTAGCACACCCTTGTCATGGATCTGGGGGAGGATTAAATGAGACACTGTATATAAAACATTTAGTATATACCTGGCATTAACATCTCAAATATTTATTATTTATTATATTTATTATTATTATCTTTATTATTTTAATAGCATAAGTTCCCTTGCTTCATCTCAAAACATGGCACAGTAACATCATTTGAATAAAGCAGAAGGTTACATAATTAAATAATACCCAACTATATAATTTTTTGTTATTCATCCTTTCTTTGCATATACTCATTAGTTGAGGAAAAATTTATAGAGTGTCACCTGCCTGCAACACAGGAGACCCCAGTTTGATTCCTGGGTCGGGAAGATCCTCTGGAGAAGGGATAGGTTACCCGCTCCAGTATTCTTGGGCTTCCCTTGTGGTTCAGCTGGTTAAGAATCTGCCTGCAACGTGGCAGACCTGGGTTCGATCCCTGGATTAAGAAGATCCCCTGGAGAAGGGAAAGGCTACGCACTCCAGTATTCTGGCCTAGAGAATTCCATGGACTGTAGAGTGCATGGGGTCGCAAAGAGTCGGACATGAGTGAGCAACTTTCACTTTCACCTGCGGGTGGTAGTACTGTGCCAGAGCTCAGGAAAGAAAGCAGAACAAAGTGGTCCAGATGGCTACTATCATGAAGAGAAGGGAACGTGATCTGTTATCATGAAGTCTCACAGGTTAGCTTGGTCACAGAAAAGGTCCTGGGAGCAAGATCTGCAGGAAGGCCTGGCCAAATGTGATCCGTCTTTAAAACGGTGACATCCTGATCCACCAGAACATTTTAGTTTTCTCAAAACTAAACTTGGGGTCGCACAGAGTTGGACATGACTGAAGGGACTTAGCAGCAGCAGCAGCGGCAAACTTGCCTGGATTATTTTCTAGAAAATGTGATTTTTCCAAATGTTTTTTCATTTAGAACTCAATTCCCAAGACTCGGATGCCATACTTTATGACGTGTAAGAGGTCTCTTCCGCTACTCTTAGTGACCCTGGGGTCTTACCAATTTGCCCACTATCAACTTGCCGAAATTTCTTCTCTAAATCATCAACAGCTGCTCCATCACCATGCCAATTTGTTTTAAATGCACTAAGTAAGCACTCATACACAAAGAAACTCAATATCTCCGTGTCATTTCTTAGACCAGACGGAGGCTGGAAGAACAAGGATAAGCTCGAGAACTTCGACCAAGAGAAGAGTTGGGAATATAATGGACACGAAAGTGGTACATAAGACATATTTTCTCAATTACTGGTGATTTGGACCTCCCTGGTTGTCCAGTAGCTAAGACCCTGTGCTTCCACTACAGAGGGCATGGGTTCCATCCCTGGTCGAGCAAGTTCCTCATGTTGCACAGAGTGGCCAATTACTGGTGATGTCAGCATTAATAGACATAAAGTTGCCATCTCACCCATGAACAAGGCTGCTATTTAAAAGTTTCATGTAGAAGGAATTAAGCCAAATACCTAAGGCTGATAGACTAAGGATTTTCTGCAGGAGGGGTATTTTTTTTTTTTTTTTCAGGAAAACATCAGACTTCAGCCCTAGAGTAGCTTATGGATCAATGCATTATTTCACAGTATTCCATTTAACTGAAGAACAGTTATGCTTCAACAAGCCAGAAATGAGTAAACTGATAAGGCAATCTTCAGAACAGTAGGTTTTTTTTTTTTATGTGATTATTCAGTTCAATGCCTTCATCTTCAGATTTAAGAAAAACATGAACTAAAAGGGAGGGAATACTGAAGTTTCCTTATATGTGACTGGGACCGCTCAGGACCTTATTTAGAGCTTTGGAGCTGAAGCAGAATACCCACAAAAAAGCCCTGTACAAAATAACTGTGAGTACTGGAAACCAAGGATATTAAAGGAGAAGTTCTGCTAAACTGGGAGAAAGTTCTAATAATGAGAAGACATAAAAGGAATTCATAACAGCTCCCAAACTCCTGGTACATGATAGGGTTTATAACTATGATCTAAAAAAATTATAAGGTTACTTAAAATGTTCCCTTAATTTACATCTTATATTTGCCACCCCCCTCCACTTCAGGTATCATGGAAACATAAAAGAGAATTTAAATTTATAAGTATTTAAACTAGGCTATGCTGGTTCTGGCTAAAGTCATTTGATGCTTTGTTGCTGTCAGTAAGTTTCTCAGAGACTGGTGACACTTTCAAGTCAACTTCAGAAGGATTTTGAAGAAATCTTTGTAAAAGCAGGTTACATCTATACGGATGTGTGACATTACAACATAAACCACAGACAGGCAGGCTCCTAGTAAAAAGTGAGCAAAGTTGAATCATTTTGCCTTTTCTTCCCACTGTGATTCTTATTCATTTGAAGATAAAATTCAAGGTGCAAATCTTAGAACTTGTTTGTCACCCCAGAGTTATTTCCAGGTAGCTCAGAAAATCTCACAATTCTAAATCAGGCCATGAAACTGGAACTACAGTCTAGTTAACATGTTCATAATACAGCGTCCACCACTAGCAAGAAAAAGACAACAATGATAAAGTCAGTTCTGCATTCTTTGGAATTCCCAAAACACAATCAACAGGAGAAATACTAATTACAAAACAGTTTCTAATTTAGTAATTAAGGATTGCTTCATTTCTGTCACATGGCTGTCCCTTTTCTTAACATAATACTTTATGTGAGTAATTTTCAAAGCAGAGTAAAATATCCTTCATTGACTCCACATATTCATTTAGCATCATCAACTCTTTCCAACTCACTGGACACTCTGACACTTCCACCTTCAGAAGCCTTTCCAATTCCCACAGAAACTGTCCAGTAACTTGACTCAGCTCTTTCGCCTCCCTTTTCATGGCCCTCCCTCTGAGATCTTATCCTGATTTTTATCTCTCTCTCCCAAAGAAAACAGAAGGCATGAGACCAAATCTTGTGTTCCCCTTCTAACTCCCTAATCTCTACAAGATTGGCTCCATCCTCCTTCACCTCCCTCCTATCTTGGGGGAAGGAATGTCCTTCATGCAGTCTTCAAGCCCTATCTCTAGATACCTTCTTTGGGGTATACTCCCTGATGCTTAAAATTATTTGGTGATCTTCACTAACTGGGTGGGTTTCCTCCCCTTCTTCCCTTCTCTCTCCCCATGTTTGTATCTTTCTTGTCCAAAATTTTGAAAGGAGTCTGCACTAGTTTTCTGTGCTTTTATAACCTCCTGAACTAGAACTCTCCCCAACTTAAACCACTCTTCAAGGTGTTGCCAGTAACTGCTAACTCTTGAAGCCATCAGACATACTTTAGTCCCTCATTTCTAGACTTCTCAAAAGTATTTAGACCAGCCAGTTAAGGTGTTTCTTCCTTTAAACTCCCATAACATTCTGTACATTCCTATATTAATGTGCTCCCCACCGTTCCACAATCATTTGTTTCTGCGGATGTTCTCCTCACTCGTCTGTGAATATCTTCAGGGCAGGACTGTTATCATATTTATCTGGGCATCCCCTGTGTGCAAATAGATCAGCATGTTCTAATCCACATATTCTAATTCAATTCACTAAGAATGGCATTTCAACAGCTATATTGTGATTAAAATGCTTCTTTGGTTGTTTTGCATTAGCTCTGCTTGTAGAAAATGTTCATATTTTTTACCTGTGCAAAAAAAAATTTTTTCCTAAAGACCTGTAATTAGAATACTTAGAAGAAGGTAATAACGATAGAAGCAAAACCCAAAGCTTGTATGACTTTATTGGCAGCAAAGTACTCTCATCTGATTGGCACATCTGCCTTTGAGGTAGTGGTGTAACTCAGGTCAAAGGAGGGCCAGGGCGGTACCGTGGGCAAAGGAAGGACTGCCTCGGGCTTTGCACAGAAACTCTGTCCATTCACCAGGCTCCACAGTCTGCAGTTCTAACTCACCTGCCTAATATGTGAGATGTGGGGCATCTCTCCTAATACACCTGCCCAGAGACGCACCTTTCCCTAACTCACAGAAAAAAAATCCCATAGGACAAGAGTGGCCCCGGGAACAAGGGTCACTTCAAATTCTTTGTAAAATTTTGAGAAAACACAAAAAGATCTGCTGACATGGCTGAAGTACAGGTCATAGTCTGAACAGGAACAGGAAGGGTTTCTCAGGGAAAGGTCTTTGATATTCACTGGGCACTCCGTGTACTTCCCCAGCTTGCTAACTAACAGGGAATCTGCTTATTTTCTCTGATGATATCACTAAGCTATTTTCCAGAAGGTTCACAGACAGGGGTCTGCCACAGAACAATATGGTGTATCAAAAGACATTGGGTTTTCAAATGAGGCCGGAACTGTTTTTCAGTGGGTCAGCTTCCCTAAGTAATAGACATGTGACTCGGTGCCAGTTCTTTCCCCTCTGTGGGCCTTACTTTCCTCATCTGCCAACATGGGTTCAAATAAGACCCACCTCTGAAAGTTACTGTTGCCATTAACGGATGTAATTTATGTGAAAACATGTGGCCTGGGTTCAAACAGTGTTGATCTCATCCATGAAATGCTTAGTGGTTATATTTGTTATGTACAGCAAAGAAATTCACCCAAGAGACTTTAGCATGTCATTCTTAACAGTCTAATAAATTATTTTTAGCAATGTGCTATGAAAGTTCCCTTAATGGTCTACTCTTATAAATGAAGCTGGTAAATAGCCACTGAATTGTTTTCAACAGGTGGTGAAGAGCTCTGAGAGCTTTCACAAGGTCACACAAAGCAGTAACACCAGAGTTAGAAACCTGGAAGGGTTTTGTTTTTTATTATTTTTCCCCAGCCAATAATCTACCGTACAGAATCTGGATTATCCATCTTTGAAACCAAACATTTATTCTTAAATTTTACACAATACAGTTTCCAGTT
This sequence comes from Muntiacus reevesi, assembly GCF_963930625.1. Lineage (NCBI taxonomy): Eukaryota > Metazoa > Chordata > Mammalia > Artiodactyla > Cervidae > Muntiacus > Muntiacus reevesi. The sequence goes on from NC_089262.1 coordinate 48,988,452, forward strand.
GAAATATATTTCCTTGGGAGTGTTTATAGGCTGATACTTCTATAATAACTAGAAACACCATTCTAGGTGAGCACACGTGTGTGAGTGCACGCTCAGTTGCTTGAGCTGTGCCCGACTCTTTGTGACCCTATGGACTATATCCCATCAGGCTCCTCTGTCCATGGAATTCTCAAGGGAAGAATACTGGAGTGTGTTGCTGTGCCCTCCTTCAGAGGATCTTTCTGACTCAGGGATCTAACCTGCTTCTTTTGAGTCCCCTGAACTGGGAGGTGGGTTCCCACCTGGGAAGCCCATCTAACAGTCCATTGAGTGGTAAACAGCTATAGAAATTAACTTTGGTCTGGTGACATTTTGGAGCTATTGTAAAAAAAGAAAAACAAAAAGAAAAAAAATGTAGGATGACTCTATAGTTAGGGTTATCTATGAGCACAAATATCTGTGGGGTGTGATTGAAGGAGGAGAGGAAGAGAGGAAGTGTGACTATTGTTCAAAAATGAAAGAAAGAAACTTCTAGCCTGAGGCAAGTGAGAAACTGGTTGTTAAGTTCCCTCCTTGGGATCTTCCTCTTGTAATTCCGAACTATTTTCCTTCTTCCCTTCCTTGCTGTTTTTCTTGGAACCTGGGTACGATAGCCTTCGTGGGAGTAACTCAGTTAACAGTCAGCTAAAGTGAGTGCAGAAACAAAGGAGTGGAAAGTGAAGAATTTAATAGAAGAAAAACAACCTAAATCCATAGCTAATCATTTTCACGTGATATTACCATCCCCCTTTTTTTATATGTAGGCATTGTCTGACACCTCTGTCTTGGGCCACCCACTCAGCCCAAGTGAGGAGGTAACCTGTCAGCGTGTGAAGTACACAAACTATGTTACTACAGCTGAAAGTCTGCAGCAACTGAAAATTATGTTTCATTTTCATAAGTTGTGGGCACACTGATACTGCTAATGGCAACTTTTCTCCTCTATCACACCATTGCTTAATCAACTTTTTACAAAATTTTAAAGAATGAATTTTCATTTGCATCTTTAAATTAGAAGGTATTACTAACAGAAATTGAGACCATAAGCTAAAGGCACTAAAAGAGAGTAAAACAGAAAGCTAAGAGAAAAAATTAGATGTTTAATGGGATCAGTACTTCATCTAAAGGAAAATCTTTGCTATGTTGTATCTAAACCCAAACTTATGCCTTAAACAATGGCTGACTTTACCACTGAGCCCCAGGGATTTGAGAACACAATGAGTTTGTGTAATTAGAGCTGGAGCTAAACTTTACTGGTCATAAGTGTTCACAAACAAATTGTATGTGGATTCTGGAATTTCTGGGTAGTTCTGTCACTCAGTGAAAGAGATGCTACTAAAGCAAGGTCAGCCATGACCTGAAATCTCATTAGAAGACAAGCAGACACTGGCAGAATTTTAGGTTGACTAAAATGAGCAGAGCTCTGTTATCTTGCAGGAGACTTAATCCATTTTGTCCTTCAAAGCAAACAGTCATCAAACACAATGTTTTTCCCACCCACTAAAACTTTCATAAGACAAGTGAGACTGTTACATGTAGTGAATAAAACCTAAACTCTGGGAAATGCAATTCTGGGTTGAGTTTCTGTAGTTTTGACATATGAAGAGAAGAAAAACTTCAAAGATGTGATTTTAACAGTCTAGATAAGAAGGACCATGGTTTCATTAAGAAGCAGGCCATCTTGCCTTTCTCTGATTATTTACACATTGGATTTACTGTTGAAATTTTATATATACACATATATAATGCATACATACATAAATGCACACAATATTATTGATATATTGATTTATATCTTGCTTCATTCAATAAATGAATTAGGTCAAAGAAAACAAAACAAAATGAGTTAGTATGTGAGGTGAACTCTTGCTTTACTGAGGAAGAACCAAATCGTGACCCACTAGATTAAATCTTATTAGGAACCAGGAAAGGGCAAGTCCAATGGAAGGATGTGAGGGCCTAGAGAAAGGAAAAATAAGCCTCAGTGTTGAGTCAAAGTGCTATAATCACCCATGTTGCCTCTTGATCAAAGTGAGGTCTCGGCATCATAAAGAGAGTTTGGTAAAAGGACTTAAATGTGTGGACTTTAAACAATAAAATCCTAAGCCTCAATTAGTCCACCACCATCCACAGTCACTGGCCCCAAATCCCCCAAGGTTTCCTCAAAGGAGCCCACAGAGCAGGATGGAACCACCTTCCCCGGCAGGGGCCTTTGGCTTCCACCTCCCACTGTCCTCTAAGTCTTCTGAGTTCATTGTAAGAAGGATGCCAAGGTATTTCAATAAAATGCCTTCCTAAATTTTATATATGTAAAATTCAATTGCATGCAAGATGGGTCTGGTATTTCTGGCATGAAATTTCAGAGCATTTATAAACCAGATTATGCAAATTTGTTATGTATTTTTAAATAAAGCAAAAAGCTACAAGCACATGCTAGGCACACTATATTATGTGCCTCTTATTGGACCCCTGCATAATGATTCTGTGCTTGGTGTTTCTAAAGAGTCCTCTTCATTGCTACGAGATGAAATTTAAATTCCTAGAAAGCTGACTTACATTTCCCTTTTTTCAGCCACGCAAGAAGGCCCATTTCTAAATTACTAGGCTACCACTATATTCTCACAACTAGCCAGAATAAAAAAATAAGGGCTAACTATATAGTACATATTTATGGAGTGAGATGAACCCTTATCTTTGTTTGGCTTGGCACTAAAAAGGTGGAAAAGTGTAACGGAAAGAAGCCTTAGCAATAAAATCCTCCAGCAAATTTTTCTAATGTAGATTTAAACAAGGAAAGCACATTCTTCTTACCACTCTAAGCTCTCAAAGGGCAGTGTTCTATTAAGACAAGTAATAAGACCACTTATTAACTTTAACTTGTAACCAATAAACTAAGAATTTGTCATACTATTGCTCAACAGTCAACATACCAGCCCCGGGGCAGGAGGATGAGAATCCAAGAAGGAACTCTACACTAGGCTTCTACTGGAACCATTACCTCTGATGAACTTTTGAAGACTCCTCTCAGACCTCCTACATCTCAAATTTCCCTCCTTGCTCCTTCAAAAAGTAGAAGAGAATTAAGTGTGCATCTGTGTACCCTGCCCACCCAAAGGGTTTAGAGCCTTCATAGAGATTAGATTGTGAAACCCAAGGCACACATCTCCTTTAAAATGTTTTTTATTCCCTGGCATTGAGCTGTTGCCAACTTCTGATCTGCCCTCTTTGTGGGGGAAAAAAAAAAAAAGACCTGCGTATGAGAATGAGGAAAAAGATTTGGAGATGCAAAGCAGAACAACTTGGCAAATCCTTTTTTCTTAGCAGGACCATTCATGAGCATGGAATTCAATCCAACAGGACTCTTTACAGCAGGACAAAGGGAAAGAAGGTTTTTCTGTCAAGAAACACCTAGAATCTCTTACCATGGTATTGAGAGGTGAGGTTATAAATAAGAAAGAAACAACAATTGGGGAAGTTGAGACCAAGCACAACATTAATTTGGTCACCTGGAAAAAGTCACCACCTTCTTCCTTTGAGTTCAATATCTTATTAATGAATCCTCCTAAAGGGACCAAGCAAGAACAGATACACAGAACACTAACGTTCCACAGTGGCTCTGTTTGGCCACGACATCAACAAATTGGCACGTCATGCAGTGAAATGGATGAAGCGTTACCTAGCTTCTGGCACAAAAGAAAACCACCAGGCTCTCAACTTCTGCATACAGTTTTCAAACATATATGTTACAGGTTTAAAGGAGCATGAATAAGCACATTTGCATTCTTTCAAAAACTACAGGGCTGAATAGCTCATTTCTTTCCAGTTAAAAGCAGAGGTGAGGTAAATGCAACAACAAAAAATAAAATAAAAGGTGGTGATAATGTTAGGCATTCAAAGAGTAAATTGCATCTTTCCTATTACAACATAAACAAATAGACCCAAACAGCAAAGCTTAGGCAGAACAAAAACTGTTGCTTTACAGCAAAGTACACTTTATAGAAATGAGAATGCTAATTTTATTTTTCCCTAAATGAATCTTAATAGGTACAAAAAAAACCTGGAAGGAAGGCATAAGGAATTGTTGAAAAAAATATTTGACAAATGCCTACTATGTGCCAGGGACTGCTTCTAGGACCTTTTTCATCTTAGGGTTTACGACTACCTATCTGACTGTACTGGTAAGAATGACAAAGACCTCACTGCTGTGTCTGACCCTCACCAGCAGGGCAGGCAAGGCGAAAGCACCGAAGCTCCAGAGTCGGGAACTCTGATGATGCTCTTGGAAGTGGGCCACTGAGGTTTGCAGGCATGTCACCCAGGCGCCTTCCCCAGCACCTCAGGGCCTGGGACAGTGGCTCTGGATGGCAGAGAAGGAAGATACGCCACGGGGTCGATTCTGGATCCATCTGATACTGGCAGAAAATGAGTCCTGCCCAGTGACAGAGGATGTCACTCACCCTTCTCTGTAACTGATTTTCAGCTAACAAGCTGAAACGTCTGTAATAAACCAGTAGGGGATTTTGGTGGAGTTTCAAAATATCAGGATGCTTTCATTTGAGATACTGTCATAAAAGTAAATAGAAAACCCTCAGAAACCTGTATTTTGATGAACATCACTTATTCTAAGGCCAGCCAGAAAATACACCCGAGAAATATACTTTCAAAATGAGATACATTGCAGTATCCAAACCAAACCATATTAGTAAGCCACAAAACCTGAAAATGTACCTTTACCATACATTCACAAAGTCTCTGCTATGAGAAATTGAATCCAGTCAACCCTAAAGGTGTGGTGAAAACAAGCAATTTTTAAATAGTGAGCTTTGCCCTTATACTACCCTCAGCAACTAGTTCCTATAAACGTTTAATCATAAACTCTAACAAGAAATGGTACATGATGTCACATACCCGTGGACCTTAATTCATTACGCTGAACCTTAATAGATGACCAAATATCATTGCACTAAGCAAGTTCCATGGGAGTGTGAGCATCTCATGATTCATCTGTTAGAATTCTATGAAATTGGTTCATTTTGGTAGAAATATTTCTTGAATAGTTAAAATACTCCTTAAATCTCAGGCACCAACATATCTTAACATCATTTTAAAATTGAGTCAGCATTCTAAGTTTTCCCTTAAACCTTCTTTTGGAAATTTTCAAAGACCTAAGACCAAGCAAATTGACATGAGATGTGTGTGTGTGTGTGTAAAAGACAAAAGAGCAAATACCAAATCCTAAACTTCCTTTTTCCTTCTACTTATTAGTTAAATAGTTGCCATTCTTAAAGTTGTTGTGGCTTTTTTTTGCTTTGGTCTCTCTATGAAATTTCACCACTTGTCAATGTCCTCATACCTGACTTATTTGGAATGCTTTTATATTAACAAGTAATTTGTTATTGCATAACCAATACTTTCTCAGAAATATTTGTTTTTAAACATGTTTTACTTTTCATCCTCACATGAGACCGATATTCTTGTTCAAGACAAATCCACCTCTGGTACCTGTCATGGAATTTTAGAATTCTGAGTATTACCAACTGAAGGAGATATTGATTACTCACCATATCCAGGAATGCCTCCTAAAGGGGAAATTATTCACATGCATCATGTTGGCAGATCTTCTGTCATTAATATTTTCCTTGTCTCATATGTTACATGTGGTGATTTTCAAAGACGAATTCCAACTCTCCTGTTTGAGCAGCTATCATGGGCAATTATTGCAACAAGTATTGAATTCCAAAAAAATCCCCCCCAAAAAACAAAGAGCAACAACAAAATCCCTTCCAGGGTTTGAAGAAAGAAACATCACAGAGCACTGCAGGCACGGGTCCACCCATTTAGGTTCCAATAGTTTAGTCAACTTACTAAAATAACCAGTTTAATCGCTAATCCTAAATGGTGGCAAATATTGTCCCAGTAAAATCCAACTGCCTGGAGTGGAAATTAATGCATCTTTGCAGGAAGGACTCTGGAATGTGGGAAAAAAGGAGTCAAAAGACAGTTTCTTGTTATCCTTGTTAAAGATGTGTTAGAAGGGAAATGGAAAACTTCAGCTTGCTTGGCCATGCTGTCCTTTAGAAATGAATATTGCTTTTTCTTCTTTCTGAGGCACATATTCATGTGTGGTCACTTTAACGCAGTGCTGCCTTCTGAGACGTGTAGGACAAAGACCTGGGCAGAGGGGCTAGCAACCATGTATAACCAAAAGCCAACTTCTCTCCCCGACTCAGAATGGCTGGTTTTCAACTGCAAAAGTAGGAAGGCAAGGATCACCAGGAGCTCCCATCATGACTTCAGAAGGTGCTGTCAGGAGAACATTCATTTCTGCTGCCAAGCCCCATAATAAGGCTGCCTGCTCTCTTTCAGTCAAATGACTAAGCTATTGATCCTCTCCCTGCAGAAACCCCTCTAATTTGTTGTTATCAAACCCATGTGCGGGCTTTTCATATTTTGTCTTGGAAAGAAAATGAATTTTCACAGCTGCAACTCAGACGTTGTTGTCTAAGAATTTCTAACCCCCCGTTGTCTTTCTCTTCTCTTCTCTTTTTTACCCCCAATTCAATTTCCCAGTAGGTGTCATTTACTCGGATGCTCTGACAGCTTCTGAAAGATTCTCACGCCCGAGCTATACAGACCTTGCATGCTTTTAAAACACAATGGCAACAGGCTCCCACTGGGGTCCCCCCGCGCCGAATATCCAGCAGAACCTTTGGAATCGTCGCAGCCGCCTCGTCTGCCCCGGGCTGTGCCTGCCGGCCGGCTCTGATCAGCTCAGGACACTTGCAGGCTCCGTGGTCCTGTCCATTAACTCTGCAGCAGCCCGCTCGGCCGCAGAGGCTGCCGCCCGGCCGGGGATGTGCTGGCGTCAAGGGGGCCCTCTAGGTGGGCTCCCAGACACTGCAGCGCCCGCGCGCGCCTCCCAGCAAGAGCCGGCCAGAGGGGTTAAAGGCACAGCTCACCCCGAAAGGGCAGCTTGCGCCTTTCAGTAAGTGATCGCCAGGCCAGACAGCTAAGCAGCGAGAAACCTGTAAATAACCTCCCAGGGAAAAGACACCTTGAACAAATAGATATTAAGGAGGGAGGCTTTTTGTCAGCTGGGTGTTTTTTTCCCCCCTCTTACCCAATGAAGAGAAAGGGAATAAAGAAGTCCACAGAGAATGTGCTAATGACAGGGTTTGGTCACTTCGACTCTCTTGTTCTTAATACACACACACGCTGGGGAGGGGGCACCTGGCTAACTTGATGGTTCTGTAACCATTTAGCTACAGAGGACCACCGGTCTTTTTTGGACAGGAAATCCTGTGGAAGCCAGTCCTGCGGAAGTCGGTTAGACTTCACTTGCAATTGCGCATGCCATAAAGCTGCTTGCTTGATTAGGGGGTGTGTGGATTTGAGAAGTGCTGAGATAAAGCCTTGCCATGCCTACCGGAGCTGTTCTGCATTTCCTCAAGCTTCCCCCTTTGTTGCAAAAATCCTGTTCAACAATCCCCTGAAAGCACCCCATCACCGTTGATGCCATTTTGGAGCAAGAATAAAATAGTAAACTCTTGTAATAGTAGGTTGGCACTTAAATGGTGTTACTGGGAAGTCAGGAGGAGAATGGACTTTACAGTAGCAGTGTACTCAATATTAATGTATCACTTTTAACTTAGTATTTAAAAGGGCCGTTATGCAATTACTTAATATTAAATGGAATACTGGCAACATTTAATACATCAGGCTATTATCTTCAGTTAGGATTTCCCCAGTGAGGCCCTGTCATAGCAAAAAACATTACACACACTTGGGGTGGGGTTGGCATTGCCCACAAATCCAAAACCAGGTATAAAGAAATTTAGTCTTGAAAACTGCCATGATTTGGGGAGTTTTCATTTTGATCAAATGATGATTCTGATGAAAGTACTGCTGGGAGGAGGAAGGACTGAGTGATTTATTTAAAAGCAGTTTGAACTTGTAGGTTCAGAAAGATGGTATCACAGCTGAAAAGAAACTTGAGAATATTTCTTGGGATTTCCTGTAGCCTAGGCAGTGTCTTCATGACCTCCTTTTTCTAAAGGGAATAAATTCCACAATGCCATTTGTGATCTGAACCAGAAGATTTCAGTCTGAATTGTTTCTAACAAGCTTTGAATGCTTGAACCAAGCATCACTGAGTAATTCAAAATTTGTAATTTATATGAGATATTTAAATATTGTTTTTTAAGAGTAAGGAACACTTTCAATGTCCGGGCCTCTGTACCAAGTGCTTTATAATATTATCTCATTTAATCCTCACAACAACACTATTAGGGATGCACTATTACTAGCCCTGTTCTACAGATGAAGAAATAGTGGCACTCCAATACTAAGCAGTTTGCTCAAGGCCAAACATCTAGTAAGAATTACAGTCTGAGCCAAGAAAGTCTGTCTCCAAAGCCTGCACTCATTACCGCTGTATGTTGGTGCCTCTGTAGAGAAGAATACCACCATGCATTAGTCCTATGTTTTCTACAAGTTTTATGTTTACAGGTACTATTTTAGCCTCATGGAATCATTCTGAGGAAAGTATGACATTTATTACGCCAGCTTTGGAGCTGAATCTCCAAAATGAATAGCATTTGTTCATCATCACACAGCATGTTAGTAGTAAATCTGGAAGAAAATTCAGATTATTTGATGATTATTTGACAAGTTGGTATTCTCTGAGGATGGTGATAATAGAATAATGGATATTAAACTACTACAAAACCAATACTTAGTCCTCACACACATAAAAAGGCCTCAATGGAAAGTAGCAAATATAAATACCTTTTAAATTGATGTAGAAATTTATTTTCCCTTGTAATGGGCATTTATTTGAAATTTCCATATTTTTTAGTTCATTCTACTCTGTTTGTATGCCAAAGTGATACCCATGGGTGAAATAATACTAAAAATATCTCTCTTTCTCTCAATTACCACACAGTTTAACATTCAATACTTGTTAGCTATGTTTCCATTTGTGGGCAAATAATAAATCACTTTAAAAATTTTTTAAAAACCTAAGCAATTTAGTCATCAGATTACTAGAGGAAATGTAAATTTAAAATATACTTAAACCAAGGGGAGATTTCAACTGGATATTTTTAAGTAAACTTTTGTTGGCTTTTTATTTCTATTTTTATAAGACACATCTGTCTAGAATAAGGTAACACATTAGAGTGAAAGAACACATAGGCGAGAAGCTATAATAAATAGTAGAAAAGCCAAATTTCTGCTAGAGGGATAAGAAAAAAAAAATATTATTTATTTCACAGCTCAGGGAACCAAAGACTACCTATTAATAAACAATCTTAAACTGAGTATTTTGAAAACTCCAGGCAACAAACATATATAAAAAATAGACTTGCTTAGAGAATAGAAATAGCTGATTTCTAGCATTTTTATCCCATGTATATTACAAATAGGGCCTTCAGAGTTATGATCACTATTTTACAAACTGATACTTCACAAAATGTATTTAAGATTTTACAAATGTGTAGTCTTCATGAAATAACATTTAGGCAGAACTAATAGATTTGTAATTTGAAAAAAAAGTTCTGAAAGATGAATAATGTTGATGGAGTGGGGCAATACAAATCTGTTTTTTCTACTAAAAGGTAATCATCTTTTCATAGAACTTTTAAGAGGTATACGAGTGAGCATAAAATACTACTTTTATAGTGGATCCCAGCTCCACCATTTTAATCAATAAAAAAGCTCAAATTAATATTAGCAAGGCACCACAGATTGACACAAACTTCCTATAGCCATGGTGTAGGCTCAGCCCTAAAGACAAAAGGCTAGTTATCGTATCCTTTTTAAAATTTTAATCCCAAGACAAGCACAAGAATATCTGGTCTTTCAAGGTTGGACTCATGTTAACTATCCTCACAGGAGATTTATATAAGAAAGAAATTCAAAAGCCGGATGCTATTTTATTGATAAAGTACAAACTACAAACCCTGAGCAAACCAGAATACTGTAACATTTTCATGAAAGATTGTTTACTGTACTCAGAATCAGAAGAATTAACTAGTTAGTGTCCCCATGCCCTTTTCCTATAATTAAAGCCTCTTTCTGCCATGACTAGGGGTTATGCTTCCAAGAGTGATGGTTTTCAAACTAAATTCCTAGGAGTCTTGTGGTTTCGCAAAGTTGCCTCAAGCCAACTCAGGGCAAAGTGGAGGCCAGGTACCTTTTACTGTTTCATCCAGAGTTCCTTTGCTTTTACCTGTTTTATTTCTAGGTATGGTGTGAATAGGGGAGTTCTTTAAAAAATGTTCTCAAATACATCCACAGTAGAAACAAAAAATTAACAATTTCCAAACAAAATCTTATCTTTGCATTGCCAGGCTCAAGACTCCATTCTCTTCAAAGCCTTTCAATTTCACAATGAGTTTAATATAAGTGATTAACATATCTTTATGCTAATATAAACAAAGCATAATAAAGACACACCCTAGTCCAAACACTGTGTGTTTCCTAAACTCTTTGGTCACTTATATGACTTAATTCATTGATTTTCCCTGAGTTTCATTTTCAGAATGAAATTTTAATTTCAAATGTTAAGGTATATATTTCTGTCATCATCACATTTTGCTATAACCAACAGCTTCTCTCAGTGACTGCCTCTTAAATAACTTGAGTGAAATGAAGTTAAAACTCCTCTAGACTTAGACATAGAAAAAGGTCTAAAAAATGCTTTTTTTTTTAAATTAACCTTTTAAGAATACTAACTGTCAGTTCAGATAATGTAGAGAAGTGTCCTGTTCTTTTGAGAGGCTGGATAACTTTTGTATAAAAATATTTACGTATACAAATTTGTTGTTCAGCTGCCAAGTCGTGTCTGACTCTTTGTGACCCCATGGACTGCAGCATGCCAGGCTCCCCTGTCCTTCAACATGTTCCAGAGTTTGCTCAAACTCATGTCCATTGAGTCGGTGATATCATCCAACCATCTCATCCTCTGTCGGCCCCTTCTCCTGCCTCAGTCTTTTCCATCATCAGGGTCTTTTCTAATGAGTCAGCTCCTCGCATCAATCAGGTGGCCAAAGTACTGGAGCTTCAGCTTGGCATCAGTCCTTCCAGTGAACATGAAGTGAAGTGAAGTGAAAGTCGTTCAGTTGTGTCTGACTCTTTGCGATCCCATGGACTGTAGCCTACCAGGCTCCTCTGTCCAAGGGATTCTCCAGGAATCCCATGAATACTGGAGTGGGTTTCCATTTCCTTCTCCAGGGGATCTTCCCAACTCAGGGATCGAACGCAGGTGTCCCACATTGCAGGTGGATTCTTTTAACATCTGAACCACCAGGGAAGCCCAAGAATACTGGAAGCCTACCCCTTCTCCAGGGGATCTTCCTGACCCAGGAATCAAACCAGGGTCTCCTCCATTGCAGGCAGATACTTTACCAGCTTAGTTACCAGGGAAACCCAGTGAATATATAGGATTGATTTCCTTTAGGATTGATTGGTTTGATCTCCTTGCTGTCCAAGGGACTCTCACCTCTGCATAATTTTTTAAGCACATTCTATATATTAGTAGTATGGGTATGAGTATATCTTAGTAAATAGACAATGCAGACACTTAGATATTCTGGGGAATATGACTTTTTCACCAAAAGCCAAAAAAGCAATATATTCTTAAATTTTTCCAATAAAATGAAATTTATGCATACTTTTTGTTTATGCTTGTGTATGTACGTATGAAAGTGACAGTGCTAGTCACTCAGTCATGTCTGACTCTTTGCAACCCCATAGACTGTAGTCCAACAGGCTCCCCATCCATGGAATTTACCAGGCAAGAATATTGGAGTGGGTAGCCATTGCCTTCTCCAGGGTATCTTCCCAATCCAGGGATTGATCCCGGCTCTCCTGCATTGCAGGTAGATGCTTTCCTTTCTGAGACACCAGGGAAGTCAGTTTTGTTCTATGTATGATATATATTGGGCTTCCCTGATGGCTCAGATGGTAAAAGAGTCTGCCTGTAATGTGGGGGACCCAGGTTCAATCCCTGGGTCAGGAAGATCCCCTGGAGAAGGAAATGGTAACCCACTCCAGTATTCTCACCTGGCAAATCCCATGGACTGGAGCCTGGCAGTCTTCAGTCCATGGGGTCACAAAGAGTCGGACATGACTGAGTGACTAACACTTCATTATATATATTATCAATTAATAAGCAAGTAAGAGTGACATCCCTATATGTTGAATGAGACCCAAGATGACTGCCAGTCATCCTATTCCCATCTTTACCTCCCAGCAGGTAAAGAACATTCAGGCCAAATCCTCTCTCCCACCCCAACAGAAAACCAATCCCTGTGGAAAGGAACAGCGTCTTTCTCTGTGCCTTTGTAACACCAAAAACGTTGCTGGCACTCAGTCAACAAATGTTAACTAATGACCATGTTGATAGTGATGGCTTCTTGTTTCTGGCAAGTTCTAGCAAAGCCTGAAGGCACTCTGTTCAGCACCTTTATAACTGAAATAAGAGGGGCACTTCATGAAGACATGGTTTCAACTGCTAAGAATCAGGGAACTGGGTCATGTTTCAGCAAGTTGCTAGTTCATTCAATTTCCACATGTTCTTATGACCAAGGTTACAACCACCAACAGCAAAGTGTAAAAGAAATGCATGAAACACCTATTTTGATCACCTAAAACCAAGAGATGCTTTGATGGAAATTTTCATGATTTAACTAATATAACAAGTTTTTCTGGATCATATAGCCTAAACTTAAATTTTCCCATCTTAAATGTTAAGCATATTTATAGGATAAAATTCTCATATCATCAAACACATTTCATAACTGGGATATTTAGAAAGCTTGCTAAATTCTACTTTTAATATTTTGAAAGCAGAAGTGTTGGAATAATTTTAGGATACAAAGAAAGCACTTCCTATTAGTATTTATTATTCAAAAATCAAATGTGGAAAAAATCTACAGCAACTTTGAAGAGTAAAAGTCGAATTTGCATTCTGTCTTAGAGTCTCAAGATGTGAGCCCTTAATTTCAGTTTCTGCCTTTCACTTATGTGTAATTTTGAATAACTCACTAAAAGTCTGTGAGATTCAATTTTCTTATTGTAACAGAAATAATAGCAAATTTACAGGTCATTATAATTTTTAAATTTTGGGGGTAAATTATAGAAAATATTTTGTAACGTGAAGAGAGCTCTTTAAATGTTGCTCACATATACTTTTGAGATTTTTCCTGGGTGGTGCCAGTGGTAAAGAAACCGCCTGCTGAGGCAGTAGACAATAAGAGAGGTGGATTCAATCCCTGGATTGGGAAGAGGAGGGCACAGCAACCCACTCCAGTATTCTTGCCAGGAGAATCCTATGCACAGATGAGTCTGGCGGGCTACAGTCCACAAGACTGCAAAGAGTTGGCCACTGCTGAAGCAACTTAGCACGATGCACATACGCACATATTCAATCTTTAGAAAATGTAATAAAATATTCTTCACCTGGTTTGCAATTTACAAGGAGACAGTATTGGAAGTCCCTTCTGAAAGGTAATTCTATCCCATTTCTAAGTTTTGTATCATATCAAATTCAAAGAAGTAAAAATATTTATCATATAATAGTTAAGGCCCAGCTTCAATATATATCATGTTTCTGGGATAGTACAGATTTCTAAGAATGACTTGGAAAAAACACCTGAAATATTGGTAGGTGAAAAGTTCTTTTAAAAAATCTCAACCTTTCAGAGTAATATTTTTAATATGAATTACTTAATATGAATTAAAATGTACATGTGAATACAGATATATATTTATGCCAATTAGAGGAAAAGAACCAGAAGGATATACACCAAATACTGGTAAACTAATTACCTCTGAGATAAGGAAGTAAAAGTAGGCCTCTTTAAAAAAGGATTTTCACCTTTTACTTTACATATTTCTGAGTTGATTAATCATCTTAATGAGAATATTTCCATGTATTATTAGCATAATTGAGACACCAATGAAGAGAAAAACATATCTAGTACTTATTAAGGAAGGATAGTCATTTACAGTTAATATAGATATATTGGAATTTCAAAACCACGTTTCTAATAATTTCAGAATCTCTGATTTGAAATATCTAACCTCAAACCTCAAAGCTGAACAGTGAGAATTAAAATATATATTCAAGAATTCAAACACTCCACTAACATTATTAGCTAAATCACTATCAAGCCTTATAAAAAGAACAGAATAATTGATTTATTATTTTTCACATCTGTACAAACTAACTGGGTCCAAAAGTATTCAGAGTTGGAACCACTGACATTAAAACTATGCCTACTTACAAAATGACATATTTGTTTACATATCTTGATAACAGGATATGCTTATTTTACTCCAGCTCAAATATGTACATATTTGCAAACTTGTATATTTCCTAACTTTGTAATTCTGCTCTTACTTTGTGTTTGCTGGTCGATTTCTTTTAAAAAAAACTTAAGATAGTTACATATCTACTATAGTAACAGTATATACTATATATGTTTCTGGTCCAGGTAAATCCAAGAAATTATTTTTATCTACTTGTGGAATGACATAAGATGGATGATCTACTATTTATATTTTCAATCTAATTTATTGGTTCTTTAATATTCTGGCATCAATCACAATTGGTCCTGGGTTTAAGTACTTTTCTAATTGCAATTTTGGGAGGGTGTATTTTCATAGTCATTTTCATTGGAAGTTAACAGAGGCTACAACAAAGTCTCCAAATTAGATGTCATTTAAAATCCAAAGACCTCAATTACTGTTTCCAATACACACACACACACACACACACACACATACTCCCACTTACACACCATTGACAGTTAACTAAGTAAAAGCAAATATGACTATATTTACAAATTAAGGGCTTCCCCGGTGGCTCAGTGGTAAAGAATGTGCCTTCAATACAGGAGCTGCGGGTGACTTGTGTTCGATCCCTGGGTCAGGAAGATCCCCTGGAGGAGGGCGTGGCAACACACTCCAGCATTCTTGCCTGGAGAATCCCACGGACAGAGGAGCCTGGCCGGCAACAATCTATGGGGTCACAAAGTGTCAGACAGTACTGAGTGACTAAGCACAGCTCAGAAAACCAATTAACAAAGCTGGACACAAGCAAAGCGACTGAGCACATTTATAATGCACATATTACATATACACACAAAGGCACACACACATGTATTGTTATTTTAATACCTTGTATTTACTGTATGAGGACACTGCTATTCTATTTTTTTCCCAATTATCTTTGAAATAAAGGGTTAAAGATTATGATAAGAGAAATTTCATCGGGACACTGGGATTTTGTCAGTCTGTCTTGTCTCTGCAGTATTCCCAGTGCCTAGAATAGTGTCCGGTGTATAATGAGTGCTCAATGAAATATTTGTTGAGTGAATGATTATCATAAATGAATCAGTCAATACACCAAACAGGATTATTTTTGTCTTCTGACAGCTCTTTTTAAAGAGCCTTCCTTAACTACACCCTTAGTACTCCTATAAAATCCAACTGCAGTAGGTATGAAAACATGACCCACTGGCACCTGATTCATTCACTTGATAGAAAATATTAATATTCATATTTGAAATGCATGTGTTTCTAAGAAAACAGGGAATCTAATCAGTTGCAGATGAGCTTGAACCAACGTGTCATGTGGACTTAGGGGCTGAAGCCATTTTGGATCAAGTGCAAAGTGATGACTAAGAAAATTGCAGTAATTACAGATAGAGAAGCAGGCAAAGAGCTGAAACCCAGAGACAAACAGAAATGAATGATTACATAGCCACACAAAGAAGAATTGCCTAATTCTAGAGTTTTACAAATCCAACAAGACCCAGTTACACTTTGTTTCCATGATTTTTGTGTCTTTACATTAACTATATTCTCCCTTTTTCACAGAACCCAGTCTAAGTTAGTTTCTTTTCCTTGCAATCAAAATCTCAACTAGATGAGTCACCATATAAGAAATTTTATGTTGCTATTCATAAATCCTTTCCCTCCCTTCAAAAATAAAACAACTTAAAATTAATGTTATACTGTAATATTGAATAGACAAGTGAATTAGCTTGACGTTGAACTGATGGTTACTCAATCAAGAGGCTTACATAAAACACACCCAGAATAATTAACATTTAATGTATCTACATCCACACATAGGGGTTCTGGAGAGAGCAACCTTTATCTATGACTGACATATATTAAACTTTCAGTCAAAATATTGGCTTCTTATTTTTCTTAAACTCCTTTCATCACTTTCTTCAGTGAATGTTAATTTGTTTCAGATAGGAGGCAAAAGACAGAGAGACAGAGAGAGAATAATGAAGGGGGGAAATAGTGTGATTTTTATTAACTTGATGGAGGAAGAAAATTTAGCACTCGAAAGGTAAATGCCTTCTTAAGGAGAAAAAAGAACATACAAATGATTATTTTAAAATAATCATTTGACAGTTTCAAAATATTAAAACATATAAAAACCAGAACTCAGTCTTTTATAATAATAATTTTAAAGTCATTTTGATATAATTAATTAAAACATTCTTTACACTTAAGTGCAAAATAAATTCAAGGCTAGTTATTAAATCCTAGTTGCCTACTGTAGACAGATAACTCCTCCTTCACCTAGCATTCAAAACCTTCTGCTCTGCTGTGCTTTTCAAAGTTCTGACTTGGAGGAGAATCCATAACACAGAGCACCTGAAACTCTCAGCTAGCCTGCCTCTCCTTGGCACACTCCACCCCTAAAAACATCCCCGTAGACTATACAGTTCACTTAACAGATTCAGGTGGGCAAACATAAACACTGCATCCAAGACTGAATTAAAAAGGAAAATACTAATATGTGATCCAGTTACTTAACCATGTAGCTTATACTTTTCTCTATGGGAAACATGTCATGAGTAGGGAAGAATTCAACATGGAATGTTACACAATTTCATCTGCTGTTCTTAGTTTCATGGTTTGTAAAATGGATGAAGACACAAAAGAATTTTAAATTTTTCCACAAAATAAAGTAGCAAAGCTGAACCAATAGTAAGTTAACCTTGAGGATTTCCCCTCTCTTCTCACTGACCCTTTCCCTTTAGATTGTTGATGGAACAGGTAGATGAGGATCTGGTCCTTTGTTGCCAGGACTCTCAGCAAGCTCCTTTGATTTTTTAATTTCTGCTTTATTTTTAAAAGAATGGAAGTTGCACCAGAAGCGGGAGCAAAGTTAATGAAAATATAAACTCCTCATCTTTGCTCTTCTGCCCAACAAATAGCCATTAATTAGAGGCAGACCATTTGGATGAGGCTGCCATATACTGTGTCTAGAGTTGGAATACTTTTGTTCCTGAAAGAGAAGGGTCAAGAAATTGCTGCAATCTAGAATCCCTGGTTGGATGGAATCACCCACTTAATGAACCTGAGTTTGAGCAAACTCTGGGAGATGGTGAAAGACAGGGACACCTGGTGTGCTGCAGTCCATGGAGTCACAAAGCATCAGCCCTGACTTAGCTACTGAACAACAACAAGAACCCCTGGTGAGCTCTCCGCAAGGGCAGTATCTTTTGTGAGCAGGTGACATCCTAAACTCCCGATCCTAAGGAGTCTGAAAGGAAGAGGGGTGAATACAGACAAGGGCAAGTGAAAAGCAGTGGGCTGAGACAGAAGGGCACTACCATTAACACTAACTTTCATATTTCCCTTGTTTTCCATAGTGAATTACTACTCCGTATCTTTAATGCAGATCTACTTTGAGATTCTTCTACTGGTGCATCAGTTCAGTTCAGTTCAGTCGCTCAGTCGTGTCTGACTCTTTGCAACCCCATGAACTGCAGCACACCAGGCCTCCCTGTCCATCACCAACTCCTGGAATTTACTCAATCCCATGTCTATAGAGTCGGTGATATCATCCAACCATCTCATCCTCTGTCGTCCCCTTCTCCTCCTGACCTCAAGCTTTCCCAGCATCAGGGTCTTTTCAAATGAGTCATCTCTTTGCATCAGGTGGCCAAAGTATTGAAGTTTCAGCCTCAACATCAGTCCCTCCAGTGAAGACCCAGGACTGATCTCCTCTAGGATGGACTGGTTGGATCTCCTTGCAGTCCAAGGGACTCTCAAGAATCTTCTCCAACACCACAGTTCAAAAGCATCAAATTCTTCAGCGTTCAACTTTCTTTATAGTCCAACTCACATCCATACATGACCACTGGAAAAGCCAAAGCTTTGACTAGATGGACCTTTGTTGGCAAATTAACATCTCTGCTTTTTAATATGCTACCTAGGTTGGTCATAACTTTCCAAGGAGTAAGCATCTTTTAATTTCATGGCTGAAATCACCATCTGCAATGATTTTGGAGCCCAGAAAAATAAAGTCTCTCACTGTTTCCCCATCTATTTGCCATGAAGTGATGGGACCGGATGCCATGATCTTAGTTTTCTGAATGTTGAGCTTTAAGCCAACTTTTTCACTCTCTTCTTTCACTTTCATCAAGAGGCTCTTTAGTTCTTCACTTTCTGTCATAAGGGTGGTGTTGTCTGCATATCTGAGGTTATTGATATTTCTCCTGCCAATCTTCATTGCAGCTCGCGCTTCCTCCAGTCCAGCATTTCTCATGATATACTCTGCATATAAGTTAAATAAACAGGGTGACAATATACAACCTTGATGTAATCCTTTTCCTATTTGGAACCAGTCTCTTGTTCCATGTCCAGTTCTAACTGTTGCTTCCTGACCTGCATATAGGTTTCTCAAGAGGTAGGTCAGGTGGCCTGGTATGCCCATCTCTTTAAGAATTTTCCACAGTTTATTGTGATCCACACAGTCCAAGGCTTGGCATAGTCAATAAAGCAGAAATAGATGTTTTTCTGGAACTCTCTTGATTTTTTGATGATCCAGCGGATGTTGACAATTTGATCTCTGGTTCCTCTGCCTTTCTAAAACCAGCTTGAACATCTGGAAGTTCATGGTTCACGTATTGCTGAAGCCTGGCTTGGAGAATTTTGAGCATTACTTTACTAGTGTGTGAGATGAGTGCAATTGTGTGGTAGTTTGAGCATTCTTTGGGATTGCCTTTCTTTGGGATTGGAATTAAAACTGACCTCTTCCAGTCCTGTGGCCACTGTTGAGTTTTCCAAATTTGGTGCATAGGTGTTTCAAAAATTAGACTATTTGTTGGAAGGTATAAATAATTTTCCTTTCAAATATTAGAGGATGATCGAAAGGAAAAACATGCAGCTAGAGATATAAATGTGATGTGGTAGTGTCAGAATATTTAAAAAAATTAAAAGTATTGACATCATAACAAAGTTATTGACAATAAGGGCATGTGATGTATATTAAAAACACTTTGTTTTGGTTTCTTACTACCCCTTAAAATTTTATATGAAGAAAGTCATGTGACTTTTCTGGGCACTCTTAGGCAATAGAGAACTTTATATTCTCTTTAAACCATCAACTCAGATGCTACTCCGATATTAGAATGATCCTTTCAGATCGTAATCTGAAACTCCAAACTTGATTTAACTCACATCTTCTTCCAGGTTCCAGCTGGGCCCACTGCAAGCTAGCTGCTTGCAACATGATAAGTTGGTGAGGCAAGGGTAGGGTTTATCTTACCCCTTCCATCCTATCCTGACTTCCCAGCTGTTGGTACTGACTACTCTGAGGTCAGAGAGCATGGAGAGAGGTGATGAAAGGAAGGAGATTTCTTTTTTGAATTGGCATGTTCATAAGATGGCATTTTGCACTGGGGACCTGGCAGATGTTGCATGTTGTCTCCTTGTCTCTTGGGCACTTTTGTGGATTCATTAGCTGTGTGCCCACTGGCCGCTTGGGCTGCAACTCTCATAAGCCAGGCAGAGCTTTGTGTTCAGAGTGCTGCTGGTTCATCATCTCCCTCCCACCAAGCCCATGGTTTTCTAGGGGTCCGATCCCTACAAAGCCAAACACGTCATGTGAAGTTCAAGTGCCTTTTCCAGGTGGTCCTATAAGGAAAGAAATAAAATGGCTCGAGGCCAGCTCTCTTTCGTGTGGTGTACCTCTGGTCCATGGGGAAAATTCCCACCATTTAATCCTCTTTTTCTGGTTTTGAGGATTCACATCACGTTTTTTCACATTTGATGTGAATGCGATAACTGCAGCTCCGTTTGAGGTAAGAGAGGGTAAGGCTCACTACACCACCCAGTTATCTCCTTCTATAAAAAAATGAATAGTTTTTAATATGTCACTCTTCCTTCCCCCCTCTTTGAACTCTGTGATCGTCTTGATCTGAGTTAAGGGCCCTGGTATAAGAGGCCCAAAAGTCATGAAACTGACTCTTGGCCAACTACTTTGAAACTTGGAACTTAGCACAGACACCATACTTTGGAATGTGGCTTTTATTGTACCTCACTGCCTTTGTTGAAACTTCAGTTTTAACATTTATTACCATGTTTATAACACCATGGTTCCCTTACCATTGTTGGTAAAGACTCAACATCTACCCTCCCTCTTCCTTGCTGGCAGAAATCCAACTGTTTTCACAAGAATTTACTTTTTGTGGCAGCTAAGTACTCAGAGAAAGTGATTCCCTGCCCAGTTCAGACGTAAATCCTGAACAGTCTAATCCCAGCAATTCCTTTATGTCCTAAAACCAAACCTCACCAAAGAGATGTGAAGGTAAGTTGGCTGAAATGTCTTCTGGGAGAAGTGTTTCATAAAAAGGGAAGCACAAAGGAAGAAAGTGTTTGTTTTCTGACTTTGGGCCTTGTGCCTGGCTGGGGCCATGGTCTTGCAATAATGAGGAGAGTTTGTCTGAGCAAAAGGACAACACTGTAAGAAGGCAAGCAAAATCTGGGTGATGTGCCTGAGCCTCTTAACAACTACACCTGAAAAACAAACAAACAAGCAAATAAATAATAAAAACAAAAACAAAAAGCAAGAAATAATCACTGGAACACTCTATCTTAAAACTTCACGTTATGACAATGAAAGAGTTAATCACTCAGTCACGTCCAACTCTTTGTGACCCCATGGACTATAGCCTGCCAGCGTCCTCTGTCCATGGAATTTCCTAGGTAAGAATAGTGGAGTGGGTTGCCATTCCTTCTCCAGGGGATCTTCTAGATCCAGGGATTGAACCCGGGTCTTCTGCATTGCAGGCAGATTGTTTACCACATTAGTGACCAGGGAAGCCTACATCTTCCTTATTTGCTTATATTAAGCCATTCAGTTAGCAGCTCCAAGCTTGCATCAAAGGCATTGTCCCTGAGAGTTTTCTGATTATAATCCAAGGCACTTCTTAATAGGTAATCAAGTCAGGAGACGGAAGCTTATGTTTTCCTACACATTTTTTTTTCTTTTTAAATAGCTGGTGGGTAAACTCATTTGCTTCCCCTCCAAAAGAAAAAAAAAAAGCTTTCAAAATCAGATGTTTACAATAATTCTCAAAATTGCAATTGCTATTATTGAACTGAAACAGTTGTGATGACACCTGCGACAACCAATGCAAATAAAAACAAACAAAAGCTATGCTCAATTTGTAAATTCATCATTTATCAGTAGGCTGGGATCTCTGGAGGTTCATAGGGGAAACTAAAGAGATTTTTAATATCTTATGATACTGTCAATACTCACGGCAAGGATCACATTTCTAATCTTAGGAAATCAGAAGGTAGTGTGTGTGCCAAAATCCCTTTGCAAAGTGAATCATACTTTATGCTGAATTCCATTTAGAGGGTCAAGCCAGGACCTAGTTTACTATCCCATAATATGATGTGGGTGTGCTTCTATTAAATCACTTTCAGAGAAACACTAGGTGACTAATTTGTGACAACGATATGTTTGCAGACTAACACATTCATAAAAACAGCAGAATAATGAGCTAATTTGTAAAATACCAGATGGAATTTACTGAAAGCCAGTAACCTAAGCTCATAATTGTCTTTCATACTCTAAGAAGATACTTCTAGTAATGTTGCTACCCACATCTTTGCTTTTGGATAAACAGGCCAAATATAACTAATCCTCTTCCTACAAAGCTAAGTCTCCAGTATTTGAAAACACTTCCTACTGGAAGAACTTAGGTAGTATGAAGTTCTGCTTCTTCTACTTTTTTTTCTTTAAATTCTACTATCTGAATGCCATTCCATAATGAGGTACCATTCATCTTAACCACTCTCCAGTCCACATTGTTGACATTGCTCTGTTGATGCTGTTTCTTTGATAGTTCATAAACATTGAAAGATATGTACTTTCTACTTGGACGGTCTCTACGCTTTTCCTGTTTGCAAACTTCAGCTCACTGATTCAGGCACCCTATCCTCAGTACTATTGGGATTGCCTTTTCCAGTTTTCCTCCTTTACCCAAGTTAACCCAAGGATGACTACGTCCTTCGTATCAATAGCCTCTTCCTCCCTCCTCTAGTCCCCAACCAAAGCTTGAGATTGGTAAACCTAAGCCCTAATGTTGCCTCTTTCTGCATTATATATCCTTGGAGCCCTGAGTGTAAACAAGCTAATTGGTGCTACTAGGTTAACAGAAGTGCTTCTGAAGGAAGCACGGTTTGGTGGAAGGAGTCTGGGTATTATCTGACAAACCTCAGATCTCTTATTACTTTCTTCATCTTAGGCTCACTTCTCAACCTTCTCTGAATCAGCCTTTTTTTTTTTTTCCTACATCAGGAAAACAATGATATCTATTTATTAGACTTGTTTGGGATTACTATAGTACATTGACCACACAATAGAAGGTAGAGGTTAACAACTTAGCACATATAAGGAAGCAATATATATTTGTTTCCCTTGCCCTCCTGAAATGTTTGCCATCTAACCTGCTGACTGCAATGGTGGGAAGGCTAAATTAGGAAAGAAGAAAAACAATAGTGTAGAAATATGAAAAGGCTAAATTGCATAGGCTTTTCCAGCAATTATTAATGCAGCGGTAGCAAAGTGGGCTACAAATATAGCCATGGTACAATTTTTTATATGTGCTTTATGGAGAGTCTATAAATTAATTAGAATAAGACCAACAACCCAAAAACAAATAAATGTCACATAAGGAGAACTACAAACAGCCAATAACAATTTGAAAAGATGTTCTATCTCACTGGTAGCCAAAGAAATAAACTTAAACTACCACGAGACATTTTGCTTATCACATTGGTAAAAATGAAACACTAAAAATATCCAGTGTTGGTGGCAGGTGGGGCAGGGGGGAGCAAGTACACCTGTAATATTTGGTGGAGACACAGATTGGAAAGGTTCCCTTGGAGTACAATTTAGTAAACTTTTTAAAATGTAAAATACACATAACTTTGATTTGCAGGAGTCTATCCTACAAAAATAATTCCTCTTGTGCAAATACACACATGTACACACACACACACACAGGATATTCACTTGGGAACTGTTGACAGTAATAAAAGAATCCTGGTTCTATCTCTCTGACCAGATGCTGAGTTCTTAGAGAGGCTGTCCTTTCTCCCTCCTCCCTAATACCTCCCAAGCCTCCAAACATTTAATAAGGCTGAAGATGCTTATAAATGTACACTAACAAATACAAAACACTAACAAATTATCAAGGTATTTTTAGTATGTGTAAAGATAATGACATAGATTTACAAAATGTGCAGCTGATTTACTGTTTTCATGGCTAAAAGTAAATATATATTATTGGCAATCTAAACAGATTTTTCTACCCATTTAAAAATTTTGAAATATTTTACAATATAATTGATTGATATTCAGCTTTTCAATCATTTGCAAAATATATTTATATTTTTGATTATAAGTTTATTTCTTAAGATTTAACATATTTTTTTAAATAAAGTTTTATTAAAGTGTAAAGGAGATAGAGAAAGCTTCTGACATAGACATCAGAAGGGGGTAGAAAGAGTACCCCTGAAGATTTAACATATTTAAAGAAAATTAAAGCAACCCATCAAATTCAATTATGTTTTATATTTTTCCTATTTTTTGTCTCCACTCCCATCCCCCTCCATGGTAAATGCAGAGCTTTGCTTTGTTGCTACACTTTCTCCAACATCTAAAAATCATAGGGAGTATTATCATTATAAGCCAAAATTGATCTCATTTACCCTAGGAACACAAAATTTCTCAAATGAGGGAATAAACTCCTGTTACTACAGCTCTTGGGCCCTGTTCTTTCTAGTAGAATCTAATTTTCTTGCAATATGGGATGGGGAGGGGGAGATGGTGATTTTGGATACAAAGACAATGTCCCTAATATCAGCAGAGTGCCTCTGGGTCACTTTTACCAGCAGTGAAATCGAGCCTCTTTAGTCACACCATCTGGTCCAAAGCGGCATCGTTAAGTGTGTCCATTAAGTGAGCTGTCTAACCCAGGCCACAAAACAGACTAAATGCAACTAAATCCAACAGAAACTCATTAGACAAGTGGGCAGCCCAACTTGGCTACTTTATTGAAGGTAACTAAGACCCAGCAGTCATGTATGGATGTGAGAGTTGGGCTGTGAAGAAAGCTGAGCACTGAAGAATTGATGCTTTTGAACTGTGGTGTTGGAGAAGACTCTTGAGAGTCCCTTGGACTGCAAGGAGATCCAACCAGTCCATCCTAAAGGAGATCAGTCCTGGGTGTTCATTGGAAGGACTAGTGTTGAAGCTGAAACTCCGACACTTTGGCCAACTAATGCGAAGAGTTCACTCACTGGAAAAAACCCTGATGTTGGGAGGGATTGGGGGCAGGAGAAGAAGGGGACGACAGAGGATGAGATGGCTGGATGGCATCACCGACTCGATGGATATGGGTTTGGGTAGACTCCAGGAGTTGGTGATGGACAGGGAGGCCTGGCATGCTTCGATTCATGGGGTTGCAAAGAGTCGGACACGACTGAGCGACTGAACCGAACTGAACAGAAGACCCAGCCTTTAAAATGAAACAGTCCCTACCTTCTGAAGAACTATCCTCTAAAGACAGAAAACATATATAAAATTCCTTTCATCATTATCAGCCTCAAATCAGCCTGGTGTATCTGTAGGGTGAATCTGTATATCTCCAGCTATGTAAATTGAACTGAGCTTCTCAAAAGAGTATCATATTAATTGAAGTATTAGCATAAGAAACAAATTAGCTTTCTTCCACACACCATTTAGAAACACAGGAAATGAAGGGAGAAGGGTGAAATAAAGCTAGCATTTTGGAGTCTCTTTGATGGGGAAAGGTTTTGTGCACGGAGTTTTACATGAGTTTAGTTCTTTAAATATTTGTAATAACCCTATAAAGCCAGCATTAATACTACCCACTTTATAGATGAGGAAGCTGAAGAAGCTAGGAGGGAATGGAACCCGAAAGTAAGTGGTTGACCTGAAATTGGACTCCAAAACCCACTTTCCCTACTGCACGGTGAGAGCATCCTTGTCCTGTGGATTTAGAGCTGGCCGGACAGGATTGTAGGAAAGGGCAATTATAGAGACAATAGATGCAGTCCAAATGATCATGAGCCGCATAACTAGTAAGTGCCAGACACAATGCTAATAAACACTTGACTTGTGGTTCCCCATTTAATCATCCAGAAAAGTACTACTAATTTGTTCATTTTATAGTGAGGAAATCAAAGCCCAGACTAGAGAAGCAAGTCACCCGAGCTCACACAGCTAGTTAAGAAGTCTTATGAGGTGCTCATAATATTTCATTGTTTCTTTTCCACATAACTTTTTTAAAAAATTTATTTCTTACAGAGGGGAAAAAACAAGTGACTTTTTTTTTGTTTTGCAATTTACTGATTCCGTATATGTTTGAGAGTTCTATGGCCTTTCAGATAAAACACGACCAATGTTTCCCACCACCTCTGAAGTGACAAGATGCTATTTGGGGATGCTAGGAAGCATTTCACTGATGCTCTGCTTATGTCAACAGATATGCACAGAATTAGGCTGCAGTTTGATTGCTAAATCCATCAATGACTTTCTAAACCCTCATCCCAAACACCTTGTCTCAGTTCCTCCATATGCAAAATTATAAGAGCTAGGTGTCTTTTGTTTAACAATGCTAATGAACGATTTGGCAAAGACATCGTTTATGCTGTTTCTTTGGCTGATCTTTGGGGGATTATTTATGTGGCACTGAGTGAGCACCCAGCACCCAAGCTCCTCCCCTTTCCTATTTATGATCGGCCTGCTGCAGTGCAGCATGGAGACATCTGATCATTTACATCATTAAAAATCAATCCAATGACCAAACATTTCTATACATTTCAGAGAAATGACAAAAAGTACAGTATCAGATTGCTATTAACTGGCTTTGGGTTTTCTTTTTACGGCTGCCAGGAAAGTCATTTGGTAAAATTGATTAAGCCAGCATGCCAGGAGAAGAGAGGAAAAGAGCAGAGAAATGTAAACACAGCAAGCTGAGAGGGGAGGGTGATGTTTTTCTTGAGAAGGAAGTGAGATGTCGCTGGGGGGAAGAAAGAGGCGGTGGGTAGGAGAAAAAGCCTTGCATATAATGAGCATACTATAATTTGGGGCATAAGAGATTCAAAATGGCAGGATAAAAGCAACCAAAATGCAGAAACAATAGAGGCAGAAAGAATGAAGAAAAGGCAAGCTATTCCTGTGCTCCTAACAGACTGTCTGCATTGGTCACACTGCACGGTTAGACTGGAGTAATCCAAGAGACATCACTGGTACCACAGTATGAAGCCGATTTGAGGATTTCAATAAACTCTTTTAATACCAGGAGAGAGTAGGGAAGAGTGACTAGTTTCCTGCACAGTAGGGTTTATTTCTGTTTGAACAATTAACAAAGAGAGGAAAATAAATCTCTCTACTTTTGCTCAACAAAATCAAGGGTGCACAAAAATTCATATATGCATTCCCCTATGTGTTATAATAGCCATATATAATCTCTCCTTCCAAATATGAACTTCCTATCCCTTACAAAATTTTATTTTCCCTCTAATGTCTTTCAACGATTTTTCATTAACCAGAGAGGAATGCTGCTGTGTGGAATGAGAGTGCTGACAAGGATAGATTGTAATGTGGGGTTTCTGTGACCATGCCACAATTTCTAATTCCTCCCAGCATCCTATTTAAAGTCACGCTTAGCTCACATAGCTCATCCTTCTATAGAAAGGGGCAGGAAAAATATCAAGTATTTATTTGCTCTTATTTGCTATATATTATGTCTGCTAACATTTAAAGTACAACTGCCACCTAAACATAAGTGACTTTAAAAAATAACAATTAGAACATAAATAAAGCAAATGTTCTATAAAAGAGTAAATATACTTTGCCAGATATGGGACACAGAAAATAATTAAGATACAAGAACATTTAATTGCATAGAAGAAGACCAACAAGAAGACCAACAAAGTCTAAATCCTAGAGAGAAATTCTAAATTATATTTGCTCTATGTTGGGTACACTGCTTGAGATTCAGAAAGCCTTTACTGCAGCCATGGATTTACAAGGGAGGTGAGGAACCTTCTTGAAAGGCAGTGCTAGATAGACTGACTCCAAGATGGTTCCCAATTTCTACCCTCTGCCCTGTAGGCTCATGTTTATAGAGTCTCTTGTCCCACACTGTACCAGAGTTCATCATTGGGCAAAAGGTGATGGCATGCCACTTTCAAGATAGAATTAAAAAGACTGTAGCATCATCCTGTCTTAAGATGTCTCTTTCACTCTGATCTCTTAGCCTGGGGGATGCAAGATATCATATTAAATGCAGCCTTATGGAGAGGCCCCCATGGCTGGGAACTAAGGCCTGACAACTGCATGAGTGACCTTAAAAGCAGTGACGCTGGGATGACTGAAGTCCAAGCCAACAGTTCAAGAGAGACCCTAAGCTAGAACCACTCACTTAAATATGGAAGAACTTTGAGCTATTTACAGGCTTGAAG
This sequence comes from Muntiacus reevesi, assembly GCF_963930625.1. Lineage (NCBI taxonomy): Eukaryota > Metazoa > Chordata > Mammalia > Artiodactyla > Cervidae > Muntiacus > Muntiacus reevesi. The sequence goes on from NC_089262.1 coordinate 49,016,301, forward strand.
GCCATACAAATTGAGCTATATCATAAGCAGCAGGAATGGGCAGGGAGAGAGGAGAAGGTTATAGGTGCAAAATTTCAAGGAAGGAGGTGTGATCATCACTAGCACTACTTAGCAATATTCCCAATTCTCCTCCTTCATGGTTAAGACAGGACTGCAATTTCTTGGTCCCTTGAAGTCAGCTGTGGTCACCTTGACTTTAGCCAGGGAAACCTGAGCACACCACTTTCAGGGGAAAACCACTAAGCCCCAGTATGTACTGTCCCTCTCCTGCGCCACCATGACTGGACACCTGCCACATGGTGAAGTCTCCCGTTAGCTCTGTCTCTAAGGAAAGAGCAGAAGGCCCTCCCCCATGCACTTCTAATCCATGATGAACACACAGCACAAATGAGGAATCAATTTATATGATTTGAAGCAGCTGAGGTTTTGGAGTTCTTTATTGTAGCATGATGTAGACCATTCTCACTAAAACAGAAAGTAAGTGTCTGGATAGGGATTAACTCTAAGAAAATCTAAGAATCTAGTATGAATAACTAGACTCCACTATAAAGCTTGAGTTCTGAAAGGTACAGTGATTTTGAGTAGACTGTGGTGATGGGCATATGAACTCTCCCAGTCACAATCTGCAAAGACAAAGGGTTGCGTGAGAACTGGAAGACTTTTTTTTTTTTTTACTAATTTCTTAAAACATGGTGAGCCATCAAGAAGCACAGCAACTGGACTCCCTTGAGAGAACTAGAAGAGCCGATGCATTCTCCTTTCTATTTTGAAATAGACTAATACGCTGGCACCACCCTAGATGGAATAAAGAGAACTAACAGCTAGATGATCTTGCTGGTGTCTGCTGCCAGGTGCTCTAGAGACCAAGGGATGTGGGTTGATGTCACTGGTAGAGCTGAAGTCCGTGTATCCGAGGCAGGTCCACATAGGCGTGATTGTCAGCTGCTCCTTAGAGACTCAGAGATGCTTGGATGAGAGAGATTATGCAATAATCTCTGGGATTCACACTCCAGCAGTTTGGCATACAGCTACCAAAATTGGAAAATTTATTTTAATGAGACCTAATTTACACAGCAACCCACTCCAGTAGTCTTGCCTGGAATGTCCCATGGACAGAGGAGCCAGGAGGGCTACAGTCCATGGGATCGCAAGAATCGGACACGACTTGGCAACTAAACCACCACCACCATTTTACACCCACCTGCTGGGAGATTAAACACCAAACAAAACACCATCATGTTATTATGTTTATTATTTGATTATTTATTTGCTTATTATAATAGTCCATTCCATATCCACACTGTGTCATGTGGCAGTATGTGGTTCTACCTTGATCAAGTCTCAGCTTAAGGATTTAAAATTCTTTTGGGAAGAGCTTTATTTTAGCCTTGAAGAGTTTAATCTGTCCTCAACAGCCACATATTATATGAAATGGAGTAACTGACATCACATAGTTATTATTTTAAGATGGAGCAGCTTATAATTTAATGAAAATGGCATGGTACCTGAAACAGAGATGTCAGTGGTGTGGCTGACTTAAAACTTTAAATGTATGCGCATCAGTCCTTTTGATAGATCTTTGTCTCCAAAACCCATTTAAACACACCTCAATGAAACAAAGGGGTTAAGAGGGGACTGTGGGAGGATTTTGGTGGTGAGGAAATAAAATAAATAAAGCTGGAGAGAAGAATTCAAATGTGATGGCTTTATTTCAAAATAGGAGAGAACTGATAATGGCAGAGAGTGAGGAGATAGTGGAGAAGAATAGAAAGCACTGTCAGGAGGAGAGGGACTGAGGGGACAAGGTGTCTTAGAGAGTGGGAAGAAGGAGGAGTAGATGGCAAATCTGAATTCCTTACAGAGGATCCACATACAGGCTTTACTTAAATACCTCGTGGACTAGCATGGAACCAACCTTTAGGGTTGCTTTTCATGACAGCCTGGTTTGTAGCCCTGCCGTTCTCTCTCCCTTCTATTCTTCCTTCAAGCACCCATCCCAATCAGCACTGAACATATGTGTCTGACTCCCTCACTAGGACAGAAGCTGCAGGAGGGCAGGGAACATATCTGTCATGGTCACTGCTGTGCTGACTTTCTATTAATTCCATGATACATAATACACAGCAGATGTGCCAGAAATATCTGTGGATTGAACAAGTCAGGATAGGCATAAGAGCATATTTAAGATTTTCTGTCCTCATTGATTATAATTCCAATACTGAAACCTCCCTGATCTCTCTTAGCCCACCTGCTGTTCTCACTTAAATGGAGTCCTAGAATGAATTGTTGCTCAATAGTCCTCAAACCTTCATAAGATCTCATTGATATTTGGGGGTTTTCAATCTACTTTGGATGATATAACAGCCAAATCTATCCACATCACTAAACCCAATCAGCCAGACTGCCATTCTTACTCTGATGCTATTTAGAATGTGCAATGAGCCACTGGATTCCACTTCCTAAAAACTAATTTCCCTAGAGCTTTCACTCTATTATTTCATCAATGCCCCTGAGGTCAAAGACTATGATTTCCTCTCTCCTGAACAGTACAATGTCTCATTAAAACTTCTTCCCATAAGTCTCAGTATTTCTTTAGAAATGCAAGGAAGTTTCAAGGATCATGAAGGACCTTCAGTTCAAAATATGCTATATTTAGTGCTTTGAGAGTAACAGCACAATCAAGTTCACTAATGACCTAGAAACAATTAATTCAATATAATTCTGATTTCTTGACTGACAGCAGGTCTGTCTTAGATTTAAAAAAAAGTGTTTGATCAAGCTTTTAAAAATGCATGTTTTCATAATTATTTTTGACATATCCCAACAATCAAGTTGGACTATTATATTTACATATGAATATGGGAAACTCTGATAATTTAATAATTCATATTTTTATATTTCTTGCTTCCACTTAAGAAGTGAAAGATGAGCAGTAATCATTCATTATTCTTTAATTCAACAAATATTTCTTAACAACCCCATGTTCTAAGAACTACTCTAGAAGTTGGGAATATAGCACTGAGCTATAAAATCGACCAGGACCCTTCCTTCTAGTTGGGTGAGGAAGGACAGAAAGTAAAACAAAAAAGCAAAATCTATAGACTTATTTACATGGTAATAAGTTTTAAGGAGAAAATTTTTTAAAGGAAGTGTCCTGAAGAGTTCCAGGAACAGGGATGGTGTGGATATAATTATTAAAGAGGATGAACAGGAAAGACCTCACTGAACAATATTTGAATAAAGAACAAATAATATAAGGAAATAAAGCAGGGATTAATGGGAGGTTCTGGTCTGAAGTAATGGAAATTATAAAGCCCCCAAAGCAGGACTGTGCTTGGGAGAGTTGGAGGAATAGGAGGAAGTCAGTGTGACTGGACCACAGCAGGAAAAGGAACTGAATCAGCCAACAACCCACAGCATTATAACAACCCACAGGTGGTAGGCTGTTATAAGGATTTTAGTTTTGATAATGATTAGAGGTCATTGAAAAGATCTGAGCAAAGGATTGACCTGACACAACCTAGATTCAGGAGTGCCACTTACTGACGTGTGGAGAGCAGCCTGAAGCGGGCATAGGGGAAGCAGGGCTGCACGTCCAGAGAGGCTGGTGACAAAGATCCATGGCCAGGACCAAGCTGGTAACAGTGGAGGTGGTAAGAAATGGTCAGATTCTGGATTATATTCTGCGAGGCAGCTGGCTGGATTTGCTAATTGAACTAGATGGGGAACAGGATGAAGAGAAACGGGGAGAAGAAAGTGATCATTGCAAAGTTTGGCATGAGACGGGGAAGTGCATAGGAGAAGCTGGTTTGGTAAAAAAGAGCTAGACTTTGGTTATGGGAGAGTTAGGCTACAGATATATGGTAGACATCCAAGTGGAAACAGTAGGCAGGCAGTTCAATACTAAAGTCTCTATTCAGAGAAGAAGTCCAGGTTAGTGGTAGAAATTTGACAATAGCCTATAGACTTTAAAGAACACCTTCCCTGGTGGTTCAGATGGTAAAGCGTCTGCCTGCAATGAGGGAGACCCAGGTTCGATCCCTGGGTTGGGAAGATCCCCTGGAGAAGGAAATGGCAAACCACTCCAGTACAAAGTTGTAGGATTACATGAGGTCAGGTAGGAGATATGCAGAAAAAGGACAGAAGAGTCCACTGACTAAGCTTGAGATACATCAATGCTAACAATCTGAGGAGCTAGGAAAGAAGCAAAAAGGAAAATGAGACTGAATAATCAAAGTAGAAAGGAAAACCAGGAGGATGAGATGCCCTGAAATCTTAGTAAAGATAGTATTTCTTCTTTGATTGGGCTGGAGTGTCAGTGTGGAGACATACCTGCTTTGTAATTTTAATTTGGTCACAGGCTTCACATACCAATAAACTTCCACCAGGATGGCCACTCAACTTAGTTGCATATTTTGGAGAGTCAAGCAGCTGATGAAGCAGAAATAATAAAGGAAGGAAAAGGATTTCAGAAGAGTCAAGATGATGGAATAGGAGGATGTAGAATTCATCTCTCCTCAAGAGTACATCAAGAATATATCTACAAAGGGAGTAATTCTCACAGAGAACCTCTTGAACATTAGCAGGAGACTTCAGACACCTAAAAGAACAAGAAAAATCCCCTTGCCATTGGGAAGAACAAAAGAAAGAAAAAATATAAAAGACAAATCCAAAAAGGGACCAGCACCCTGACAGGAAGCTGAAGGTGAGGAGAGATTCCAGCACTCAGAAAACCCCTGAAGGGTGGGGAAATTAGATGGGATACAAAGAGACCGGCAGGGGATTGAAGGGAATGCAGCAGATAGTCTGTGGAAGCTGGACAAAGTCAGAACTGCACTCATGATCGGTATTGCTGCCCTGTGCATGCCAGTCTGAGTAGTGTGTCTCCTGCTGTGGAGGGCGTGAGGCTGCTGGAGAGTGAGGTTTGCAGTGAGGACCCAGGGAGGGGACAGTTGTTGGCAGCGAAAAAGCCTGAAGGGGAAGGAGTAAGGAGCTACACAAGCAGGAACGTTTGCAGAGGAAGCCTAGGACGCCAAAGAAGCAAGGTATCATTGCTGAGTGGGGCGCAAGAGGTGGGGCCAACACTGCAACCCCCTCTCGCACCACAAGCTGCAGCCTCCCTGGGCACTGGGGGTGGCACCCATCTGACAGACTTTTTTTTTTCCTAAACCAAGGCCTCCTCCTCAAGCCTGAGTAGGCTCAAGAGTCCTGACCACTGCCCATGCCAAAGCCTCCTCGGGAATAAGCCCTGAGTGCCCCATTCTGAGACAGGAATCCACCAAAGCTGGGAGGAGCTGAGTGCTAAAGCGTGGGGTTAAGAGTCTATCTGGGAAAAGGGCTGCTGTTAGCTGCGTGAATACAACAAAGGGGGTGGGTGAGGGGCTCCAGGGGCCAGGAAAGTCCCTAGAGGAAGTGTGGTCTGACTACAAAATGAGGCACCACTGTTGAGCGGCATTCAAGAGATGGGGCCACCACTGCCCCACTTGCCAGCTCCTGCCTCCATGGGTACCAGAAGGAACTTCCACCAGAGCAAGCACGTCCAAGTCTGAGGCAGCTGGCTGCCACTCTCCATCATCACAGACACTTCTGCACACACACCAGTTGTGGCCACCATCGCCCTCCTGGGTCTGAGTAAGTGTGCTCAATCAGCTGTTGCTTTGGCCTCCCTCTCCCCTGGGCAGAGAACAGATGCCTGAGGGGGGCACACAGGACGATGTGGGGCCAAACCAAAGCTGAGCTCCAAGGGTGGTAGGGCTAAGGTCAAGGAATGGAAATCTCTCTGTCCACCTGCACAAGCCACAGATCAAACCCCTGCAATCGGTTTGATAAATCTTGCACCAGTGGAATATCTGAATAGACAGTGAGTGCTCCCACAACTGAGACCACTCTAGCTTTAAGCAGCAGTGGACTCTGGGGACAAGTTCATGAGGGATTTGAGACAGGTCAGAGTCTGAGCTGGCTCCACAGTGCCCCCAGCAATCCACATACCTGGCAAGTGGTAGAGGCGGGCCTCCTGGAGACGCAGAGGTTGGCTGTGGCTCACTGTGGGAGCAAGGACACTGACAGAGGCCGCCGCAGGAAAATACTACTACTGCTATTCAATTCTTGTCTCATTATGTTCAATTGTTTTATTATTTTTTTATCGTTAATTTTTTCTCTATATTTACTTTACTTTTTTGTTGTTTTGTTTGTCTTGTTTTGTTGTTTTTCTTTTTGATCATTTTTTATGTGTCTGCTTTAGGTTTCTTTGCTGTTTTTTAGTTTACTGTTTTTGTTTTGTTCTTTTTGTTTGTTTGTTTATTTAGTCTTCATTGATTGTTTTCATGTTTTAGTTTTTCATCCCCTTGGTTTGTTTTTGTTTTTTGTTTTTTTGGTTGTTTGCTTTTCATTTCCATTTTTCTTCTTTTTCTGATATTGATACTATTGTTGGTTTGTTTTGGCTATATGTTTCGGGTTATGTCTTTTCATCTTCTTTTTCTTTCTTTTTTCATTCATTTTTCTCTGGCTGTGCTGTGTGGCTTGTGGGCTCTTGGCTGCTTAGCCGTGGGTTACCACCTCCGAGGTGGGAGCACTGAATCCAGGGTGCTGGATCACCAGAGACTTCCTGGGTCTAGAGAATATTAATCAGCATGTCCTCTCCCAAAGGTATCCATCTCAACACCAAGACCTGGCTCCAGTCAACTGCCTGCAGGTTCCAATCCTGGACACCTCATGCCAAACAACCAGCAAGATAGAAACACAGCCCCACCCATCAGCAAGCAGGCTGCCTGAAGTCATAGTAAGCCCACAGAAACCTCAAAATACACCATCTAACACAGCCCTGACCATTAGAAGGAAAAGACTTAGCGACACCCCCCAGAGCATGGGCACTAGTCCCTCCCACCAGGAAGACTACACAAAGCCCTGGACCAAACTCACCCACCAGTGGAAAGAGAACAGAAGCAAGAAGAACTACAACTCTGCAACCTGTAGAAGGGAGACCATAAATACAGTAAGTTAGACAAAAATGACATGGCAGAGAAATACGCTGCAGACAAAGGAGTAAGATGAAAATGTACAAGATCAACTAAATAAAGAGGAAATAGGCAATCTGCCTGAAAAAGAATTCAGAGTAATGACAGTGAAGATGATCCAAGACCACAGAAATAAATGGAGCCACAGGTCAAGAAGATAAAAGACATGTTTAATAAGGAACTATAAGAAGTAAAGAACAATCAGTGATGAACAGCACAATAAATGAAATGAAAAAATAAACTAGAAGGAATCAATCACAGAGGAACAGATAAGTGAGCTAGAAGACAGAATGGTGAAAATAACTGCTGCAGAGTAGAAGAAAAAGAAAGAAGAGAGATGAAGACAATCTCAGAGACCTCTGGAAAAACATTAAAAGCAACAATATTCAAATTATAGGGGCTCCAGAAGAAAAGAGAAACGGTCTGAGAAAAGATTTGAAGAGATTATAGTCAAACACTTCCCTAACATGGGAACTTCCAGCTGTTTAAGCTGGATTTTAAAAAACAGAGGAACCAGAGATCAAATTGACAACATCCATTGGATCATCGAAAAAGCAAGAGATTTCCATAAAAACATCTACTTCTGCTTCATTGACTACGCCAAAGTCTTTGACTGTGTGGACCACAACAAACTGTGGACAATTCTTCAAGACATTGGGAATACCAGACAATCTTACCCGTCTACTGAGAAATCTGTATGCAGGTCAAGAAGCAATAATTAGAACCGAACATGGAACAATGGACTGTTTCCAAACTAGAAAAGTAGTACTTCAAGAATGTATATTATCATCTTGCTTATTTAACTTATATGCAGAGTACATCGTGTGAAATGCCAGACTGGATGAAGCACAAGCTAGAATCAAGGTTTCTGGGAGAAATATCAATAACCTCAGATAAGCAGATGACAACACCCTTATGTAGAAAGTGAAGAAGAACTAAAGAATCTCTTGATGAAAGTGAAAGAGGAGAGTGAAAAAACTGGCTTAAAACTCAACATTCAGAAAACTAAGATCATGGCATACAGTCCCATCACTTTATGGGAAATAGATGGGGAAACAGTGGAATCAGTGGCTGACTTTATTTTTTGGGGTTTCAAAATCACTGCAGATGGTGATTGCAGCCATGAAATTAAAAGACACTTACTCCTTGGAAGGAAAGTTATGACCAACCTAGATAGCATATTAAAAAGCAGAGACATTACTTTGCCAACAAAGGTCCATCTAGCCAAGGCTATGATTTTTCCAGTGGTCATATATGGATGTGAGAGTTGGACTGTGAAGAAAGCTGAACGCCAAATAATTGATGCTTTTGAACTGTGGTGTTGGAGAAGACTCTGGAGAGCCCCTTGGACTGCAAGGAGATCCAACCAGTCCATCCTAAAGGAGATCAGTCCTGAAGGAAGGACTGATGCTGAAGCTGAAACTCCAATACTTTGGCCACCTCATGCGAAGAGTTGACTCCTTGGAAAAAACCCTGATGCTGGGAGGGATTGAGGGCAGGAGGAGAAGAGGACGACAGAGGATGAGATGGCTGGATGGCATCACCGACTCGATGGACATGAGTTTGGGTAAACTCTGGGAGTTAGTGATGGACAGGGAGGCCTGGCGTGCTGCGATTCATGGGGTCGCAAAGAGTCAGACATGACTGAGAGACTGAACTGAACTGAAGAGAGAAAAATATTCTCCAGTCACATTTCACAACACACTTGTGTAAGTTAAACATACTTTCAAACAACTGCATAATTTAAATAAACTGTGGCCTATTTTTTAGTTTCTGCCCTGATGGAATTGACCTGACCATGGGGTACACATTTTGTTCAAAGAACACTCTGTGGTTATGTTACCCTGTAGGAAAATGCCGTTTGAAAACGAAAATATATAGAATTAGGTAGGAAGAGAATCATGCTGGAGAAAGCATCTTGTTTTTGGAGAGAAACTAGAACTGAAATTTATGCCGATTATAATAGTCATGCTTTGTGTTATAATAACAATTATGGGTTAGTTTGGTTTTAACTAAAAACTCAAGTCAAAGATTTCTTTCAAGTGTGTAAATGATGAATGAAAAGATAAAATATACAGCTACACGGGCTATATGACAGCACTGCTTTTATTACTGAACACTATCACAGCTCAGAACTATCATCCGATATATATTACAGCAACTAAAACAACAATATTCAAAGTTACATGAAATTCCATTTTACTTTTTTAAAAATGAAGTTTATAATGCCAGACACATTTATTTAATCAGATGTATTATACATTTTAAAGCATTTTTTAAATGACAAAATATTACAGACTGTCAATGAATTACTTTGACATAGGAATAATGTCCTTTTTAGTGAGTGAAAATTTTAAAAGTACCAAGTGTTTTTCTGGTCACCTAGAAGGGACTTAACTTTAAATCCATAGGTCCTCAGGCCACTGTGCAGATACTCAAAATATTCAAAATGTGACTTTCAGATATTTTTAATGTTAAATATTCTTGTTCCAGCCCTGCACGTGTTACTGGGATGTCATTAGTATATGCACATGTTAGGCTAGAATCTGGAGTTTAGAAAATCTGAATCTACTCCAAGGTTTCCTAGGATATATTAGAAAAAATGAAATTGCCCCCCTGTTATGTTTGAATTCTGAGTGTTCCTGGTACACACTGACTTTCTGGTTCAGAGATAAATGCTTTAAGTGGCCTCATAAACTTTAAGGTTTCTGGGACATTCAATATCTTCCTATGACATTTTGATGAGTCTAGTGTAAATGAATCATAAGCACATGGATTAAATTCCCCATGAACCACTCAAGGCTACAAGACACCTTAGGAAACAGCAGAGTCAAATATGCCTTGCTGACCCCTCAATATTTTCAGGATACTCAGTGGACATAGACTCAGCAAGTATATTCACAATAAGATTAATGTGACCAAAAGTGCTCATGTTTGCTTGAACCTAACTTGTCTTCCTGTCCCTTCCACTATGATGAAGGGAACCTCTTCAAATATCACAGTTCAACCTGCAGTCTCCGTGGCCCCAGATAATCTGACATCCTGGTTTTGGTATAGGCTTATTTTGAACATAACCCTAGGAAGTTTAAAATTCTTTAGACTGCCCACCTTACACTCTTGACTAGCTAGAACTGAGTTTATACCAAAAGAGGATTAAATTGTGAATTATTAAACTCGAGTCCTCTCCTCAAAATATTTAAAAGTTTATAAAATATCACCAACATTTTATGAAGTTCTTTCCTCCTGCCTGATTCCTTAAATCTATGTTCAGGGGAAAATAATTATTTATGCTTCATGCATTCAAAATCAATTGTGTATTTGAGATATGGTAAAATATCTGATGGATATAATGATTTTATCATGGTACTTAAAAGGCCTTAGAAAGGATCAAGTTTACACCAGTCTAATCTAACTTAGTCTGTCAAATAGGGAGTTTCCAATAGACTTAGTAAATTATCACAGACAAACTCAAAATGGCCTTCCAGGGCTTAGAAAAAGTGTATCTTCTGTAAGTGTCCACAATCTGTCTGAACAGTAAAATCAAGCTACAAGGCCTCTAACTCCCAATGGAAGTCAACTATGTTTGCAAACATGCTATTTTTAAAAAATATTTTAGACTGTAATTTACAATGGAATTTCAAAAATGCAGTCATTTCCACCCATTTGATTCTTACTTTACTTTACATATAAACCAGTTGTTTTCCCATTTTGAAGCATTTAGCACAGTACTGTGGTGTTTCAGCACTTTCTTTCCATTTCAAAAATGAGCCAAGTATTGATGTGGTCAGGTCTATGACTCTTCAAGCCATTAGAAATTATAACTGTGTGATGAATACAATATAGCAATTTTCCAAATTGGTAACTCATATCGAATTAAAGAATTAGAAACTATCTATAAAAACGCTATCTCCAAGTCACCAGAGTTGCTACAATGACATAAAGCACACGAGCAGTTCTCCCAAGCCATGGAATGGTCACTGGCCCTGGTCTTTTCCAATTTTATTTGTGAAAATAAACAGTTAATCTAAAATTTAATATTCCGGCAAGTTGCAGACAGAATTGCTTCTGTGGTTTTTTTGTATAAAGCTGCTCCCATGGAGATTACAGTTCTCCTTTTTTTTCTTCTACTTTATGCATTTCAAGAGCTAAAATTAATATGGGAAAGGCTTCCTATATATATGTTAGGTTGGCCAAAAAGTCCATACATGACACCTTATAGAAAAAAAATCTGAATGACTTTTTTGGCCAACCCTATTCTAACAAAGATAATCAAGTGTTTAAAGTGTTTAACTTATCAGTGCATTATTTAGATTTAATAATGATATAGCTATCCAAGATTTTAAAGTATTTGATAATATAGGGACATAATATTTTGTATTTTCTGTCATTTTTTAAAAAATATACATAAAAAAAAAAAAAAATATACATCAAATTTCTTATTTCCAGTTGTTGAGGGTATAAATTGTCTCTTTATTTGCTATCAACATTATGTCTAAAATATATATATATATATATATTTCAACATTTCGAAAAGGTTTATTTTCAATAGATACATTTCCAACATTTCTCTCCCAGAGCAAACTCTGGGAGATAGTGAAGGAGAGGGAAGCCTGGCACCCCTGCAGTCCAAGGGGTCACAAAGAGGAGGATGTGACTTAGCAACAACCAGCAACAATATTTCTCTGGGTAAATTGGATACAGAGAGAACTGCTATGGCTGAGGATCTCCAACCATGCAGAGCACAATTTGGAAACCAGTGCTGCAGCCTGTATAATAAAAGTTATTTACTTAACACTCTTCCACAGTCACCACACTAAACATTATACTATAACATGGACTCAAGTAAGAGATGAAAAGCTAGTACTGATCTATGAATCTGACAATGATAACACCATGAATAAATTGAAGAGTCTGTTTAGTTAGTGTTAGTTGCTCAGTTACATCCAACTCTTTGCCACCCCATGGACTGTATCCTGCCAGGCTTCTCTGTCCATGGGATTTCCCAGGCAAGTATACTATAACGGGTTGCCATTTTCTTTTCCAAGGGATCTTCCTGACCGAGAAATCGAACCTGAGTCTTCTGCAGCTCCTGCGTCTCCTGCATTGCTGGTGGAATCTTTAGGATTCTTTACCTTCTGTGTATTAATGTATTAGGTCCCAGAATTAATTTTTCTTATAACTGAAAGTGATTGTACCCTTTGATCAATATCTTCCCCAACCCCTAGCCTCTGTTACTGTGAGTTCAACCTTTACCTTTTTGTTTTTCTTTTTTAGATTTCACATATTAGTGAGATCATGCAGTATTTGCCTTTACTGCATCTGGCTCATTTCAACTTACCCTGATGCCCTCCAGGTTTATCCACGTTGTCATGAAGACTGAAGTTAAAGAACCAACTCATGGAGAAAGCCAGTGATACAAGAAGAATTACAGGTGAAAGAGCAAGTCCACTAAAGAGGAAGAGAGTAGAATTCCAGGCACAGGGGTTCTTCCCAGGGAGAGAAGGGGCCTTGAATAGTAGAAATGGAGACACGGCTGACTAGAGGGACAAATCGTGTTTGCCAGCACTGAGGCTCCCTTCGGTTGAGGCTACAGACTATGACTTTGCTGTGGCACCACTGTAGGTGACTGTAATTCCTCTGTAAATATTAGGGCTCAAAACAGGGAGAGCTCCAGGTACAGTAATCTTGACTTTGAACTTCCTATTAGGGAAGAGCAACAGGGAAGATTTTAGCAGTAAAGCAGTTGAAATATCAGTCTACTGGGTCTTCAATGTAATAAGAGGCATGAAAAAGAAAGGAAGATATGCTGAGGATGTGGGATGTTTAGGATTTCAAGGTTGGTTGGAGCAGTTCTGGACAATCACAAGGTCTGACAGTGGCCATGGGAGTGAGTAGTCAAGGACAATGGATCTGAGGAAGGTTGATGATGAGGGAATATGGCTGTGAGTGTCATTCTTGGCTGCACGTTAGAATCACTTGGAGAGCAAGAAAAACTCAATACACAGGCCCAGGTGAAATTAGAATCTTTGAGGACAGGAACAAAGCACAGATATTTTTTAAACGCACAAAGGCCGAGAACCACAAAGCTCAGTTGCGGCCTATTTTGCCTAACTGGAGTCCAAATTCACTCAGGACAGTAAATTACAAGGATATTTTTGGTTTTGAGAACTCCTACTGAGGAAAACATTAAGGGAGATGAAGGGAATGGCAATATTGCCAGCATGGAAAGCAATAAAGAATTTCAAACTCTGTTAAGTATGCTGTGGTTTATATTAAAAGATAAATGGAACTAGGATTGTGCTGTCAGATTCTTTCTTATGGGAACCTAGAAAAACATTTAAAACCCTCATTCCTTCTATTCTCCCCCGAGACTTGGAGTGCAAACATATCCCTACTCTCCTTTTTAAAATTTCAGTCAGGCCAGGTTAGAGCTATAGGTCTACAAAACACTCCCAGACTCAACATTGCAATCATTTCCTTCCATGACTTGAGATCGTTGTCCTAGATTTAGTTTCTTAGCCTGGGGTCTGTCCGTGCTAGTTTTTCAAACACCACTAAGCCCCAGCAAATTTGGAAAATTCAGCAGTGGCCACAGGACTGGGAAAGATCAGTTTTCATTCCAATCCAAAAGAAAGGCAATGCCAAAGAATGTTCAAACTACCGCACAACTGCACTCAACTCACACGCTAGCAAGGTAATACTCAAAATTCTCCAGCCCAGGCTTCAACAGTATGTGAACTGTGAACTTCCAGATGTTTAAGCTGGATTTAGAAAAGGCAGAGGAACCAGAGATCAAATTAACAACATCCACTGGAATACTGAAAAAGCAAGAGAGTTCCAGAAAAACATCTACTTCTCCTTTATTGACTATGCCAAAGTCTTTGACTGTGTGGATCACAATAAACTGTGGAAAATTCTTCAAGAGATGGGAATACCAGACCACTTTACCTGCCGTGTGAGAAATCTGTATGCAGGTCAAAAAACAACAGTTAGAACTAGACATGGAACAAAAGACTGGTTCCAAATCAGGAAAGGAGTATGTCAAGGCTGTATACTGTCACCCTGCTTATTTAACTTATATCCAGAGTACATCATGAGAAATGCCAGATTGGATGAAGCACAAGTTGGAATCAAGATTGCCAGGAGAAATGTCAATAACCTCAGATATGCAGATGACAACACCCTTATGGCAGAAAGCTAAGAAGAACTAAAGAGCCTCTTGATGAAAGTGAAAGAGGAGAGTGAAAAAGTTTACTTAAAACTCAGCATTCAGGAAACTAAAATCATGGCATCCAGTCCCATCACATCATGGCAAATAGATGGGGAAACAATGGAAACTGTGAGAGACTTTATTTTGGGGGGCTGCAAAATCACTGCAGATGGTTACTGCAGCCATAAAATTAAAAGACGTTTGCTCCTTGGAAGAAAAGCTGTAATCAACCTCAGTTCAGTTCAGATCAGTTGCTCAGTCATGTCTGACTCATTGCGACCCCATGGACTCCAGCATACCAGGCCTCCCTGTCCATCACCAACTCCCGGAGTCCATCCAAACCCATGTCCACTGAGTCAGTGATGCCATTCAACCATCTCATCCTCTGTTGTCCCCTTCTCCTCCTGCCTTCAATCTTTCCCAGCATCAGGGTCTTTTCAAATGAGTCAGCTCTTCACATCAGGTAGCCAAAATATTGGCGTTTCAGCTTCAACAGCAGTCCTTCTGATGAACACCCAGGTCTGATCTCCTTTTTGATGGACTGGTTGGAACTCCTTGCAGTCCAAGGGACTCGCAAGAGTCTTCTCCAACACCACAGTTCAAAAACATCAATTCTTCGGTGCTCAGCTTTCTTTACAGTCCAACTCTCACATCCATACACAGCATATTAAAAAGTAGAGACATTACTTTGCAAACAAATGCCTGTCTAGTCAAAGTTATGGTTTTTCCAGTAGTCATGTATGGATGTGAGAGTTGGACTGTACAGAAAGCTGAGGACTGAAGAATTGATTCTTTTGAATTGTGGTGTTGGAGAAGACTCTTGAGAGTCTCTTGGACAGTAAGGAGATCCAACCAGTCCATCCTAAAGGAAGTCAGTCCTGATTATTCATAGGAAGTACTGATGCTGAAGCTGAAACTCCAATAATTTGGCCACCTGATGTGAAGAACTGACTCATTGGAAAAGACCCTGATGCTGGGCAAGATTGAAGGTGGAAGGAGAAGGGGATGACAGAGGATGAGATAGTTGGATGGCATCACTGACTCGATGGACATGAATTTGAGTAAACTCTAGGAGTTGGTGATGGGCTTCAAGCCTGGCATGCTGCAGTCCATGGGGTCACAAAGAGTCGGACATGACTGAGTGACTGAACTGAACTGAAAGCCCCAGAGATTGAAGGATAGATCAGATCCCTTTCAGTGGTTGTGGTTTACTCTTCAATTTACTCTTCATCTTACAAATAAAAGCTCAAAATTGGCAGATATTCTTAGTGATACTTGGAGAGAACACCTTCATCCATCTACTACACAATGAATGAGAAGTCAGCTGAATTCCACTTTGGTGGCCTTCGCATCCTGGAATTACAGGTTTTCATAGAAGTTCATCCAGGTGAAGGTTTTGAATACAATTAGAAACTAAATCTGTGAGGTCCATACATTATCCTTCAGCTTATCAAAGCAGTAAAATAACAACTGGGTATTCTTGGTATTGTGGCTAATTTCAGACAGTTTTTGCTGATTAAATCTGAGTGACATTTTTACTCCCTGTTCTCTCCCCTGCAGTGACAGAGCCCTGGGACTTTACCCTGAGGGGGCTAGGGTTGAAAATAATTGTGATTATAAACAAAAACACTCATAATATTGTCCCTAACAAGTCTGACTTTTAAGATATCAAGAGTTCCTTAGATTCAGGTATCTAAATGTTTTTACTTGGTTTTTTCCCCCTACATAATAAATCAGCAAAGAATAATATATACAAAGAATAAGGTATACAGAATAAGAATATTCTGTAAGGTATACAGAATAAGAATAAGATGTACACCTATAGCTGATTCATGTTTATGTATGGCAGAAATCATCACAATATTGTAAACTAATTATCCTCTAATTAAAATTTAAAAAGAGAGATATTGCTAAATTAGGCTGTGTAATCCAGAAAGTCAAACTTTCAATATTTCTGTACCCAACAAGCATGCAACATTTGAGGGGTGAAAAGTGAAAGTGAAAGTCAAGTTGCTCAGCTGTGTCCAACTCTTTGCGACCCCAAGGACTGTAGCCTACCAAGCGCCTCTGTCTGTCCATGGGATTTTCCAGACAAAAGTACTGGAGAGGGTTGCCTGGTGGACACCAACAAATGACAACTCTGACAACACAGGCACATCACTTTACAGTTTAAAATATCTATACATTGTAGTTTATATTTTCATATATCTTACTTCCTGTATCTTTACAACCATTAGGACAAGTAACATCTTACAGAACATCTCAAACTTTTTGGCCAAACATTAACTCTTTTAAATGCAAGTGATAAATGAACAGGTTGAAGAACAGAAGTTTTTAGGGCAGTGAAAACACTATGATACTATCACGATGGCACTGTGTTATTATACACATACCCAAACCCATAGAAGGGACAACATCAAGAGTGATCATTAAGGTAAGCCATGGATCTTGGCTGTTAAAGTGTGCTGACGTAGGATCATCCTTGGTGAAAACTGTCCCACTCTAGCGAGTGACGTTGATAAAGGGGCAGGCTGCGCATGGTGATGGGCAGGAGGTATGCGGGACATCTCTGTAACTCCCTCTCAATTCGCTGTAACCCTAAAACTGATCTAAAAAATAATAATAAAAAGAAAGTGACCTAAGGCTTCAAAAGATAAAACTTGGCTGAAGCTAAATCTGAAATTAACCTGTACTCCAAGTTAAAAATCAGATATTTTGACTCAGAAGACAGACTTCCTTCTACTACACTGTTTTCATACACACACACACACACGTATATGTGTAAATGCAGACACGTATATTTTAAGACAAAACATACAAATCCAAGAAAAAAGTATTTGGTAGCTGTCACTAATCATGTGAGATAAATTTTCATAGATATTTAATTCTATTATAATTTACTATAGAAAGGCATGCCAGAGTTATTATTACATAAAAAAACAAAACAACCAAAACAGAACAAAATGAACAAGAACAAAACATTCAGCTCCCATTTGACATTCCCCTCTGCCAAGACTAGTATTTTGTCGCTCATCTCCATTCAAGTTCAGATCTCAAGTTTGAAGACATTGGCTACCTTGATGTATGGCTGTTGTTATCTTCATTTTCACAATGACCTCTCCTTTTTTTTTCCAGACATATATCTAGCTCTCTCCCTTTCATCCAAATGAAGAGGGGTTACTCTTCATCTCTTCCCTCTCCCCTGACCAGTCTTAAGGAAGCCACGCCACAGTTGTCAAAACCAGGTCTTTGGTCAGCACCACAAGATGGTACTTTAGAATGACTGAGGCTATTAGCCTGAGACTCACCATCAACCCAATTCTCAGTAGGCAGAAGGCCTGAGAATCTAGAAACAGAATCTGAGAATCTAGAACCCGAGAAAGTATTTTAAATTGTCCCCATACATCATTACTCCAAAGTTCTGAATGGTGTCTCAGGGTTAGTACTTACTAAATTTAGCTCATTTCCCATGATCATCACCTCTCTCCAGTCTTCCTGTTAGACTCCTGATCCTTTATCTCTGCAATCAATATCCAAGATGAAAACCCCTTTGGCTTTGTTCTTACCTTATCCCATTGATATTAAGATGTTACTGATGGAGAGATGCATCATCAATTTGTTAACAGTTTTTCATGAGAAAAAAAATAAACCCTACCTTTTAAGTGAGCACATCAATTGCATGACTCATCCTAATTTCAGAAATGCTATAATAAAAGAATACTTCAAATTGTCAAAATACAGAATGTCCTTGGTCATATCCTCATTCAGCATAGTTTTCCTCTGCCTCAGTATTTTCTGTAGCACTATACTCTCACTTCCACTATACCTCCAGTATAGCACCATCCATTAGAAAGTTCTACAGTGAGAAAAATGTTCTAAAATCTCTGCTGCCCACTATGTA
Source organism: Muntiacus reevesi (assembly GCF_963930625.1). Taxonomy (NCBI): domain Eukaryota; kingdom Metazoa; phylum Chordata; class Mammalia; order Artiodactyla; family Cervidae; genus Muntiacus; species Muntiacus reevesi. Next base: position 49,034,425 of record NC_089262.1, read on the forward strand.
AAATTACATGTGGCTATTAAACACTTGAAATGTGGCTAGTGTAACTGAGGCAATAAATATTTTAATCTTATTTTACCTGAACATGTAAATGCCCATATGTGGCTAGCAGCTGCTGTATTGGTTAGCACAATTCTGGAATCCCAGAACTAGAATCCTTAAGTTCCATTAAATGGGCACTATTTTTACAATTTTTAAAATGGACTCATGTTTCTCCTGTTATTGAAACTTGACAAGTGGTTAACAATCACTGGTTCTCCATTGCACTACTAGTCTACCATTCCAACAGCTTCCTTCAACTAACCCTGTCTCCTCTGGAGTCTATAGCATCTGCTATTTTCTAATATCTAAAACTTCTTTCAACAGTGCAGAAGACCTTTATGCATGGGCCATACTTTTTCTTTCTATCCTAGCGGGTACTGTTGCTCCCAATACAACCTTAATCATGGTGATAATTTTTTCACATTCATTTCCACCTCACTTTGGGAAGCCTAAGTCATGGAGATGGTCATCTCTAATTTTGCCTTCTAATACTTTAAGTTCTGTAGTCCCCCGTCCATCTCCAAGACTTAAAACAGTCACAATGTCCAACTCTAACTAGATCTGTTATTTACCTACTTAAACTTCCTAGCTCACTCTGAACTTGATATATACCTTTGTGAGAATAACCAGATCACAGAGCACTCATCTCTGGCTTTCTATAAACCTTGATGTCCATTGCTTTCTCTGTACCTTTCAGGTTGTTAAGTACTATTATTAGAAAAAGGATTAACCGCGTTAACTGGATGTTCCATGCGTAATGCTATTTACTTTCACCAGGAGTTCAATGCCAGAAGTGGAGTTCAATTATTCAACAAAAATCATTATATTATGAAGTTCACAGCTTTATCTTATTTACCTTTACTGTTATTTTTCTAAATAATAATAATACAATAGCTAAAATTTCTGAATACTTATCATGTGTCAGATACTATTCTAAGCATAATATATGTGTTTTAGTATTCATGTGGGCCCTGTTCTATTGATCTTACTATTTTTGTCACTTTAGAGAAGAAGAAATACATATAAAATGGTCTCATTACAAAGACAGGATAAAAGCTATTTTACATGAACTGGCTCAACATCTCTCATCTGAAACCACTACTTGTCTTCTTTCCTTTTTCTGTATTTCAGAGAAATAATGTTTTCCCTTTCCAAAGTAAATTGCTCCATGCATTCTCTTAATTCTACCTTTGAGGATCTCTCTCTCGATTCTACCCACACTTTCATCCTTTGGCACTTTCTCCTTCCCTTCCTCTGGCACATTCATTTTCTCCCTCCTTCATATGTCCCTGTCCCTGCTCTCACAGTGTTTCTCCCCACTCTACCCACAAATTCTCATTTAGAAATCCGAAATCAAGAAGTCCTCTCTCAAATTTACCTTTTTGCTTTTTCTCCAGTCTCCTCCCTTCCCTTTTTCACCCCTTCAGTCCCGTGAAACAGTGCGGGAGCAGTGCAGTGCAGCACAAATCATGACCTCAGGCGGGGGTGAAGTGGGGGTCCATACAAGCATTGTGCACAAATATATAGTAGCATTCAGCTTTAACATGCAGGAAACTAAGTGTCCAAGCAGACTGATGCAGAGTTATGATATGGCCTCTGCCTCTGGATCCAACCCTGGTGACTCAGAAAAAGAAGAATCTGCCTGCAATGTAGGAGACCCTGAGTTTGATCCCTGGTTTGGGAAGATCCCTGGAGAAGGGAATGGCTACCCACCCCAGTATTCTTGCCTGAAGAATTCCATGGACAGAGAAGCCTTGGTGAGGTACAGTCCATGGGATCACAAAGAGTTGGACACAACTAAGCGACTAATACTTTAACACTTTCACTTATAATAAAGAATTATTTCACATAACATTTCAATTATCTGGTTATTTCTTCATTTTATCTGATAGTTCATTTCTCAAATGATAAAAACTCTCAGCATTCCTTCATATCCTTATAATCTTATATCTGTCTGTATCAGTTCTGATTTTTAGATTTCAATTCCTAAGATATTATTAGATCAAATCTGAACATGGTATTATTTGTCTTAGCATTTCAACACAAGGTGATGAGTCATCTCATCCCACCCATCACTCTCTTTTATGTTCTTTCTGTTGTTTAATTAACTGACAAGAATTGTACATCTTGGCTGATGCAGAATTCTAAGATGGCCCCACTATGGTCAGCCCTGGTGTTACTCAACGATTATATTAAGTTACACAGAAAAGAGAATTTTTGTAGCTATAAGGTTACTAATCAGTAGACATTATGATACAGAAACTTTCCAGTGTGTCTAGTCCTGTGAGTTCTTTCAAAGGGATAGAGTTTTTTGGGTGTGAGACGTATAGGAATTCAGAGAGATTAGAAATGTGTGAAAGTTTCAACAGGAAAGAGATTCTCCAATGCTGAAGTGGAAAGGACCAACAGGGCAAGAACCTGTGATGACCCCTAGGAGGCCAGAGGAATCTCCAGCCAACAGCCAGCAAGAAAATGGGGACTTCAATCCTACAACTGCAAGGAACTGAATTTTTCCAATGACATGATTGAGTCTGGAAGATGACCCGAAGTTCCAGATAAGAAAAGGTGGCCAGCACCTTAATTTCAGTCTTGTGAGACTCAGCAGGTAATCTGCAGGTAATCAGTGGATATCTGAGCTAAGAACTGTGAAAGTGAAAGTGTCAGTCACTCAGTCATGGCCAACTCTTTGAGACCCAATGGACTGTATCCCACCAGGCTCCTCTGTGCATGGAATTCTCCAGGCAAGAATACTGGTGTGGGTTGCCATGACCTTCTAGAGGTGATCTTCCCGACCCAGGGACTGAACCTGGGTCTCCTGCATTGCAGTCAGATTCTTTACCATCTGAGCCAAAAAGAAAGAAGGAAATGGATGTTGTTTTAAGCTGCTACTTTGTGGTAATTTGTTAAGCAGCAATGCAAAACAGTCAAAAGCATCTGGATAAAGTGTTGCTGAATCTTTTATATTTGTAGATAAGAAGAAGGAATATTGCAGAGTTTTGAAACATCGCAAATTTTCTTTTAAAATAAAGTCTCAATTTAGTTTTTTAACTCAACTAAGTTAAAAAATAAAGGGACTTTGCCAAAAGTCTCTTTTAAAAAATCAGTTAGACTGTTATATTAGTCCTTAGAACATTTCAGAATAAGGTAATTTATTTAACTAATGGCTAGTGTCCTTATTTGTATTAAAATAATGTTTACCGAATTCCATAAAGTCAGAGATGGAGTCTTAAGTATTCAATGGGATGAGCTTTCCATATCTCAAACACTCAAATAAATATCTGTTAGAAATTCAGGCAAAACAAATTGATAATAGGGAATTATGGATTTGTTATTAAATGACTGATAAGTTATAGGGCAAATGGGTTACTTAACTAACTTTTAATTTGGAGATTCTGATTATATAAACTTTGGTGAAACAAGCTCAAAGTTTGTAGTTTGTAAACACAGAAACAAAAATTTTTATTAAAAACTTCTAAACTAAAATAAAAACACAATCAAAATATTAGCATTTTAATGATGAAAAATAAGCATTATTTTGTTTAGCTCTCATTGGTAAAAACATATTAAGAACCAAATCATGTCACAAGTCACTTGCAGCATGTGAATAGAGTCAATATTTTGATTAAATAAATTAAGGTAATAACCTTAATGAGCAGTGAACTGAAACACCAAAATGTAGTGATGAATGAAGGCATTCTGAGAGCCTGTGACGGTATAAACTTCTATTGCTTTCTGTCCCTAAACATAAATCTAATACTTTCCAACGTTGCTTTTTCTTACTTTCACAATCCACCAATGGTAAAGCTTCTGCTTCTTTTGAAAAACAGTCCCATAGGCCCATGATGTTTTGTATTTTGCATCTAATTTTTCACCTTTCCTCTATTCAGTTGCTTGAGACCATTCTGCTCCACAAACACATTTAGGTAATAAACATAATCAACCTTATGTACTAAGAGTCTAGGTCTAGCCCCTCCAGTGGTATTTTTCATTCTTTAGGGTAAATATGCCTGGTTCACTTGAGGTAAGCAACGTTTCTCATGAATCAATTCATTAAAGTGAATTGTGATTAATTTGATCAGATCAACACCTTTAGAGTAGGGAATATCTATCCCAAGACCACCGATTCCTTTCAGAAAAGTCACCAAGCAGGTGGTATGGATATTTTGCTACTGTTCAAACAAGGATTAAAATGACAAAAATAGAGATTATTTTTAAAATCTAGGATTTATTTTTCCAAATAGGAGTATATTCTAAGTTCACTATTACATACATTTATTATTGTATCATTATCTAGGCATTGCATTTTATATAAGCAATATGCTTTCTATGACCCACCTCCCAGAATATTGGAAATAAAAGCAAAAATAAACAAATGGGACCTAATGAAACTTAAAAGCTTCTTCACTACAAAGGAAACTATAAGTAAGGTGAAAAGACAGCCCTCAGATTGGGAGAAAATAATAGCAAATGAAGAAACAGACAAAGGATTAATCTCAAAAATATACAAGCAACTCCTACAGCTCAATTCCAGAAAAATAAATGACCCAATCAAAAAATGGGCCAAAGAACTAAACAGACATTTCTCCAAAGAAGACATACAGATGGCTAACAAACACATGAAAAGATGCTCAACATCACTCATTATCAGAGAAATGCAAATCAAAACCACAATGAGGTACCATTACACGCCAGTCAGGATGGCTGCTATCCAAAAGTCTACAAGCAATAAATGCTGGAGAGGGTGTGGAGAAAAGGGAACCCTCTTACACTGTTGGTGGGAATGCAAACTAGTACAGCCACTATGGAAAACAGTGTGGAGATTTTTTAAAAAACTGGAAATAGAAGAACTGCCATATGACCCAGCAATACCACTTCTGGGCATACACACTGAGGAAACCAGATCTGAAAGAGACACGTGCACCCCAATGTTCATCGCAGCACTGTTTATAATAGCCAGGACATGGAAGCAACCTAGATGCCCATCAGCAGATGAATGGATATGCTTTCTATAACTTTCTAATTGCATTTTTTCATTAGTCTTGCCTTCCACTCCACTCCATCCTTTTTCTTTAACAGGTAGCATCGCTGAATCCATCACTAAGAAGTATAGTCTGGGATGTCAGAAATGTATTTGAAAGTGTGTTATTGCCCTGAAGTATGAGACAAATTTTTATAGGGAGCATAAAGAGTTTTCATAAAACTTTTGGGTCTAGGTTTTACTCATATCAGAGGCTGAGCAAGAGTGGTGAAAATCTACATACTTCCCGGGGTTGAGAGAAGAACTGAGCCCACACACAGACACCTGCTGGCGCCTTACTAGCTACACCTGTACATCCATTTGCTCGTTAAGCAAAGAAATAGCTCCATTCTGTGTCCTTAAAGATTGTGTTTCTCAAAGAGCTATTTGTAAGTTTGTAAAACAGAATCTGTAGATTAATCATCTACACCTACCTCTTACTCATCTGAATAGCAAAGAGGAACAGAATTAAAATGAAAAATTGCTGCTGCAGAATCCCCAGCAATTATGTTAATGCAATTCTCAACACAACCCCTTTAGAGCTTTTTAAAACTTCAAGTTATATTTTTAATTTAATAACTGAAGAAAAGAATGTTTGCAATATACCTGTAAGTAATAAAAAGAAATAAGAAGAAGGAATAAGGAATAAAAAGAAAAGAGGAGATATGAGAGAGCTAGTATGCAGGGTAATTTGGTCGGATTTTATCGGGCAGCACTGCCTCAGTACTGCATTTTCTCTGACACCCTCATCCACGCACACACGGTTCTCTCTCCACGTCCAACAATGTCCAACAGCATCCTCTGCAATAATGAAGGTATTCTATATCTGCACTGCCCATTAGACACAAGTGGGTATCTAAATCTGTTAAAACAAAATTTAAAATTGTTTCCTTCACACGTGGTTCATGACTACTGATTTGCATCGAGAATGACCCTCTGTTTAAGATAGTTCTAGCACTTATCATTTAATTGGTGCTAGATCTTGAGCCAGAAAACTTGTCTTATTTTCTACAAATATGTATTGGAGGACTATTCTGTACCAGGTACATGGTGGGGCCCAGGATAGAACGATTCATAAAGCAGGCTAGTGTGAGAGAGAAAAAAAAGTAAGAAAATAATTATAGGATTACTTTTACTGTATATATTTATACATTTTATTTGGGCGTCCCTGGTGGCTCAGATGCTAAAGAATCTGCCTGCAATACAGGGAACCCAAGTTTGATTCCTGGGTCAGGAAGATCCCTTGGAGAAGCAAATGGCTATGGACTCCATTATTCTGGCCTGAAGAATTCCGTGGACAGAGGAGCCTGGCGGGCTGTAATCCAGGGGTCACAAGAGTGGGGCACAACTGAGGGACTAATACTTTCACTTTCATACATTTTATTTAGGGCAAGGAAATGGGTGTGTTGAGAAGGGATAGAAGCATTTTTAGAAGAGGTGGTCAAACAAGATCTCTCTGAAAAAGCAACCTTTGAACAGTGTAATGGGTTGAAATGCAGATACTGATGTATGTCCTCACCCTGTAGTACCTCAGAATGTGACTTCATTTGGAATTAGAATGGTTGCGGATATTAATTAGTTAAGATGAGGTCACACTGGAGGATAGTGGGCCCTAATCTTTCATGACTGGTGTCCTTATAAAAAAGAAAAATTTGGACGCAGAACCACGTACAAAGGGAAGACAGAAACACAGGGAGAACACTCTCCACCAGCCAAAAAGTGGCCTTAAACAGATCTCCCCTCACAGCCTTCAGAAGGAACCAAGCTGCCAACACCTGTCTCAGACTTCTCACTCCCAGAACCGCGAGACAACAAATTTCTATTGTTTCACCCGCAGGGTCTGTGATATTTTGTTACAGCAGCCTTAGCAGACTAATACAAGTGGGCTTGGATGGACAAGCGGTGTGAATTGTGCATGTCCTTTAATCCTCAAAGCTCTCCTGTGGGTCAGGCATCAGAGCCCTCATTCAACACATGAGTATTTTAAGGTTAAAGAGATTAAGAGATCTGCCTGAGGAAATTTTGCTGTTCTGTGGCAGAGTCTAGGCCGAAATCTGAGTTGGCCTGACTGCCGCACCTGAGTGTTGTCTTCTTGATATTACTCTTTAACTGCTGGGACTTATCTTTTCCTGATTCCACAAATAGCTGCTTCAATGTAAGCTAAAAAATTAATATTGTATGTTAATAACACTACCGTATACAGTAACGGCTAATGCAGTGTTTTGCTTAATATATAATTTAAAAATCTAGCAGAAATGTCTTATCTGGCTTTTTGTTTAAAACAAATTCTACTTTTAATTGTCTTAATAATATACAAATCTTGTTTATATAGCTATATCTATCCATCTATTATATATATATACACACACACACACATTACATACATACATGCATAAACACACAGTACATGTTTAGGCTACTGTATGATATTTTAGGTAAGATTAAGCAGTGTTATGTAAATTTTCTTCTCTTAGTCTTCTCCCCCACCACTTTCTCTTGTCTTTCATGTGTACAAGTTGATATTCTTTTTTTTAACTTGCTTCAGAAGACAACAAATTTTTCAAAGTCTTATTTCAATGAGGACAGATAGTTCTCCTGTTAATGGGTAAGTATGCATGCTCACAGACCGTCACCTTTGTCAGAAAAGCTTTGACATTCTCTTCTGGAGAGTATGTAAAGTCAACTTCTGAAAATATAAGTTCAACACTTGCTCTCCTGAGAATGGATGCTAGAGAGCTCTTATGAGAAGATAGTCCATGATTTGGTGTGCACAGTTGATGAAAAGAAACCATCTCAGTGGGTAGACACATTTATCCAAATGAAAAAGGCTTTTTAGAAATGTTCTAAATATGGCCTGACTTTAATCAAGCAATGCCATCTGTTCTGTAAGTGGCAAGGTCGCAACTTTTAGAATAGGAATAGCATCCAATGCCAGAAATGAACATACAGAGATACAACTGCTGCCTGTACTAAATACTCCTCCATATATCCTAGGATGTAGATACAGACACAGGTATAGATTAAATATAGGCAGATATATCCATTAGCTTCAGTATGACCTTCATAGCAACTATTGTACCTTGTCCTGCTTACGAAGACAAAGAAGTCTTGCTGCTGACCTGTTGTGGAACCTTTGCTAAGTCATTAAATTTTCTTAAGATTCATTTATAGTTTCTCTGTGTGATGTTTATGGTGAGGATAAAATGAGATCACATTTGTGATGGTACTTTCTGAACTATACAGTAAAATGCAAGCAAAAGGCAGAATTTTTACTATCTGCAAATCACGGCTCTTAGAAATTTTAAAAATGATTTAAAAATATCTTTTGAGTACCAAGCAGACTGTCAACCACTATGCCTGGTTATCATTATCTCATAATTACATGACCAGTTATGTACTATGGCTTTTGCCATTTTGCAGAGAAGTAAACAACTACTTAAATGGTTTAGGTAAGTTGCCTAAAGTTATCCAGCTAGTTGATGCTAGAAAGTGGGTTTGAGCCCAGACTGATTGCACCCCACAGTCTATTTTCTTAATCACAATCCCTCTCAATTCACCATATCCCCTTAGAAAAAAAGACAGTTTTGAGGTTGTTGTTTTTGTTTACTATCAATACAATATTTTACTTTTGCTTTTGGACAAAAGATTATAAGAAACACTGGTAATTTTTAAAATCCTAAAGCAAAACTAATAAAGTTTCAGTTATACATATACAAATATATATGTATATATCCATCTATTTGTAAAAGAAAAAATCAGTATTTAACGTTCAAAGCCCTAAATACTATTTACCATGGAGTATTTCACAATCATATTCTTTTATACATTTCAAAGACCTTTCTTTCATATATGGATAATCACCATGGAGATATCAAAAATGCCAGTATTAACTATTTAGTTGTCATTTTTTCAGAACCCTCCACTAATCTTTGTGTGCAGACATTTACACCAATAAATAGTTGATACTACTTAGTCCATTACTCATACCCATTATAATTCATTATATAAAAGAGGTATGGCGGGGGAAGATGGAAAACAACATAGAAAGTGAAGAGATCTGAGAAGAAATTAAGCTTTAATAAATTTTTTCTTGACAATGATTAAGATGTTTGCTATAAGACAGCTGGTTATTAAAAAATGAAAAACAAACCTCTAACATACCACATTACATAGAATTTAATCACAGCATTACTATAAAAATGAATAGTCCCACTGGTATCAAAACATGTAAATTGCAAAACTGCTATGTGTGTGTTTATGTGTGTGTATGTGTGCATGCATACCCATGGGTACCTTAGTCTGTTAAGCCTTCTGACTGAGCAAGGCTATATGCAATACCAGATTCCACTACCATTAAAACAGTGATTATAAATGATAATTAACAGATAGTGAATCAGCCAATATAAGTGTTTGAGGATAACTAACTCCTATCAGGGCCTTAGTTGAGAGACAAATATAGAACCAACCAAGGAAGCAATAACATTTATGGCATTATTTTTCTTTGGCCTTCAAAGATAGGTATGAACATAGGTAGCTTTAAAAAATATATAAATATGAAAAGTATAAATATGAACAGATGGAGTAAACCATAGTGAACTAAAGACACCACACAGTATTTTATATGAGAGACTGCACAAAAAATTTTCATGAAAAAAATTAGGACGATATGGAATGGCTTGAAGTCTTTGGTTTTCACAACTTTGAAGAGATTAGTGAATTTGTTGTATGGCATTTCACATTTGTTGTGCTAAGTCATGGGATTTGGGCTGGTCACTGAAATCCTTACCAAGAGTGTTACTTTTAATAAACAGGCACATAGGAGAATTTTTATTCTGTTTGACTTTCATTTTGTCTTTGGTTTTTGAGAAAGTTGGAACCAGAAGAATTCTTGCTGAATTCTACCAACCAAACCTCTCTTTATAATATATTTTTTATAATTTTATGAACATTTTTCAGTAATTTAATTTTCATAATTAATTAACATTAACGATTTTTAAAATTATTCCTTACAGATTTGTGCCACCATTTTAATGCTATTTTATAGACTATTGGTAGAACAGTTGGCATAATTGGTCCCCTCTTTGGGGACATTTTGGGTTCTTTCCTTTTTTTCCTATTATAAAGAATACCAAGGCGAACATATTTTTAACAGATGTCTTGGCTCATTTACCTGAATACACCCTAAAGTTAAATTCCTGTAGGGGAGAGAAAGTCTTGTGTTTTGGAAAGATAGTTGGTATTTCAGAACGTTAGATCTTGGTGGTGGCAATGAAGCGGATGGATTCATTGCAGGAGAGAGGAGACCAAACGCTGAGAAGACTATGCCCTGAACTCAGGCAGCCGCATCAGGAGTGCAAGGGATAAGCGCAGAAAAGATGTTTAGAAGGTGACTGGATGTGGAGAATGGTCCATGGGGCAGAGGAGTGATCTCAGGAGAGAGAGGAGTCAAGGGTGGCCTGCAGGCTTCTAGCCTGAACAACTGGGGAGTAGATAATGAGTTCCAAATTGAACATGCTGTGCGGGAGGTGGCTTCGAGGCATCCTGGAAGAAGCAGTCAACAGGCAAGCACAGGCAGAACTGCAATAAGTCCCAGGACAGAGACCTGCTCAGATCTATACACAGAAGACAAATACGATGAAATCTAGCTTTATTTTACAGTACTCAGCCTGCTTTCAGGTGACCGTTTCCTTGCTCCCATTACCTTCTCCTTTCACCCCTCAAATTTTAGTGCATTGGGATTGACATGTATACACTGCTATATTTCAAATGGATAACCAACAAGGACCTACTATATAGCCATGGAGCTCTGCTCAGTGATATGTGGCAGCTTCAATGCAAGGGGAGTTTTGGGAGAATGGTTACGTGTATATGTATGGCTGAGTTTCTTCACTGCTCATCTGAAACTATCACAACATTCTTAATCGGCTATGAGTGGTCAGTGGCCGACTCCTTGTGACCCCATGGACTGTACACTGCCAGGCTCCTCTGTCCATGGAGATTCTTCAGGCAATAATACTGAAGTGGGTTGTCATGTCTTCCTCCAGGAGATCTTCCCAAATCAGGAATTGAACTGGTGGCTCCTGTGTCTACTCCATGGGCAGGCAGATTCTTTACCACTGAGTCACTTGGGAAGCCTTGTTAATCAACTATACCTCAATATGAAATAAAAACTTAAAAAAAGTTTTTTAAATAAATAAAAATCAAAGTGCATCTGGAACCAACATTATTGGAAAGTAGGGTTATATTTTGAAAAGATATTTATACCCTCATCAAGACATTTTTACCATAACCTTAAAAAGTATGTACATTTTTGTTACAAATTTACTGATTGCAGGAAACCAAGGTTCTAAAAGCTAAAATGTTTTTTCTGTGTTTCCCAGCTGGTAAATATCAAAGTCAAGACTTGAATCCCACCCTTCAGAATCCAACACCAGATTTCTCCCACTATCTTGCAACATCATTTTTGTTTTTCTTTAACGTCTCCTGCTCCACTTTCTCTTTATCCCCCTTCTTCTAATCATGCTATTTTGATTTATGTTCATTCATAATTTATCTCATTCTTATGACATGAAAACTTTCAAGTCATTTCATGAAAACTGATAAGTCTTGCCTTTGTACTGTGCATAGCTGAGCTGATGCAGGATACTTTCAGTCCATTCTCACTATGAAAATTCAGCCTGCTGCCCCACTGGGACAGACTTTAAGCCCTGGCTTACAGCCCTTGGATATTACTTGGAATCCTCTTCTAGTAACCTATCCTTCTCCTGCCTTCTTCAGTGATCCTCATCTCCGTAAATCCTGCCTGTTAAGTATGGACGCAACTCAAGCCCATTCTGCTCTGTCGAATCACTAGGTGCTCACCTCTTAAACTAAAAGGAAATATTTTTAAGTGTTCTCTTTTTCAATACTGAAAAATCTCTAAAAATGTATTATAAGGCCATTTTCATTCTTTAACGACATAGTTGAGGTTTAAAGCAATCCTATATCTCTTTCTTGCTTCCTCTCCTTCATTCCCAGAGATTTATAGACTATAATGCTTATAATGCTACCCTGAAGTCATATTTACTTTCCAGGGTTTTTTTAGACTGAGTCTGATTCAGAAGCACTTATTTCACTGGTTCTGTAGTTGTTTTTTTTTTTTTTAATCTTGAAGGTGAAAGTGACTTTCATTGGCTTCCCAATTTATTTTAGAAAGCCATTATAACTGTGGCAGGAGAAATCTAAACAAGATAACACAAAAAATATTCTGATCAAACTCAATTCTTATTTTTGGTGGAAAGCTGTTTATTGAATGCTTGGTGTCATTTTTAAAATAACAGCTTTATTGGGCCATGACTGAGATACAGTGAACTGCCACATATTTAAAGTGTGAAGCTTTACAAGTTTTGCCATATGTATATACCTGTGAAAACATCACCACAAGCAAAGTAATGAACACATTTATCATTCCTAAAATGTCTTTTAGGTTTCTTCTGAATCTCTCCTCCATCCACACCCTCTACTTTCTTTGCAGAAGGCATACCTTATTCAGACTCCAAACCCTCTCCTATTTCTCTAAAACTCAATTTTATCTTAATGAAAAATACAACAAGATTCCTTTAAAATGTGACAAAATTATTCAAGGGCGAAGAAAGAACCTTTAAGATGAATTGCTACAAATTAGAAAATAAGATGAATAAGCCAATATAAAGCTATAACAAAGTCTATAGGCAAAGAATTCCCCTTCTTCCTCAAAGGCTGATAAACAAGTTGAAATCTAACTAATGATCAAAGAAATGACAATTAAAATAACACAGGGATCCATTTAAGTTAGTCTTTTTGGCAAAGAGTCCAAAAATTTTTTTAAATGCTAAGGGTTGGAGTGGGTTTTTGAAAGCAGACAGTCATTATATTGCTGGGGGAAAAGTACAGATTTCTAGAAGATAATTTGGCTAGAACCATTGTAACATTAAATAGACAGGATCTAGCAACTTGTCTATAGATTAATATGAAGGAAAGAAATAAGTGAACAATGTCAACAAGTTAGGAGAAATATGAACGTTTGTTAGTAAATTGGTTACATTGAGGAGATGGAGCTGGGAATCTGGGGAGGTCAAAGAGGGTGGAGTTTGCTGAGCAGAGTGACAGAGGAGAGAGCAGGTCACACAGAGAACGTGGGACGTCTACAATCGCTCCAGTCTCCAGCTGAGCATCCATCAGCTTGGGGACAATGAGGTTTCTAGAAAAGGGCAGGAGTTAGGGATAACAAGATGGCAAGTGAAAACTTTTAAGGGTAATAGCTATGCTTCTTATTTTGATTTTAGTAATAGAGGTGTGTGTACATATATCAAAATTTGCCAAATTGTATACAGTCCATGGGGTTGCAAAGTGCCAGACACACTGAGCACACACACATACACACACACACACACACACACACACACACACACTGTAAATATGTGCAATATACTGTATATTGATTGTTTAATTGGGATATAGTTGCTTTGCAATGTTGCGTTACTTTCTGCTGGTCAACAGTGTGAAGCAGCTACATGTAGACGTATACCCCTTTCTCTGGTACCTCTCTCCTCCTCCCCCATCCCACTCATCTAGGTCACCACAGAGCTGAGCTCCCTGTCCTACAAAGAGCTTCCCACCAGCTATCTGTTTACACATAGCAGTGCACGTAAGTCAATTCCAATCTCCCAATTCATCCCACCCCCTGCCCTGGGTCCACACATCTTCTCTATGTCTGCATCTCTAATCCCACCCTGCAAATCGGTTCATTGGTACTATTTTTCTAGAATCCATATATATGCATTGATACATGATATCTCTTCTCTTTCTGAGTTATTTCGCTCTGATGGACTAGGTCCATCCATGTCTCTAGAACTGACCCAATTAGCATTCCTTTTATGACTGATAATGATATGGCTTTATTTCAATGGAGTTCTTAAAATAATTTTGTAAAGAAAAATATATGACTTTAAATGGAGTGATGGGATAGCATATTGCTAAAATTAACTTTTCCATATATACTTAGCATCAATTCACATTTATATCTCTTCATGTTCTCCAAAGACATCATAAACAAGCAAGTGAAGTATATCTATCACTCAGTCATATTTGACTTTTTGTGACCCCATGGACTATAGTCTGCCATGCTCCTCTGTCCATGGAATTCTCCAGGCAAGAATACTGGAGTGGGTAGCCATTCCCTTCTCCAGGGGATCTTCCTGACCCAGAGATCGAACCTGGGTCTCCTGCCTTGCAACATCTGTATAATTTGTACCCAGATGTAGCAAGTTATCTTCAAAAATCTTGGTGGTTTTCTTTGCTGGATCAAAATTTTTTCTAATATGAGACTATTTAATCATAACTCGTCACTCTAACAAACCATAATTCACTAATGGCAGATAAAGGCATATGCTAGAGTTTGCCTACCTTCCTCTACCCATAATACTTATGATGCCTAGTGACTCTAGAAGATATATTAACATTATTAACTCCAAGAGAGAAAGGGTTTCATGCCAAGATAAATATAATCATACATGGAATAAAGTCTAGGGAATTTAAAACAAGCTTTGGCTTAACTGAACATTAAGAGGTATTCTTCCAATAGGACATTTGTAGGAAAATAGGAAAGCCAGGTGACCATATTCTATGGGGCTGGCCTGAGCCTTATCTACATTGTGGCTGGTTGCTGGGTGTTCCTGAATTAGAAAATTATTTTGGGGACAAAATTATCTATACTTACTGCTGTCAACCAATTTGAGGTAAAATATTATCTTGGCAGTTGATTGTGGGAATTTGGGATACTGCAATGGTCTACGTAATGTATTATTGATCTACAGTTAAACTGATCTGAAGGTCAGACTTCTAGGATTTCTCTCAGGCTCACATTCTGAATCAATTACTGTCTTTTAGGAATGGCTATATTAGAGGTCCCTGACTCATCTTTAGCCAGAATAACAGGAATAAACTCAGTGTTGTGGGCTGCAAATGCAACAAAATTAGCGCCTCTATATTTTGCTTTACAGATTGTTCCTGAATTATGGCCCTACAGTCATGCTGCCTTGCTCACTTGAAGTTTCTATTTTGAGAGAGAATTTAAATAACCCACTTGTTTACACTGAAACTTGGTCCAGAGGTTCTCATCACCATTTATTTAAGGTTTTTCAAATGAATCACTCTGCCCATCGATATGTATACTTGTAGAATTTGTGTTTATATACACACGTGTGTGTGTGTTTTAATCAGACAACAGTGAACTCTCAACTTCTTGAGGACTATACTGAAAAACCTAAAGGACAGTCCAGATCATAAATAGAATATTCTACTCTTTGAATTAGGTCTACATCCTATTATCACATAATATTTTGTGCTTTAAAATAAACCAAGGGGAACATTTCCTATAAAGTTATTACTTCTTTCTATGCAGGTCATAATACTGGGAAACAAAGGCACATTTAAAGCTTACTGGAGCCGTTATTCTACTCCCTCTGCCAAAGGACTATGCTATTAATACTAAATGACTGAGGTGACTTAAAGTAGTGTAATTTGTGAAACACTGACTACCAGAAAACGTCTAGAGGGTAATGCATAAAAAGAACTTCATTGAAATACCTGAGAAATGGTGGCTAAACTCTAGGAAAAACAGAACTACTTCTGTATAACTGTAAAGCCAACTTCTTTGTTTCCTTAGGCAATTTGCTATGGTCTAGATATTTTCCTGTCCACCACAAAAACGGGTTTACCATGAAAGGCAAAGCTTCAGACCTCGCTCCAAGGCACTGGGTAAGGCTGGGCTGACATGCTCAGACGACTTAGGAATTTTGCAAAAGCAAGATATTTTACCTGTACTCATTTAAGACCAGGGTCTACTCATTGACTTTGTCTATACACTAATACCCCCGTCCGCTTAGGTTGGGTGTTATTGGAGTGACTGTGGATCTTTTGGGGAATCTGGCTAGCTAAAAGATGAACTAGAGATGCATTGAGTTTAGGTTTGGTGATATTATTACTTGGTGGGTCTCAGTTTCTGCCCTGTATCTTTAGGCTACTGCTAGCTGTTCCACAATTGAATTGTCGTGTCACTCTCTACACAGAAAACATTATAGAATCATGGTCACATGAAGAGGTAACCAGAGAGTACACAGCTGAAAACTATAAAGCACCTCCTCCTACAAATCATAATTTTATAGATTCTGGATGCTTGTGGAATTAGTCAGCTTTATTAAATTGGTACTTAGTCATAATTTCCGTTTTTAGCCTAAGTAAGTATTCAACAATTACCTAATATATTCATTTCTCTCAAAGTGGGCTGCCTGAGTTGTAAAAGACTCAAGAGTCATAAAATCTGGAGCCATCCCCTGTCCACCACAACAGTCACCCTGGGACATGAAGAACTTCTTTTACATTATGACTAAGGAATACAATGAATATGAATCTGTTTGTGAAACACCAAATCGTGATATTCAGCATTTTTAGGGTCTCATTCTGGTGGTCATCCAGGAATATAATAGGCTTACTCCTACTGCCAAACTAAAAATAAAGTAGTTAAAATTAAAAGACTGCCCTCTCTTCTTGATTATCGTGAAATAAAAAATATTATATTCCTCATAATACATTATGAATTTAATTTGCCTTACAACTGTAGGTTGTAAATGCATAGTTCTCCAGAAGTGCATTTTAAAAATTGTTTCATATAAAAACAAAGCTTACGTTCTCAATGTATAGCAATATATTTTGACAATTCTCTGGTTAAATGTTCACAAACATATATGTTAGTGTTGACACTGTGATGGGCTTTGTACATTTCTTACCAAAAGTGATAAAACTTGTAAGCCATATATTTCACAAGTCTGCTGTCCTTACTCAGCCCTTCCTACACACTGCACAGAGCTCGGCATCTCCACAGACTGGAGGAAGAATGCAAGTTTTCATCAGGTTCAGCAAATTACATAAATCACACATGACAAAAAATTGCTAGTATAGAACTGTTATTACATATCATTTTTGCATAATAATTTATGGGTTTACATTGGTAAACTAAGGTCAATATTATCAAAACACTAATAAAACTTTATCTGTAGCTAATAAGATTATTATATTTAAAACTATGAACTTAGATATGCTGAATACATAAGTCATGCTGTAATTTCCTATCATTTCCTTGTATATTATTCATAAATATACATTTACAAATTTTATTTTTGAAGTTGGGGAATCTCAATTTTTTTAAAAAAGAAAACAGTGATTTCATATACATTTATACCAGTATAAAATGTACCTTTATTATAAAATATGCAGGTATCCTGACATACTTCAAAGAATTAAAACCTGCCTTAAGATGTATATTCTACCACATCAATTATACATGCAGGCAATAATTTCAAATAAAACTGAAGAAGGTTGGAGGTAACGGTTTACAGAGGAAAAGTATTTTTAATTCTTTTAATTATGGACTATTTTAACAAAGCATTCAGAAGGAAAAGGTTGAAGCATAAGATTATACAAATATGCTCACATTAAGAAACTCAATATTCTATAAATAAAGATTTGAATTAAAATTCATTTAGGAAACAATCTGCCTTAAAAGGTTATTGAATGGAACTACTAAACATATAATTTATTAATACAATTTTATTTTTATACATCTATACAGGAAGAGATAGATGTACAATGAAGTACAACTAAATCAGTGATTTTTAACCTAGAATCAGTACCCAGTAATGGTAACATGTATATGATTCTAGTGGCACTTGTACCCCTAAAATCAAAGGCAAATTCTCTGTGTGATTATGACTATATGAATAGTTTCCACAAGAGAGTGTTGCTATATCTCATTGGATGCTTAGAGGATTCCAGAACCCCTAAAAGAGTTAAAAAAAAAAAAACCCATAAACTTAAACTATTTTATTTTCCAACTGGAAAAGAGCAATTTCATTGGGAAGAACAAAGAAAAGAAATAAACTTCTAAATGTGATAGCAATGTCCCAGTTCTACCCACGCATCACAAGATAGGGAGAAAAATAAATTGTAAGATTATTTTGATAATTTCAAGGAACAAAGTGCTCAGGAGACATATTCACTGAACAATTCCCTAAGTGCTCATGTGTGAGCAATGTGAAAATTCTAAAAATACTGTTCAGTGACATCTCAATAGTTCTTCAAAGTACCAGACTAAAAACTACAGTCCTTTTCCAAGACAGTCTCAAATATGACTACATGTCACCTCTATGTGCTCAAAATCATTACATGAGAATTTTAAAAACTCTTTGAGCCTAGGGATACTTCAGTAACCAAAATACTATGAATATGAGCTTTCAAATTCATTCAAGGACAAAGAGGATGATTAACCATTTATTTTAAGGTTATAAAATGTACCTTCAATATTAATGACAGGAGCAGTAAGTGACGCAACATTAGGCCTGACAGTGAAAGCAAGTCTTACTGTGAACTCTGCTGACCAAACTAGATAAAAGGTGGGGCAAGAGCATGGAATTTCTCAAAAAACTCTGCCATTAGAGGAATTACGGAAGCAACTTGGATATTCAACCCCATACAAATGTGTTTAATGGAGGACATGATGGCTGTGTTCGGTTGTATTTTCAAGGCAAAAGAAATCATTAGAAATATTTTATGTCTCTCCAGTGACATGTGATACCAAGAGGAGGTGATAGGAAACCAGAATTCCTCAGCACCAAAATTACTCTCCTCAAAATGAGTTGTGAACAACATGGAAAGAGCTGGTGCCTTAACTTGACTTTCCCGCTTGAAAAGGTCACTTTAGGCATCAGGAATGTTCTGAGAGGGATTTCTACGCTAAGTGGGAATTTGGGTTCTTGCATGTAGGGAAATCCCTGTCTCTAAATTAAATTCATTTTTTACAAATATTTGTTTATATTTATTTATTTGGCTCCACCGGCTCTTAGTTGTGGCATGCAAGATCTTCATTCCTGCATGTGAGATCTAGTTTCCTGACCAGGGATCGAAGCCAGGCCTGCTGCACTAGGAGTGCAGTCTTAACTGTCAGACCATCAGTGAAGTCTCTCTAAGTTAAATTCTGTGATTCTCTGATTTATTAAGAATAATTGCTTGCCACTGTAGAGGACTTAGCCTGATAGTAGGGCAGTTACCTAAAGATGGCCTTTAATAGCAATCCGTGAAGGCTAATGGGAGGCAAAGGACCAGAGGTGTCTAAACAGAATAAGCTGTACACAAAATACAAAAATTATATTGCCAGATGCATTGGGAAATTTTAAACCATAGCTCAATTCTAATTCTTCTTCTCTAAGGAGAAATGAGGAGAAAATTAGAGCTTTTTTAAGGCAAAAGCCTGAATCCAAAGTATTCTCATACTCTGGAAAGGCGTTTGCATGTAGAAGTGTGAGCAAAGGGGAGGTCTTAGAAGTGACAAAGAACAAGGCATCAGCAGAGGTAGAGTAGTGACCAGGCCTTCAAGATAAGGATGAGCAATTTGAGATTGGTTACCAAGGCAACTGGGAACCAGTAGGAAGAACTGAAATGATGAGTAATGGAAAGTTAGAAGATTAGAAAAACTAGACAGATTACTCTGGGAGGCAGGATTTTGAAATAATTCAAGAGTGTAATTACCGGAGGAGAGATTGCAGAATTGAGATAGGAAATCAAAAGACAAGGATGGATAGAGCTATTCCTGAATCAGGTAATACGCCCATGAAGATGGAGGGCTGTTTGTAAACAACAACAACAAAAAATGAGGCCTTTATTAAAGTTTGGGCATTATAGTGTTCCTTCGCATCTATTAGGACATGTTTGTTGCATAAATGAAAAAAAACACACTTCTAATTTTATATAAAATAATCATTTAAAACCATCACTTTGAGAAACAAAAGTTGACCATTAAATAAGAAAATGTTGACAGTTTATTATACAGAGTTTCTTTTAAAGAACTGCTTAGACTTTCGTCTAGAAGTTGATGAAGAGCCTCAATGTTAAAGTCTGTTTTAAACAAACTACTTTGAATTTGTTCTTGATGTACAGGAGCTTTTACAAGAAAAATATAGTCAATCTAACACAGCAAACAACATGTAATTTTAAAGAAAAAAATCCAGTGCTTTCCCTCCCCTACTTCTTCAAATTAGAGTCCACAGCACGATTTCAAATTAGAGTCAACAACATGATGGACAGGGAAGCCTGGCGTGCTACAGTCCAAGGGGTCGCATGACTGAGTGATTAACCAGAACTGAACTGAATATGATTTTCACTCATATGTTTTCAGAACTAAGAGGCACAAGTTAGAAGAATGGTTCATTTAAAACACAAAACTTAGTGTTTGTAAATCTAACACTTATGGTTGTTGATAAAACAACCATTCTTTTAGTCACCAAAAAGCCTCAGAAGTTGTTCTAATTTTCCTCTCCTTTTGATTCATATAAATTATGTCTGGAGGAAATTAATTCTAAGAGTTAATGGAATAAGGTGGCTGAATATGCAGAAATCAGTTCCTTGAGTTATCTTTGTGTGTCTTCAAGTGCTAAATTTGTTTTGTGCTGTATAGCCAGCAATGACAATTCTCTTAAATTGACTGAGGGGTGATCTTTAAAAAAAAAATCATGAAAATTTTAGAAGAGGTTACAGCCTTTAGCGCCATTCTTAGCAAGTATTTAAGTGACACTTCTAAGTGCCTTGACAACAAGTATTGAAAACAACTTTAAAGACCTAAGAAGTTTTCCAGTTAGTAGTTTCTATGCTATTTTAATGGTGAAGTTGTCTTATCATAATGCCATGCTAAAAAGCACGTAATAAACAATATCATTCTGTTGCCAAGTCAATAAACTGATTTTATATAGCCATTCACCAACTTCTCCAGTGTTTGCTAATTTCTGGTGCTTCAAAAGTCATACAATAGGTTAAAAAAATCCAAAAAATAAAGCTGAATAGTTGAAACAACAATGCAGCCCAAATAAATATGATGCAAACTTTATAAAATGAAATTTTTACATGTTGGTTAATGATTTTTTTATTTTATAAAAATAATAGTTAAAATGAGGAAAAAAACTTTTCAAATCAATACACTGTTTCATTTGCTATCAACTTCTAATACAGATAAGAAAAATCTTTGAAGTCACATTTAGAGGATGCTCAATAAATATGCTTTCTTTTTTTCTTCAAAACAAAGGAAAAAATAATTTTATCTGTACTTTCCTCCTGACAATCCATCTAGCTGTCAGGATGCTAGTATCATATATATAGGAACTGTCACAAGAGGTTCTTGGGTCATCAGATATATGAAGCTAACTTTTCCATAGAAAACTAAAATGATTGTTGAGTGGTCTTGACATTAAAAGAACAGTCGGACTTATAAAAATGATTATTTGTTTTCCTTCCTCCTGATAACTCACAGCCTAGTCCTTTATTTTTGGAAAAACACTAGGTTGGGGAGAGAAAGAAGGAAATGAAGGAATGAAAGAAGCAAAGAGTCTATCAGACAAGGCATTTCCCAGTGCCTCCTGGTTCCAAAATACGTCACCATTCCTAGTGGATTCTGCCATGAGAACCCCTTCAGGAATGAATGACTCATTTCCCCAGGTTTAGGAAGGGCTTTCAGCTGTCAGCTCTCTTTGCGAATTGTGTCAGCTAAGGAGGGTCACCTTGTCCAAGCATCTAATATCAAGTAAACAAGAGAGTACAGAGGTCCAGCTCAGGAGTTGTTTAGGACAATTCTGAGGCCCCAGCCCAACTTCTGGACTCTCTGCTGGGTTTGCTGAGGCCTTTTTTCAAGACTGCATTGCAGACCAATTTGTCCTTCTGCCTTTTCTCCAGGTCTGCTTTCTTCCCTTCCCTTCCATGGTCCCGAAATTCTCTTTCTCAAAATCTGCTTCTCTGCTTCAGAATCTGTGAACCAATCATTTTTGAACATTGTGGGCATACAGTTAGTCCCTGCCTCGGACCACGCATTCTTTATTAAGAGTTGGCTGTTTAACTCTGAAAGTCACTGAAAAAAATAAATCCTGGAAGCCTTTCCAACTCTCCACTTATTTTCCATTCTGCCCATCTCCATGGACAGGCCACATAAGCACTGCACTGACACATTCCAGCCTGGACTCTGCTTGCACAATATGTTTGTGTTCTAAGCTCACGGTCTGTAATGACAAGTACCCTGAGTACACTGTGAGAACTCCCTCCTGCAAAACACATGAAACTCTTACAGCTAATAGTGCTATCTATTTAAGATAGACATAGATGTAAATGTAATTAAGCTGTGTACACTTCACTGTGGCTTTTTAACTTCCTTATGACTGTGTATTTGATAGCAGAGATCTCAGGACTTTACTCTCTACTCATTTATTTTCTCCCAGAAGAGAAATTATTAATATGAAACTTTGATTCCTCAGTCATTCTTCAAATCTCAACCCTTCGATTAACTGGAGATCAGCAAACACTCATTTTAAATATAACAATTCAAAACTGACTGTATGCTCTTTGTTTAATTACAAATTTCATCATGGAAACTATCAGAAGCATAAATGCAGTTAGGGTGAGACTTACAAACAAGAGATGCTGAATTCTCTTATCTGTTACCCAGTTATTCCTTCTGTTCTGAGGAAGCAATCTTAAATAGTGTTGCAAGTTACATAAACGCCACTTATCTGACTCTGCTTATTCAAAAGAAATTCATAGATATTTAATCATAGTTATTAGAATTGAACTGTTACATTCCAGAATCATTTTAATGCAAAATAAATACACTTTTTAGAAATGTCAGTTCTTAAAAGTAAAAGATATCATCCCACCTTTCAAAACTGAAAGTAATAAAATATAGCTATTGGTAAGATTTACATAGTGACATATTGAGCTGACTATTCTTTAATTAAATGTTAAGCAAAAAAAGGTTTTAAAAAGGCAGTGATTATATGTGAGAATATAATAGGAGTATACATTTTAATCCTAAGAGATCATCCAAAATCATGGTGAATGTGATATTTGTATGTGGAAGAGGAATGAGGTGGAAATGTAAGACTAAAAGCAGAACATACTACTCTGTAGGTCTGGAGACGCAGTCAGAAGTCACAGAAAGAGCAAAGAATGAGGACATTCATACCTAAAAATCTTCCTGTTAGCAATTAGGCCACAGAAGATTCACTCTAACACCGCACTCTCCCCAGCTATGGCTAAGAAAGTACTTCAAAACCATGGAAGCAAGAAAACAGTTACTTCAAATGCACATTCAAATATAATCCTGAATTAATAAATTCTAAATTAACAAATTAATTGCTCAAGCAATTTATGGGGAAAGAATAGAGAAGAAGGAGGGAGGGAGGAGAAGAGAAGGAGGAAGGGGAGGGTTAGAGGAGAGAGGATAGGAGGAGAAAAGAGAATGAGTCTTCACACAGCATTTCTCAGTGCCTGCGGGTTCCAGAATATACTGCCCTATATTAAAAAGCTGACGGTTGCTCATCTAGTCCCTATTGGTCATTCACCCTTGATAAAGGCACCAGCTTACAGGCTGACTCTGTGGTCTGGAATGCCTTGCTAGTGTAACTGCCGCCTAGTCTGTCAAGGATGGTGAGGCCCGGTGACTCCCAGAGCTATTGGCACAGTAAACAGGGAAGGCTCACTTCTTAGGAAAATTGTTCTATATTTTTCTAACAATTTTGTAAAAATACAATTCAAAGACCATATAATTCATGGATTTAAAGTATACAATTCAATGACTTTTAATATATTCACAGGGTTGTACACTCAAACATAGTTTTAGAACATTTCATTACCTACCCAAAGAAATCTCTCGCCCCTTAGCCATCTACCTCCAATCCCTCATGCCCCTCACCTCCAACCTTTCAGTAATAATATATTCCTGTCTCTATAGATTTGCCTATTATGAACCTTTCATATGAATGGGATCAGGTAATATACTATTCTGGCTTCTTTCACATGTCTTCAAGGTTCATCCATAAAACAGCATGTATTAACACTGAATAACTTCATTTTACTGATTTATCACATTTATCCACTCATCAGTGTTTGGACATTTGGAAAGTTTCTGCTTTTATGCTCTTATAAACGATTTTGCTACAAACATTCCTTTACAAGTTTTTGAGAGAACATGCTTTCAATTCTTTAGGAGAATTGCTGGATCACATTCTATGCTTAACTACTTGAGAAATGACTATGTTCTATATCATTTTCATCCATTCTCATATATCTAAAAAATAAAGATCTGAAATAGTCAATGCAAAATCCTTCTATTATGGTAGAGTTTGCTGCCCTACACCTTAGAGCAAAGCTCCTAGTTAAAATGGCCTTTGCTGTTCCATGAATGAACACTTTAATGAGCTGTTTAATGAGATGGTTGGATAAAATCACTGATTCAATGGACATGAACTCGGGCAAACTCTGGGAGACGGTGAGGGACTGGGGGGCCTGGAGTGCTGCGGTCCATGAGGTCACAAAGAGTCAGACACGACTTAGCAGCTGAACAACAACATGTGTTTAATATCCCAGACATTCTCTAGACATGGAATTATAACAGCATATGTCTTTCTTCTTTTTGATATAGCATACCATATATTATCAATGATAATTAACTTAAAAAATTCCTGTTGATAGATTTCCTATTATAACCCCTTGAATGTTAAATTGTTTTTCTGGAATATAAAACATGTTGGAAAATAACATCATTACCAATAAAAATAAGCAATACCTTACATTCATGTAGTAGTTTCCAGTTTATCAGTCACTTCAACCTAAAATTATTCATTTAACCTTCATAGCATTTAAAACTCCTTTCTCCCAGACATGAGAAAACTAAGATTCAAACAGATTAAGCTGCTTTCAGATATTAAATAGATAGTTACAGAGTTGGGTAGGACTTGACCCCAAGACTCCAAATTTCAAGTCACGAACACTTCCAGTTACAGCTAATCCAGTAAAAGGTAGGCTCTCAACTATGCCCCTGTGTCCCCAGGCTTCTACTCTTGCCTTTTTTTCTATAACCCCACTTCACACGATAACTGAGCTACACTCTCAGTTCACACACAACACACATATACATACAAACCACAAACATGTATACACGCCTCACACACACACACTCACCTCACAAGCACACAGAACACATTCACACACACATATATATACCTCACATACAAGCCACACACATAAACTTCACAGAACAATACTCATACACACACTCTCTACACATAATACACTCAGATAAAAATCTGATGCACATGAAATTCATATGTACACATACCACATGCAGACCTCTCACACATTTATACCTCACACCTACATACACAAGGGAAGAAAAGTTTGTGAATCTGAAGCATCAGATTACAAGGCATTGGGCCAAGTTCTCTAGGGAAGGGCCTCAGTGTGATGAGGGGACCTGCTACATTCTCTCTTAGCCTTCCTTTCTAGGACTGACCTATAAATAGGGTCAAGGTGTGCCATCCCTTCTGCTAGAAAGCACTTCTCAAGTCCATGTGATGTATGGATGACAAGAAAGTGATTAGAGCCAAAGATTTGGAGATGGGATTTGAGGACAGTAGGCATCCCTGCCTCAAATCTAAACTGTATGTAGGGTGCATACAGTTGAAACATATAGTGACGGGTTTATCTATCACTATAGTGAAATTTATCACTATATACTTCACCATATGCATATAGGAGAGGATTCTGACATTTCAAACTCCTTAGCCATAATACCATCATCAGTTGTGAGAACTCTCGATGTTTCTAAACCTCAGTGTCTTTATTATGATAACAATAGAACCTATTTCCTATAGCTCTTGTAAGTTCTAGGAGCAAATACTCCACATAAAGTGCTAAGTACATAGTAAGAATTCAATAAATGGTATCTATTGCTACCATTGGGGTGTCCCTGGTTGTTCAGCAGCAAAGAATCCACACCAGTCCATGCAGGAGATGTGGGTTTGATCCCTGGGAGATCACCTGGAAAAGGAAATGGCCACCCATTCCAGTATTCTTGCCTGGGAAATCGAACGGACAGAGGAGCTTAGCTGGCTACAGTCATGGAAGAGGTGGACACAACTTAGCAAAGAGTCTGACATGACTTAGTGACTAAATAACAACTACTGCTACCATTATAATTACTCTCATCTTCACGAAATATTGGATTTGCCAAAAAGTATGTTCAAGTTTTTCTAGCACACCATATGGAAAAATCCAAACGAGCTTTTTGATCAATCCAATATATACTCAAGTTGAAGTCACAGCATAATTTTCTTGAGATATTTAAAAAACAAATTAGAAAAGAAAAACTGAAAAACAGACTATCTGGAAGCAGTATCTTTATAAGAAATATGATAACCACTTGCTACATTATGAATAACTACCATGAATAACAATTCTTTGCTATTATAATTGATGGAATTGAAGAATGTCTCAGAAAGTGCAATTATTTATTTTTCATGATTGCTAGCAAAATTGAAAATCTGAGGAATCAAACAATTCTATACCTGACTAGCGGTTTTTTCTCCATTT
The DNA here is from genome assembly GCF_963930625.1 of Muntiacus reevesi. Classification (NCBI taxonomy): domain Eukaryota; kingdom Metazoa; phylum Chordata; class Mammalia; order Artiodactyla; family Cervidae; genus Muntiacus; species Muntiacus reevesi. Next base: position 49,060,955 of record NC_089262.1, read on the forward strand.
TGTCAATGAGTGGACTTATTAATATCATCAACAAACTAAGGGTGCATCTGTGTCATACTCTCCAAATCTTTAAAATGAATTTCTATCACTGAACAAACAAAAGTTCTAGGTTAAATTTCTAATGAAAAGTAAATTTCATCATTTGCTTTCTAAAAAATGACAGCAGCTCTGCATTTTTTCTATAAGTTTACAGTATGTATGTCACATATATATATCATATATACATATATATATACATACATGTTTAATGTGTATGTATGCTATCTAATTATTTTTAACTTAACAAGGAGGACAGAGCTTTTGTGTGCAAATCTATTGGTATTTTGATTCATGCAGACTATTACTCAAAAAAATCATCTGCATTCTTTAACTGGTACGCACGGTTATTAGCTCATAGCAGCAGATTTATAAAATAAATGCAAGGTTACATAAAGCATTTTCATGCCTAAGAGTGTTGATATACTTTATATATTATAATAAGGCTTTTTCTGAATTATATTTTTATTATATAATCACTGTTTAACATCATAAAATCTGAATTTATTCAGTATTTTATGTTACCCTTCTTTGGAAATTAATACAGCCCTTACCATAACAAATATGGAAACATTTGAATTTATTACATAAAATACACATTGGCTTTAAACTCCCTAGGCATCCTTATAAGTAGGTTTCTGGGAAATTTTGTTCTTTGCAAGAGAGTGAGTCTTCTAACTGCCCATGTTTTGATGCATATAGACTATAAGGATGCACATGGTGGTTCAGACCATGCCCTGCACACTGGAGCAAAAGGCTGGCCCTTTGATGGGTGAGAAAGAGGATGCTAAGTTTCCTCCTAATTTGTTGAATTAGAATCAACATATAAAAAAAAAATTACAAATGACACTTATTAAACATAAAAAAAAAAACACTATGTGTTTACGCCTGGTAGAGTGATAATCAATTTTTAAATATATAAGTTCATTTAATCCTTAAAAAATTATATGAGCATTATCATTACTATTGCTTTTGTTTAGTCACTAAGTCATGTCTGACTCTGTGACCCCGTAGACTGCAGCCCCTATCAGGCTCCTCTGTCCATGGGATTTTCCAGGCAAGAACACTGGAGTGGGTTGCCATTTTCTTCTCCAAGGGCTCTTTCCAACCCAGGGACTGAACTCACGTCTCCTGCATTGGAGTCATATTCTTTACCACTGAGCCACCAGGGAAGCCCTATCATTGCTGTACCTAAAGAAAGGAAGGAAAACCTGAAGCTTATTAAAATATTACTTACTAAAGCAAGTGTTAGTCCTGGGTGCCAAGATGTCTGTTGAATTCAAACCCCAAACTCTGAAATGGACTCTGTACCACCTACTTACAAGCTGGACAGCTAGTTTCACAAATAGGCCACTTAGTGTCTCGTGTTGTCTGAATGACTCCAGAAATTCATAACTATAAATGATAGTGCCAAAGATTTTCTTTTACTGCATGGTTTGAAAAATATCTTTATACCTTCTTTAGACAATTTTGATGCAACTTAAATATTTTAAGGCCAAGCTTTCACTTTTCAATATAAAGCTACAAATTCAAGAGATCTCTATGCTAGGAAGGTATGTGTTTTAGTCAGTAAATAAAAATTTTTACAAATTTCAAACACAAGTGTGATGGGAGAAACTGCTTAGAGTGGATCACTTAGGGAGGTGAATGACCTTACTGGTCCCCCATTGGCAAACATAAGGTAAATACGGTAAATCTTTCTTTCCAAGAACTAAAAGAGAACTTTGAACAAAAGGGAAATAAAGCCCTAAAATGATTCCATTACACAAGAAGTAGAAGAAGCCAGGCAGAAAAATCTTTTAAATCTATGTAGTTAGGAACAGTGTTAGTACAGAAGAATGTAATTGCATTTTGGTTTCTTCTACCAACAAACTGAGTGGGACAAAATATGATGAAAACTAAATCCATAACTGAGAAATGCTTTTCTTTTCAAAGTGTAGCCTCTGGGTCTTTCCAGTAATAATGCTATAAGAGAAAAGATTAAGTCTTAACAGGTAAGGATGGTCTATTCAAAAATACTGTTTCTATTTAGTAGTTTGTTGTAGCTGTGCCCTTTCTGTGACATGGTGTTCTTCTACACTAACAGTTATACAGAACTGCCTGAAGAATTTTAACCATATTTGGAATAAGCCACTTATTATAATGCCTCCTTTCTTACCCATCAAAGGGGCAGACTTCTGCTTCAGTGTCCAGGGCATGGTCTGAACCATGCTGTGCATCCTTGGGTTTCATATGCATCAAGACAGACAGAGTGAGAGGACTCCCATTCTTTTTTAAGTGTCTTGTAAAAAATCTGATTTTTTAAAAGAATCATTGAATTATGTCAATAAAATATCAATAAAAATTTGTTTTAAAAAACATAAAATTAGTAATGTTTGCATTTCAACCCTTTGACAATACATATCAATATTTCTTTATCTTAGAGGTGATAGTATTTTATTCTAATGAAGTCTTTCTGTCCAATATTTGACAAGCAGAACTCATTCTTACCAACTTGGGCTTCAGACAAAAAGCTTATCCTTTTCAAGTTTTCTTTAGTTTTTGTAGCAGTTGTATTTAAAGCCACTGACGTTCATTTATCTTCTCTCCCTCAAGGACAAATGACTTCAAGAATTATATTGTGCTAATTTTTCTATCCAATTTCCTCTATAAATTTCTAAAGTAATTTATTTTCTAAAATTGAAGAGCCACTTGATCAGAGAGCAGGTGCTATTCTAGAGTCACTAAAAGGGGTTGTATATTTGCCTTTTTAAAAATTAGCATTGTGATTGCTTTTATAAAAGGCTTTGTGTTCTAGGATATCTAGACCCCAAACCTCAGGGATAGAGAATACTACCTAGGAAAACAAGATGCTAAAATGGAAAATTATATAGCCACTTTAAAATTTTGACCTCTGGATTTTGTTTAATATAGGACTGACAATCAATAAGGTTGAATAAATTACTGAAACATACCTCAAAGTCATATGAATGGCATAAAAGCTGTTGAAAGAGTACTCAAAGCAAGTTATCACAAATTCTGAATCTTATAACTAAATCCACCAGGATGGTAGCTATTTTAAATGATACTTCCATTACTTCTTCAAGTTCTAATTCACCACTCTGAGATCATAATGCATACAGTAACCCCTACTGGCCAGTCTACTCTATGGCCTGTTGTACTAAAAAGACACAGCAGATGGATGATTTCACTGATACACTTGTAATCACAGGAGCAGTCTTCCAACATTGCCATTAATAGCAATATTGTCACCTTTTTTTTCCCACCTAGCTCCTGCAGTGATCCTCTTGAAGATCTTAGCATGTATTACTTTTATGAACTTAAGTTTTAATGGCCATATTAGAATTTGTAAATTTCTGGCAATATAAATAACATGTGTAACATTTGTTAAAATAAACAGATAAAATTTGCTCAAATTAAAGAGTTTTGAAGAGGTAAAATTATCTAATAGTGTTTGGAAACGTCACTAGCTACTACAAGTTAAGGAGTTATGGAGGACAAAGAGTGAATGCAATGAAGGTATGTCATTAGGATGTTAATTTATATGACATCTGAATGATGAAATGACATCATTTCATCATTCATCTGAAAGCTGAATGACAGGTAAAGTGACCAAGGCATTGATATATCCAGCCCACACGCAGTCCACATTTTGTCTGTTTGCAAGTGACATGTATGACTCTGGACTTTTGCATAAACAACATGCAGATGTTGTTCTTTACTGCATGTTCAAGGGGCCAATAATTAGCTCGTATTCTATAAGCTAAAATTAGGTAAATAAACTGTGCATAAGGAGTGTACCTTGCATCTATTACTCTTCCATAAGAAGATATTCAGGAATGAAGCCGAAACTGGACAGAGTCTAGAATAATCACACATATGGAAATACTCTCACTTCTTTCAGAATCCACTGCATCTCTCTTGCCTTCCTTATAGGACTGTAAAAATTAAGAACTGAGAGTAGTTCCTATTAGATAAGAAAAAAAGATACAGAAGAACACTGATACAAAGGAGAAAGCTGTGCCTTTGGCGTAGGCATTTTGCCCACTATATACCAAGGTGGGTTGCATTACTACCCTTAACAATTCACTCCTTTCTCTAGAAAATTTGCAAGTGAATTTATAGGCCTTCTTGTGGGGTAGGGGATATACTGCTTTGCCCCATTGTCTAGTTGGTCATAAACTTTCTTAGGTCAGTGGAAAGTGAGGGGAAGTGACATTATGTAGTTTCAAAGCAAAAACTCTTAAGAAGCATCTTGAGCTTCTGCCAGCTCTTCTCCCTCTGCCGTAAGGACAGCACACCCCATGTTGGGGTTGTTCCATCAGCCTGAATCTTAGAATGAAAAGACACAGTGCAGAGCTGCAGACCAGCAGGACCTACTGAACATAACCAAGAAATACAAGCTGGGGGTTTTACGACACTACATAATTACATACTAGAAAAGAAGAAGAATAGCATAAGTGGGCTGCTTCTCCCTAAATCTAAGCTTCTTTGAGCATTAGGTAGCAAATCTGTTAGGGCTGGCTCAGTGGCATGGTAACAGCAGCAACAGCCGTTCAGTGGTCACAGACCCAACCAGTTATACCCCAAGGAAGCTTTCATTTAGGCCTTCTCTCCACTTTCTTCTAACAGATCTAGTGGCCCAACCTATTGAATCAACAGGAAAATAAAATACTTCAGATGGAGAGGCTTTAATATGATCTCCAGGGAAAGCCTGGGCAATTTATATTTCTCTTTGTGAATCTTATGTGCCAATGGCCAAGGTACAGGAGAATAAAAAGGTATACTGCAACATCTGGGCCTCATTTTTGCCAACAGTGGAGCAGATGGAGTGATTATCTGTAGCCTTATTTGCACTGACCCTGAATATCTGCTATTTGTCACAACAGTTTGAGTGCTTTAATTTCAGTTTCCCATGCATATGATCACATTACTCATAGAGTTTACTTTTTTAAAGGTCTGAAAGAAAATTATGAGAACTAAACACCACCCATGTACTGAGTTTGCTATTCCTAAAGCAATTTTATAAACTCAACAGAAAGAAAAGCACTCTCTCTAAGAAACCACATTTACCTTCTCCCTTTAGTTGCATCTAAGAAATCAGGCAAATCACCTTCAAGAATTTAAATCATTAGATACTCACTGTTTAATATTTTAATTTTATAATATTTAATATGTCAAACAATGGAAAACAAGTAGAGAAGGGAGGGAGAGATTCCCAGATTCCAGAAAGATAACTTTTATTTTTGCTATTTATCACTGATTGTCTTCTTTTCAAGACAGCTTATATATTTAAAACATTTCTAATTCTACACAAACCCTTTTATGAATAAAGTAATGTATGTACAAATAGACATCTAGGATTCATCAGTAATGAATTTTTAAGTGCAAAAGTGTTAACCCTAGTTTAATACAAACTAAGTATTAAATACTTTCAAAGAAAGTATTTATAATGAGCCAGTGTTTCATATTAAACTGTGATATTTGTCAATATCACAGAACAATATTTCTAAAATAAGTTATTTATTTCTTCATCACTTACATAGAAAATAAGAGTTAAAAATTACCCATTTGTTTATTTCCACTGACATCTTTCAAACAGAAAATCAGTTTTAAATCTTTTCTTTGCCATATGAAAGAAGTATTGAATAATAATTTAATATGTCTGATGTTTGGTTATATTTTGATACTTTTAACTATTTATATTTTTGTGTGCAAATAAGCTATTTCACTATATGTTCAATGTCTCATAATTCCTCATGTAACTTCTTAAATAATGGCGTCTATAAAACAGGAGGATCTATTTATAAATTGATTGCATTTTCAGTGTCCTTTCTGGCAACACTCTCCCGGGCAACTGCTATGGAGACAGAAAGTATCAATATATATGGCAGAAATTTGAACCATATCAAGGCAGAAGGGCCTGACAAAGGTTAGCAGGATAACATAACATTCAGCTCTGCTATTTTTCTTTAGCTCATCTCATCTCAATACATATACAAGAAACATCTCCTCTTTTTCCACCAAGTTAAAAGACAAATATCATATGATATCACTTCTATGTGGAACTGTAAAAAATATACATACACAAATGAACTTATTTACAAAACATAAATAGACTCACAGACAGAAAACAAACTTCTGGTTTCCAAAGTGGAAAGGCAGGGAAGTTACCTAGGAACTGCGTATCGACAGATACACTGCTATACATAAAACAGACAGCAAAGACCTACTATAGCGCAGGGAATTGTATTCAGTATTTTAGAATGTCCTAAAACAGAAAAGAATCTGAAAAAGGATATATATGCAAATGAATCACTTTGCTGTACATCTGAAACACTGCAAATCAGTAACACTTCAAGAAAAACAAAAAAACAAATGTAGAGCTTTGTTTTAAAGTAAAAGCCAAAGTAATCAGTGGTTGTCTGCTTTTTAACACATTTCCTTCATTCTGATATACTTTAGAAACAGTCATAATATTGACAAAAAAATTGTAGAGTCAATGAAAATTCTGATTCTAATACCAACATTTGGTTTTATATTTTGTTCATTCACTAATTTCCCAAGGACTGATAGACATCTATGTATATAATATACATAAATACATAAATGTAGATGTATACATTTGTTACAGAACCCGACATATGCATTTTATCCTCTAATACCCTCCAAAGTTTAATAATCTTCATTTATTAACATTTCTGTGACAGTCGATAGATATTTCATGCCACATAGCTTGGCTCTTACTTTGACCCAGTCAAACCTACAACACAACTAAATCTGTGACTGTCCAAGGAGCTATGTATGAATATGTCTATTTTGACAGATTCAAATCATTTAATATTTTGGCAAGTATAAATTGTTTAGTAAGAACTTTTATTAGCATTATTTTGTTTTAGATTTGAGAAGAAGTTAACAGTTCATGAACAGCATCATCTTTCGCATTTAAGAATTCAGATTTTATCCACTATTAATTGAGATCTATTGAAGGACTTTAAGTATGTAGTTTCATTTTAGAAAGATATCCCTATCTGGCATAGAGCTATAGTCTCCAAAGATGGGTAAACACATGCTAGAGGATAGTCAAGCCATTCACAGGGTATGAGAAAAAATATAAAACTGTGTCTGTGCGTGCACATGGAAACCCTATTTACTTTTGCTTTAGTTTTTTTTTAACTTTACATATTAGTACAAATAAATAATATAAATGTATACATACCTAGAAAAACCTACTAGGAGTTCACGTCCAATCTTTTTTTCCCCTTTTCTTATGACATATCAGATCAAGATGTTTAAAAACTAGTATAAATGAATCAGAAGCATAAAATCAGTGAGGGGTCTGATAAATAAGAAAACAGATGGTGTCCTGAACCAAGACACAAGGAACAGAGAAGAGGAGAGAGATCTATCCACATTTATGCGATACAAATGGCAATAACTGACTAAATGTGAAGACGGGGGTGGGGGCAAGGGAAGGTGAGTCTAGGGTACATGTTATATTGTTTGATGGTGCTCAGACTGAGGGAGAAACTTACAAACTTGATGATATGGACTTGGGAATTAGAAACAAAGATCTTTTGGTAAAAAGTTTGAGAGAAACCGTGGTAGAGAGGGAAAAGATGAAAGGAAAATGACAGTAAACTCCAGACTCATCCCTGCCCTAACTCAACCATAATGGTTCACTTTTATCCATTTTTCTATATTGGAGCTTGGAGTACAGGGTTTGGTACTCAATACTGAGAAATCAATATTTAAGGGCATTTAAAAAACATGTAAAATATAAATGGTATCTATAAATGAAGATTTATGCTTTAAAATTGAAGCCAAAAGAACCCAGGTTTACCTATATTTAAAAGCATTTCCTTCATTCTGATGTATTTTAGGGATAGTCATAATGTTGACAATAAATGTGTAGAGCTGATGGAAGTTCAGATGCCAATAACAATGTTTTATTCTTTCTTACAGCTAACTCTATATTTCAGAGAACAGTCTTTTAAAATGGCAAACAAAGCTCTATGCATCAGACTAAAATGAACATATTCTCTTCCTTACCATTATCCTTAGATACCGTCATTTTCCTGTGGACAGAAATTTTTGGAATGCCGTCTCATCTCAAAATGATACCCAGTACTAGGTTACTAATGCCTAAGGAAACACATGTTTGTGTAGTCATGCACCTAATCACCAATATAAGGTAACTTTTCTTTTCATTATCATGATCTCTTGCTTCTCTTCCCCCTAAAATTGGATCTAATACACCATACAAATAAAGTTGAAATGTCACCATAGGAATATCAACTGGTGGTTTTCCCAGTCTTCTAGAGTGATGGGAGTAAACATTCCATAGCAGAAATGTCAGTCTATAACTTGAGCTCCCTCCAGGTATTCTGACAAAGTAACTATGACCTTGTGATCAATGCTAATGGACAGACTTCTCCACATTAAGCTAGTGCACTTGCTCTGCTTCACGATGCTCCAAGCACTGTTACTGGTGCAGACATTCTAGACAGAACTCCAAGTTCATGGAGTTATTACCATACTCTTTTGTGAATATACTTTTTCTGCCTCAGGTCACTGAATTTCTTACTTTCCTCAACATAAAATTCCTACCCAAAAAGAAATGTTATACAACAAAGAAAAAAGACACTAATAACATTACATTCGAAAGAATTCCTCCTTAGTCCCTCTAGCAAAGTCTTATGATTGGATAGCTTTATATATTGCCTAGGTACAGAAGCACACAATTATTGCAGCATATTAAATTATTGTATTTAATGTGAAGATCATCTAAAATGATCTTACTATAAATGCCAAAAAGATTAATTCTCTTAATATTAGCCAGATTCTTTAATGGGCTTTTCCCAAAAAATAACAGTAACAACAACAAAAATCTCCAAAACCATTCTTTTAGGGGAAAAAAAAAAGGAATCCTATATACTTACTTACAATTTATTATACATAATTCTAAGTCTTTTGGATTTTTTCAATGAGCAATAAAGGGTCTCTGACTAAACGGATTTTTTAAAAGTATCCAAGGAGGAACCAAATAGCTCACTCACTGTCTTTTTATGCGTTACTGTGCCTTTTATTCATAGGAATGCATAGCATGACTGCTACCAAAAAGGACTCTTGGATGGTAGATTTTTCAAAAAAGTAAACAACTGAATTGTAAAAAGTCCTAGCAATGATAGAGTTCACAATCCTTTGAGAATTCGTCCCCTAAACCCTCCTAATTTTTGGATTCTAAGAAGAATGAAAATGATAGCTTATAATTAGTCTATGTTAGGGGTATGATAGATGTTATTGGTGTCAAAGTGAAATCTGTGTTTTTTTGTTGCTGTTGTTGATATTTGAGCTCTTTTCTGCAAGATGGACCATGGTATCTTCTTCTAGATGATAGAGACTCGGTTTCACTGTGTATATTAAAATTGCATAAGATAGGGCCTAGATGCTGTACAATGAACAATGTGTTTGTTCAGACTACGGCTGAGAAAATGCCAAAATGAAAAGCAAAAACAGGGTAACTCCATGAAATGCACGATCTGAGTGAATATCACATTCCAATACAACTTCTGGTCCAATTCAAAAATTTGATTTATTAACTGTCAGCCATTTAGCAGAACGCATACATTGCCAGTTAGCCTGAGAAACTTCACTAGGTTTGCTCAGCTTTCTTGCCAAAACTTTCTGTTCTGGTTCAGAAGGAAATATTTCTTCATCAAACCTTCCTCTGGGGCCTTCTTTACCAGGAGGCTTTGGCAATTTCACGTGACAAGAATACAGCTAAAGACGAAAACCTTACATTTTATATCAGTTGGCATGCTCTTGACTTCAAATAATAGAAAACTATGACTCTGCTGGCTTTAAAAATGAGGAAATATCACATTTCAGCCGGCAAAAAGTTTAGAGACTGGTGACTACAAGTTTGGTTACATGGTATGATGGTAATATCCCGGGCTCATCCTTTTCATGTTTCCGCTCCACATCCTCCATGTGCCAGGATTCCTCTAGTGGCCACAAGATGACTACCATAGCACTAAGGTCATTTGCAGACGTGGCAAATCACAGAACAAATGCTTGCAGTGAGCATCTGTAGTTAAAAAACCCTCTAGCAAACTTACTTCATACCTAATGCTCCAGAACTGTGTCACTTGTCCATTACTAAAACCACCACTTTGGGGGAACAAGAGATGATTCTGATTAATGTAGACTATTCAATGTACCCCTCACCGGGAGATAAGACTGCCTCCCCCGAGAAGAGTGGCATCTGAAGAATTAATATCTTTGGCAAAAGAAGAGACAAAAGAGATAGCAGAGAGGCAATCACTGGTGCTTGCTACATTTAGAAGAGTTACAGCACTGAACGTGATTTGACATCAAGTCCCCATCTGTGTGTGTCTAATTAAAAGAAAAGTGTTGGAGAAGATGGGAATCGCTAAAATCATCCCTCTTCTCTCATGAGATTCAAAACAGTGCCACAATTTATTAATCAGGCTGACTTTAAAGGCTGGATAACTACTGCTTATTCCCCTTTATGAAATTCTGATAGAGTTTCCAGGACATCAAACAATTCTGGTTCTCCTCCTACTGCTTTATCTATGCGGGTTCATCTCTATTCACTAGCTTTGCATCTACTTCCGGCTCCATTTTTGAAGATTTAACCTTAAGCCTTCTCTTTCCTTTCTAAAGTTTCTCTCAACCACTTCAGAGGCTTCAAAGTCCAATAGTACAAATGTCTTCCTAATTCATACCTCCACCCTGACCTCACTTTTAAGTCAGGAATAACTTACTTGCACCGCCTGCTAAAATTCAAATTCAACAAATCTCTCCCAGCCTCATAGTCTCTCAAGTCTTGATCTTCTCCTGATTTCCCTATTTGTAGTCCTGCCTCCTCATTCTCCCAGTTATTCAGGCCTGAGCCCTAGAATCACCCTGGGCGTCTCACTCTTTCTTAATGACCATGTTAATTTCCATAATACATTATAATATCTTTGAAACACCTCTACCATCTGTCCTCGAGTCTTTCGATTGTCATCAGCTTATAGACACATTACCTCTTAGCCAGTCTAATCCACCAGTCTTATGGTTTCTTGGACCACACACCCAGACTATGCTCCCATAAAACCACTTCAGATGGATTTTCCAACAGCATTCCACCGGCCTCCGCGTGCTAACTCTGCATCCTGTATTTGAGCTCACGCCACTGGCTCTTTCCCCAAATTGCCTGTTTCTGGCCATTGTCCAGTGTTCTCTACACTGTCTGTAATTATGTTGTCTTTACTTCTGCAGAAATCCTACCCATCCTTAAACTTTAAAGGGTTGAGAATAAGCATATCCTTAAGACTACATATGATTTGACTATAGCAGTTTAAATCTCTTTGGCATTTTTAAACTGGTATTGAGCAAACACTTGAAATTAATGAAAATTTTAAATATGATGAATATGTAAAAGCAGAAGTAATGGTTAATAGGCTATGTGTAATAGAAAGTGTTATCAACAATCTCTTTAATGCTATATAGTCATAGTACACTTATAAGACTTTCTGGGATTCTACTTATGTTTATCACTTTTATGGTCAATGCTGATATCTCTATAAGAATTAATTCAGCTACTGAAAAATAGGCTACTGAGGGTCATTGACTCTTTTGGAATGTAGATGTTAATTGAGAAGACAAAATAGAATCAGAAACTGCTACATATAATTAGTTAAGGTATAAAAGAAAAGAAAGACACAATTGCAATATTATGATCATATGAATAATTCCCTTTATTTGAATGTAAATAACTATTTAAGTCAGAGAAGGCAATGCCAACCCACTCCAGAATTCTTGCCTGGAGAATCCCAGGGACAGAGGACCCTGGTGGGCTGCCGTCTATAGGGTCGCACAGAGACGGACACGACTGAAGCGACTTAGCAGCAGCAGCAGCAATTTAAATATCCAATATAAATGCATAATTTAAAATAAGTACTTACATAAAAGTTGATTGATGAATTGCTCTTTTGCTCATGCTGAAGTCACCCAACTGTCCCTCAAAAAGCTGGTTTCACACTAAAGTACTCCACAAAATGGTTAAATTTCAACTATTTCTGAACTGGTGGTGAAACACTGGGGACTGTAGGATGCAATGGGCTTGCTGAGAGTCCTGGACGAGGACACGGCCTCTCAGCGCTTAAAATATTTCATGCAAAATTTCTAAGACCACAGTTTTCATTCCATATTTTGAAGTCATAATATGGACCATAAGAATTCTCTTTTTTCCCTGTGTAAAAGTGTTTTCACAAGTTACAGACCCTTCTCACAGTCTCAGAATTTTTTTTCATCCTCTTTTAGTTATGTGAGATAATGTGAAAACATTAAATAATTTTAAGTCTGTATCTGTATTTTACCAGTCAGTGCCACCATTTAAGACACAGTATTCTGGGGATCATCTAGTCCAAATCCTTAATTTTAAAGAAACAGATCCACAACACTGCACACTGTCCATTCCCTAAGTGTTCTTCGAGTTCAGCTCTCACATTATGCAAAATTAATCTGTGCCCCACTTTGTCAGTTCTATGGCACTGCACTCCCATCAGCAAATGCAGAAAAGGCAGTGGCGAGTTGATGGAAAATAGTACAGCTTTATGGTAAAGAATACAGATCAGACTACCTGCTTCTCCATTTTCTCATTTAAAAATTGGAAATAACAACCATGTATCTAACTTGAGTTTCCGTGAACATTATTTAGGCTAATGTACACAAAATATTTAGAGTACTTGACATATAAATACCTATGGTCAGCTATTATTATTGCTTTTGTTGTTACTACAGGATTCCACTATTTTAATGTGTGTGATGAGCATATATTAATTCTGAAATTGTGAAGAGAGGCAATAAAGAAAATGGAGGGTAAAATCCTTCTATATCAGGTGTTAATATTTTTGAGTCAATCACTGCAATGATCACCATTATGCAATGAGCTCTCTTAGTTATTATTCCAAGGAGAATTTTAAAGTACACACACCCACACAGCTTCAACATATATTTCCACATGCAAAGTGTTTCTGAAGTTAGGGCAGAAATGAAGTATAAGCTCTGGCTATTTAGCCTGGGCAACTGTAGCAGAGTTAAGTGTGATCGGTGATCCTGTCTTAATTGATAATTACTTTCTAGAATCACCAATCTAAGAGGCAATGTATAAATTGAGGTCAGGTTCTCATCCTGGTTAAAGCTAACAGCACAGCCTTGACCACTCTCCTCTGAGCTGGAGGATCAAAGAAAGAAATTATCAAAGACCCAAACAGCAATCAGGCAAACAGATCACCATATGAAAGAGCAGTAACTCATCTACCTCACAAAAGGATAACTCCTGTTTGTCTAGAAAGATAAATGGTAGGCAATGAAAATACAAAATGGTATATAGGGGTTAACAAAGACAACAGCCATGATAATTATGTATCTTTCCAAAAATCAAGTATTGGTTTATTGTTCTGCTGTTAAAAAAAAAACTCTTTCATATTAAAAGCATTACCCATGGAATATTCAGCAAGTGCTGGAATTCCTTGCCCGAGATAGTTTCTAAATGGTTAAAAATTTTAATTCCAAGAAAACTTGCATAGAAGTATAGTACTCCTTCTCCCACAGAGTCTAAAAGTCTGTTCTGTACATCTGTGTCTCTTTTTCTGTTTTGCATATAGGGTTATCATTACCATCTTTTTAAATTCCATATATATGCGTTAGTATACTGTATTGGTTTGTGGGAGAAGGCGAGGGTGGGATGTTCTGAGAGAAGAGCATTGAAACAAGTATACTATCAAGGATGAAATAGATCACCAGCCCAGGTTGGATGCATGAGACAAGTGCTCGGGGCTGGTGCACTGGGAAGACCCAGAGGGATGGAATGGAGAGGGAGCGGGAGGGGGGATCAGGATGGGGAACACATGTAAATCCATGGCTGATTCATGTCAATGTATGGTAAAACCACTACAATATTGTAAAGTAATTAGCCTCCAACTAATAAAAATAAGTGGGAAAAATTTAAAAATAAAAGGAAAAAAAAAAGTATAGTGCTCCTAAACTCAGGATCTTTAATACATTGCTGAGTTCCATACTTCTACACAACATTCTTGGAGATAAACTGTTGTTTCACATATTCGTAGACTCTCCCTAAATCTTGAAAGTCTGCAGGCCAAAAGGCAAAGCTGGAGCCCAAGTGGAGACACAGCCTCATTTCTGCCAGCAACATCATGCCTGGCCAGGCCTGAAAAGTTTGCCAAGACCACACAGAGACTAGATGGTAAGCTGGATTGAGAATTCTTTTCCCAAATGGAAGCCATTCTGAACTTCTGCCTAAAGTTGGAGAAAATGAAGAGGGGCCAAAACCAGAAACCATTAAGGCTCAAAGATAATTACTATGGAAAACCAACAAGCATTTACCTAATGATTCCCCAGAGCCACTCCTAAAAGAAGGAATGAAAAGGAAATGTTTACACCACCCACAACACAAAGATTCAATGCAGTCAATGAACCAAAGAAGAAAAATCCAGCTCTGAAACTTGATAATAACCCAATATTACTCCCTTCAAATTTCTGAGTAGTTACCTACATTATAATAATGTAGCCAAATATATAATTGCTTTTTTTGCATATGCGCTTAAAATACCAATACCAAATTAAAATCACCACCCTGAAAAACCCTGTATGAAATCAGTAATTCTTTCTGCATAATCTATTTTAAATTTTATTACTGCATATTTTTTTTGCCTTTAAACCACAAAGGGAATTATTCAATATGATGTAATACAAAGAAATCCAGGATGCATCACAACTTAGTATCTCTAGGATGTAAATGAAAGGGTCACATGTTATGTTTAAAAACTGTAAAAAAAAAAAATCCTTCTAGATCTAAAGTTCTATAGTTATTTTTTCATGTGCCAAAAGAGAAAGCAAGGGATTTTTAATATTCTGAGCTAGAACTACTCACCTTTCCAAACTATACCATTGAGGCTAAATATTTATTGACAAATAATTTAGAAATCATAATGTGAAAATGTATCACAAACATGCTGTACTTTGGTCCACTGATGTCTGAAGTACATGAAATGGCTACAGACATATTTTCTCTAAAATAAGGGCATTAAAAAGATTTCCTTTGAATCCTTTTTACTCAATTTTGTAAAAGTCTACAATTTTATAGATATGAATAGTACTTCTTGCAGAGAAGTCTTCTACTCCATTTTAACAAGTATACATCTTCGCTCAGGAAGGTGAAGTGGACACTTTAGGTATATCTCTGTGCTCTGAGGGGTCTGGCAAGGCCTTTTGGGATGGAACAGTGAATAGCCCATGACTGTTTGCCTATGACCATGCAGAAGGCAATCTATCTTTTAGTTGGTTTGCAGAAAATGACTATGTACACTTTATAACATTTTCCAGTATTTCTATTCTTTAATACATGGCTCACTGACTAGGATCCAGTTTCCCAAGCAAGAACAAGATGTTTCCTTGTTTCTGATGAGTTTTTGGAAAGTAAAGCAGACCTCCTGAATTACCTCATTAAGGCATACTTTATGTTCTTCCTAAGTAGTGATGGTTTCCTTGATACTGTTTACAAACCTAATCATTACCCCCCTTTTGGAATACAAAGTAACACATGCTACTTGTTGCTTTGATGATTTTAATAAATTAAAGCCCTATGGGAAATACAACAGTCTCATCATCTTCTAGGCTTCTCTGTGAACTGCACTTGGAAATTCTCGAGCAGCTTAACTCTATGGGGGAGCAGGATGCCATCTAGCGATGAGATAAGAAATCACATCTGTGAATTTTCTCACTGAACTAGGTATTACAATGAAGATCTGCACTACTGATCAGAATTGAAAGGAGATATAGTAGAAATTCCTTGGGGAGGAACTTCACTTAGTTATTTGCTACGTATGCCATCCTGCATAGACATTACTTTAAAAATCTGAGTTATAATAACAATGTTCCTGCTATGTGTGTGTGTTAGTTACAAACTCAGAGACAGTGAAAGACAGGGAAGCCTGGCATGCTACAATCCATGGGGGTCCCAAAGAGTTGAACACGACTTAATGACTAAACAACAACAGTAGCAATATTAACATGGTATTTCCAGTCTTTTAAGGTCACTTGCTCTTTTAGGATCACTTTCTAACTTCAACCTACTACTGTTATAGTCATGAAGTGAAGGGCAGTGTTAGTCTCTCAGTTAAGTCCAAATCTTTGTGATCTCATGGACTGTAGCCCATCAGGCTCCTCTGTCCATGGAATCCTCCAGGCAAGAATACTGGAGTGGGTAGCCATTCCCTTCTCCAGGGGATCTTCCCGACCCAGGGATTGAACCTGGGTCCCTTGCATTATAGGCAGATTCTTTACTGTCTGAGCCATCAGGGAAGCCCCAATTATAGTCATATAGTTTCCAAAAGAAATGTCTTTATGTGGAACATTGCCCTCAAAACTCAGATCCAAGGTAGCAGCAGGACCTTGTTGCGATCTTGGCCCCTTGGAACTGAAGTGGTTTCGCATCTTTCCAGGAGAGCCTCAGATTCTTCCAGGTTGTATCACCCCCGAGTTAGCATATCCCAGGCTTGTAGGCTCAACAAAGCAGGGTGGGAGACAGTCGGGCACAGAGGGGGAATTCCGCTTGGCATGGGCTGTAAACCTGCAGAGCTGACAAAGCCCCTGCTTCCCCACCCCCTCCTCAGGCTCCTGCGAGCACATCCCCAGCCCTGTATCCCTCCCTGTTCTATCCTGGGGACAGCAGGACTTTCTCCCCCTCTTCTACTTCCTGTCATTACGCCCCCTCCCCTCCTTGAAACCTCTCCCCACAGTGACACTGGACAACCTCTGTCCCTGGGGCTAGAACCATGAAAAGAAAGCTCAGCACTCCTACAGTGTCGCTGCTGAAGATAACTGCTTATTAAACGAATTATTATGTTTTTTTCATGGGCCAAATTTTTTTTCTACTGCCCCCTTATCGATATCACCTAGTTTTAATAAAAGAATTTTCTGGGGGGAAAAAAAAATCAATGAACCATGTCTTTGGTTCTCATTAGAACCTTTGGTTTTTCTCATTAGAAGTTAATGAGACTTTTCAAACAGAATTTCAAACATTGCATTATAAAATGTTTTTACTTAAAAATGCCTCATTTTATTGGCTTTATGTGATCCCCTGTTGGGATGCTACTAAACTGTTGAATATTTTAAGACACAGAGGAAGAACTACCATATGACCCAGAAATCCCACTCCTGGACATATACCTGAGGAATACTATAATTCGAAAAGATACATGTACCCCCAATGTTCATTAAAGCATTATTTACAAGAGTCAGGACATAAAAGCAACCTGTATGCCCATCAACAGATGAATGCGTAAAGAAGATGTGGTAGGGATCTATGAAGGAATACTACTCAGCCATGAAAATGAAAAAACTATGCAATTTGAGGAGATGTGAATGGACCTAGAGACTGTCATACAGAGTGAAATAAGTCAGAGAAAAAAAATATTGTATAATATTGCTTACATGTGGAATTTAGAAGCATGATACAGACAAACTTACAAAGCAGAAACTGAGACACAGAAACACAGAATACATATACTGACACTGGGAGGGAGAAAATGGGTGGGATAAACTGGGAGATTGGAGCAGAAATAAACACACTACTATGTATAGAATAGGTAACCAATGAGAACCTACTGCATAGCACAGGGAACTCAGTGCTCCGTGGGGACCTAAAGGGAAAGGAAATCCAAAAAACAGGGGACGTACGGTATACACATGGGTTTCCCTGGAGGGTCAGTGGTAAAGAATCTGCTTGCAATGCAGGAGACCCTGGTTTGATCTCTCGGTCGGGAAGATCCTCTGGAGGAGGACGTGGCAACCCACTCCAATATTCTTGCCTGGAGAATCCCATTGACAGAGGAACCCGGCAGGCTATAGTCCATAAGGCTGCAGAGAGTTGGACATAACTGAAGTGACTTAGCAGCAGCAGCAGCACGTATACATGTAGCTGACTGACTTCACTGTACAGCAGAAATTAACACAACACTGCAAAGTAACTATACCCCCAAAAATTAATCTAAAGAGAAAAGAAGAAAAAATTACATAAAATAAATGGTTTATTACTTAAAGAATTAAATGTTACTCAACATGGAACCAAACAAGTTCCTTATTGTCAGGAAAAAAAACCCTGATTGTATTTCTAGTTTAATCCTGGTGTTATATAGATGTCAATAGGGTGAGGTACACTTACCTGGGCTTGGTTAAATGCCCATATTCTCCTGGCAGATTTTGCCCAGTCTTTCCTCTTTGAAGAGTTCTACAGAGACGAGGAACATGTCTGATACATCTTTTCATCTCTACAGGAAATTTCTTTAATCATACCCTTACTGTTCAAACACTTCTAGGCAAATCATGGTATATATGTGTCAGCATCAAGTATATAGTGTCTATACTGCACTCGACTAACTGTAACTAGGTTTTCACTATGGGGTATAATGACTTTCAGTGAGACTATTCAGATACCCCCTTTACCAAATAAATCTCTCTAAAACATTTAATTTTTCTATAGGGTAAAATTCAAACAACAGCAGGTTGGTATTTCTCCAGTTGCTGAGCTGGGAGGCAAGTTAGTAATTGTTCCATAATATTCAGTAAACTTCCCATGACACTAACACTACTCCTCTCAAGGTACAAAGACTGAGACAGGGTGAACAGAAATGAAATGCTCTTTTGTTTTTTTTAACTACTGCGTCCAGGGATCCTTACAGCTCAGCCATGCAACTGCCAATCATAAAGTCACAACTGTTTCTCCCTACGGTAATTAAATTTGTCTGTGGCTACAGCCTCCCAATATAGGTGTTTGAAGGATATGAAATGACAATGCACATACAAACTCTCAAGATATCTTGGGGAACAAATCAAGCAGTGTCTGTAATGGAAACAAAAAGGGCTTCAGAGAATTCCGAACTGAAGGCAAGTCTGACTCTTCAACTTTGAAGTCAGAGCAGGGCCTGTACCTCTAAGTTTTCTCATGAAGATGCTCTCTGCTAATCTTAGTGACCCAAAGTTCTAATTTTGGTGCATATGGAACTTTCAAGAGAGTGACACTTTCCAAGGTAATTTTGAAATGCCTGTTAAGAAGCACACTTGTGACAAAATTAATCTTAAGGGATCACAGTGCGACCCAGAATGATTTTAAATTTAGAGAGGGTTTGCCGGCTGAGATGAGGGATCAAGTTGTATACCTAGTAACACAGAACACAGTTTTGTTTTATGGAACAGAAGAACCCTAAGCAACAACAATAAAAAACTACATTCATCTTTTGAAATAAGGAAAATAAAATCAATTGAAAGCAGTTTTCAGTGACTAGTTTTTTAAAAAAATCAATCCGTATGGTTGTATGCCTCAAAGAGTTTTCTTTGGAATCAATTTTATGTTTAGCATTGACTTTGAGATAACTCATATTTTTAGACACATTTCATATATTTCAAAAGATTAAAACATGTATTTATTTATACCTTTATTGAGTCAGACAATATTTACTGAAGGCTTCCCTGTGACAAGCACAGGTTTGAGAATAATCTACTTGTGTTTTATGATACAGATTAAGCCCAGATGTAGTGTTAAATCTGTGATAAACTAATAAGACAGCAGAGAGCTACTAAAAGCTGAAGGACTTTATAATTTTTAGAGTGCAAAGAATCATTTTATCTCTTGTAAGCCTCAAACTACTCTGTTTGAAAAAAAGAAACTAGAAGAACAATATATGAAGTACTGAAAAAATTATATATACATACGCACATGTAAATATGTACATATATAATATTATATATATATATACACACACACAAACACTGAAGTATGTATATATTGTATTGCATGAGACAACAGCAGGATATAAAATGTAGATAGTTTAAAAAGGGGAAAAATGAAAGAAAAGAATAGGCATAACTCCAAATCCCCTAATCTTGTCAACTGAAAGAAAAAATTGTTTACATAAGTTTTCAAATCAGCAACCATCTGTATACAAGCCCACAAAGTAACAGTTAAAATGGGCGTTATTATGCTATCACATGGGAAGACCCCTGGAGGAGGACATGCAGCCCACTCCAGTATTCTTGCCTGGAGAACTCCATGGACAGAGGAGCCTAGCGGGGCATGGTCCAGAGTCACAAAGAGTTGGATACAACTGAAGCAACTCAGCACGTGCACGTGCTATTGCATATCTGCAGGAAGACAAATTCTGGGTGAAATATACTAAAATGTTTCTAACAGCTTAGCAGTCTCACACCAGTGATTTAACTTACATACCATCTGTATTCCAGTGATCTGGCCTCTCTTGATCCACCTAAATAACACACTACTTAGCATTTATCTAGCCTTTTCTATGTAGAAGCTTAAGGTTTTTTGAAGTAATCATCTTATTGACTCTAAGAGAGAAACATCAATCAGCCAGAACCATCTGGGACAAATGAGAAATGGAGACTCACAGAAAGCCAAGTTACACTGGCAATAATTTCCTTCTATTGTTCTTTCTCATTGTTCTTCTGAAAAGGAGCAACAGGAGTTAGGGATTTCTCCGAATTATAGATCACAAAGTTCAGTCACACTGCTTTTTCATACACATAAAATTTATGCTTGGAATGGCAGATTTACATGACCATAAACATGATAAGGCCTATTGTCAAAGACTGTTATTGACAAAGACTAACTCAATAACAGCAGAATGGGCACTGATGCTATTATAATGGTGTTAAATAGCAGAATTAGAAGTAGGTTTTCTGAATTAGCCCTGAGTTAACCAAACAATCCAGGATTTCATATCACTCCACTCCCCATCCATCTGTCCCCTTGGCCCCCTCTGGGTGTAAGTCTTCAAGAGGAGACCTGATTGGTGTATTTGTCACCAACCACATTGTTCACACTCTGGCACAGCCTAACATGAATTTGTGTATGTTTATGATCATGTCTCCCCTAAACGTTTAGTTCCTGGGGGACAAAACCCTCACTTATCTTTGTATTTTCAATTCCTAGCAAACATACAAGTAATCAATAAATGATGAATTGAATAAATAAATGATTGCATTATTGCTTAAAAATGAGGTGCGTGCATAAACTGCTAAGGCAGTAAAATGATGAGTTAGTTCCCCAAGACATTCAAACACCTTACGTTTAGTTCCTGGGGGACAAAACCCTCACTTATCTTTGTATTTTCAATTCCTAGCAAACATACAAGTAATCAATAAATGATGAATTGAATAAATAAATGATTGCATTATTGCTTAAAAATGAGGTGCATGCATAAACTGCTAAGGCAGTAAAATGATGAGTTAGTCCCCCAAGACATTCAAACACCTTAAACTCATCACCAAAGGAATGAAAAAAGTAGTCTTGGCTTGCTTTCAGGAAATGTGTCATGTTAAAGAAAATTCTTGCTAGATTATTTTTTAATTAATCTATTTATTTTCATTGGAAGGTAATTCAGTTCAGTTCAGGCGATCAGTCATGTCCGACTCTTTGCAACCCCATGGACTGTAGTACGCCAGGCCTCCCTATCCATCACCAACTCCCGGAGTTTACACAAACTCATGTCCATCGAGTCAGTGATGCCATCCAACCATCTCACCCTCTGTCATCCCCTTCTCCTCCTGCCTTCACTGTTTCCAAGCATCAGGGTCTTTTCTAGTGAGTCAGTTCTTCGCCTCAGGTGGCCAAAGTATTGGAGTTTCAGCTATTGTGATGGTTTTTGCCATACATCGACATGAATTGGCCACAGGCATATATGTGGCCCCTCCATCCTAAATGCCCCCCCACCTCCTCCCCACCCTATGCCTCTAGGTTGTCACAGAGAACCAGCTTTGAGGTGCCCTGTGTCATACATCAAACGCAAACTGGCTATCTATTTTATATACGGCAACATATACGTTACAATACTGTTCTCTCAAATTATCCCACTCTCCTTCTCCCACTGAGTTCAAAAGTCTGTTCTTTACAGTTGTGTCTCAATTGCTGCCCTGCATGTAGGATCGTCAGTACCATCTTTCTAGATTCCATATATATGCGTTAATATGTGATATTTATCTTTCTCTTTCTGATTTACTTCACTCTGTATAATAGGCTCTAGGATCATCCGCCTCATTAGAACTGACTCAAATGTGTTTTTTTTTTTAGCTGAGTAATATTGCATTGTGTATATGTACCACAACTTCCTTATCCATTCATCTGCTGATGGACATCTAGGTTGCTTTCATGTCCTACCTATTGTAAACAGTGCTGCAATGACTGGGGCACATGTGTCTTTTTCAATTCTGATTTCCTCAGGGTATATGCCCAGGAGTGGGACTGCTGGTTCATATGGTAGTTTTATTTGTAGTTTTTAAAGGAATCCCCATATCGTTCTCTGTAGTGGTTGCATCAGTTTGCATTCCTACCAACAGTGTAAAAGGGTTACATTTTCTCCACACTCTCTCCAGCATTTAGCTAGATTATTTTTATTGTAATATTCTGTCATAACTTTTTGTTATAAAAGTAATAATATTATTTCAAAATTTACTTAATATCTAACTATATATACAAGGAAATAGTATTTATAATTCTATCAGATAGAACTCATTTCATCTTTTAGTAAAGTATCTTAAAATGTGTAACAAACTTCATTATGTATAGTTTTGTGACAAATATTAATGTTAGCATCTCTATCATTTTTTGTAACCACATGGTAGCATATTTTAAGTAGTTTGCTATTGATATATATTCACCTCAAACATTTGACTATTGTTGGTAACTCATTAATGAACATCTTTAGGTAATATACTAGATATTACTCACCTTGGTAATATTTCTAGTAAAATTTCAAATTCATCTCAACAAAGAGTCAGAGACAAGCTTATTTCCTCAGTTTCTTCTCCCTGGTATTACTGCCTGGAGAATTCCACAGACAGAGGAACCTGGAGAGCCCCAGTCCACGGGGTCACACAGAGTCGGAGACAACTGGGCAACTGACACTTTCACTCCACTCAGTCTTCATGCAAACAGATCATTCTGGTCTGTATGCTAAGTTGTTTCCCAATATCAAGTCATCACACCTGTAATGATCTAAATTCCTACAGAAATCCTATATAGGATAATGGCTCAGTAACTAGATCTGTATCAAGACTAAGTATAAGAACATTTATATTTACAAAGAATAGTGAATAATCTGCTTTTATGTAATTCACATAAAACTGTCATTAAAGACATTGTTCCTGTCTTCTACAAAGATACTAGTGAAAATCTTAGCATTAATCACAGGATGAACGTTTTAACGCTGAACATAAAAATATTACCAGGTTTCCCTATTACTATTCTTTATGGAAATGCAGATCTATATTTAACTCTAAACATAAAATATACTTTTACATTTGTGTTTCTGACTAAGCTTTACATAGTCCCTTTATACATTTGTTAAGCTGAATAGTTTTAAATCATTTTTTAGGAAACATGAAAAATACATAGATAAATAATAAGATTGCTTTCATGTCCTAATTTTAATCATCTACACTACTCGAACTAAGATGAGGTACAAATAAACAGATATCAAAACCCAGAAATACATTTGGAATTCACTCAGAAACATGGTTAAAAATAATCCTGCACTAATATTTGTCCCCATTTTTTCCACATGATCCTGAAGTTTAGCCCAAGACAAAGTTCAGCAGATACTCTGACTTAAACCATAGCTATCTACTCCAGCAAAAAATAATACTCATTTTGCCTGGGTATTTAATGGTGTGAGGCAATTATTATTATTTTGTAAATGTGACTACTAGCACCACATTTTAAACATAAAATTAGAAAATGCAAATTCCCATATTGTTTGACTAAGCCTTAGCTGAAAACAAACTTACAAACTGAAACAAACCAACTGAATCATATTTCAAATGAATAACACAACTGCACTGAAGTGGGATGAAAATGGGGGTGAAGGGAGAATTAATCAAATGACTGTTGAATACAGGATTAGACACAGAAGACAGAAAAATACTAATATAATTAAAAGGCTCACAATCTTTTTTTTTAAATGTCTTCTCTTTTTTCCCACATAGGCATAGGTTAGCAATTCCGAAACTGTTTTGTAAAACTACATTCTAGGATTAAGTAAATATACTGTGAGTAATGAGTATATTACATATTCCTTACGGTTGTAAGGGAGTTAGATGGAGAAGGAAAGGATGAACACTCTGGTATTGGGTTGGAATTAGAAGTATTGCTGTGAAATCATAGATGTAATATTTAGACATACCTGGACATACACACAGATACAGATATGCATGGGTATGTATATTTATACAGACATTTATATATATGAGTATGGATATACATACCTTTGCTCCTCAGATTCATCTGCTGAAAGATCCTAGAAACAAAACTCCCCAATAACAATGAGCACATCCCTGCTCTAAATTTTGGTTTCTGAACATATGTTTCCTGTTAAAAGGAACCAAGGGTCCTTTAAAAAAGCAGTTGGTTCCAATGCTGAGGCAGGAGAAACTAGTAGTCTTGGACATCTTATGCCAAAAGTAAGAAAGTACTGAAGGAATGATAGAGAAATGTCAAAACGGCATTGAGCCAAGTAGAAGGAACTCCCACTGTCCTAATTTGGGACAGTATGAGTGTCAAAATAATCATATAAGTAACAATAATAAAGGACAGCAATCTGCTAAATAAAGAATCCATAAGTCTATACAGAAACAAACAAAAAGGAAGGGAATACTGTTCATGTGATGTCAATAAATCAATGAAGAAGAAATGATTGTCCTTAGCCACTATCTTAATAATAACTTATCAAGGTAGAAATCATCACTGAATTCTAACTACTAGATGAAAATTTGAGAAATGTCATGATATTTCCATAGTCTCTAAGTATCACTCTATAAGTTACTTTTTATTACAAAGGGTAGAAATGGTTAACTTTACAGTGAAGAAATGTGACAGACATCACTTTAACCAAATGATCAAAGTTGAAATTGTAGAAATGAAACTAAACAACTCAACGATAGTATATGCCTCCATATACAAGAACTCATTCCAATCCCAAAGAAAGGCAATCCCAAAGAATGCTTAAACTACCACACAATTGCACTCATCTCACACGCTAGTAAAGTAGTGCTCAAGATTCTCCAATCTAGGCTTCAGCAATACGTGAACCATGAACTTTCAGATATTCAAGATGGTTTTAGAAAAGGCAGAGGAACCAGAGATCAAATTGCCAACATCTGCTGGATCACTGAAAAAGCAAGAGAGTTCCAGAAAAACATCTATTTCTGCTTTATTGACTATGCCAAAGCCTTCAACTGTGTGGATCACAATAAACTGTAGAAAATTCTGAAAGAGATGGGTATACCAGACGACCTGACCTCCCTCTTAACAAACCTGTATGCAGATCAGGAAGCAACAGTTAGAACTGGACATGGACCAACAGAGTGGTTCCAAAAAGGAAAAGGAATACGTCAAGGCTGTATATTTTTGCTCTGCTTATTTAACTTATACGCAGAGTACATCATGAGAAACGCTGGGCTGGAAAAAGCACAAGCTGGAATCAAGACTGCCGGGAGAAATATCAATAACCTCAGATATGCAGATAACACCACCCTTCTGGCAGAAAGTGAAGAGGAACTAAAAAGCCTCTTGATGAAAGTGAAAGAGGAGAGTGGAAAAGTTGGCTTAAAGCTCAACATTCAGAAAACTAAGATCATGGCATCTGGTCCCATCACTTCATGGGAAATAGATGTGAAAACAGTGGAAATAGTGTCAGACTTTATTTTTTTGGGCTCCAAAATCACTGCAGATGGTGATTGCAGCCATGAAATTAAAAGACGCTTACTCCTTGGAAGGAAAGTTATGACCAATCTAGATAGCATACGAAAAAGCAGAGACATTACTTTGCCAATTAAGGTCCGTCTAGTCAAGGCTATGGTTTTTCCAGTAGTCATGTATGGATGTGAGAGTTGGACTGTGGAGAAAGCTGAGTGCTAAAGAATTGATGCTTTTGAACTGTGGTGTTGGAGAAGACTCTTGAGTGTCCCTTGGACTGCAAGGAGATCCAACCAGTCCATCCTAAAGATCAGTCCTGGGTGGTCATTGGAAGGATTGATGCTGAAGCTGAAACTCCAATACTTTGGCCACCTCATGGGAAGAGTTGACTCATTGGAAAAGACCCTGATGTTGGGAGGGATTGGGGGCAGCAGGAGAAGGGGATGACAGAAGATGAGATGGCTGGATAGCATCAGCGACTCGATGGACATGGGTTTGAGTAAACTCCGGGAGTTGGTGATGGACAGGGAGGCCTGGCGTGCTGTGATTCATGGGGTCGCAAAGTGTCGGACATGACTGAGCGACTGAACTGAACTGAACTGAACAAGAACTCAGCATCACTCCTGTAATATTCCTGCCAAAACTGTATGACCTGAATCTAATCACAAGGAAACATAAAACTGAATCTGAAGGACAGTCTACGAAACAACTAGCCTGTATTTAAAAAAAAAAAATGTCATTAAGTACAATCAAAGTCTCAGAAACTGGTCCAGTTTAACAAACAGTAAAAAGACATGACAACCAATTGCAAATCATTCTTTCATAATTTTCTTTTGTTATGAAAACACAATTGGAACACCTATTGAAATTTGAAACAGTCTATAGATTAGATAACAGCATTATATCACTATTCATTTTTGAATTCTATAACTGAACTGTAAGTAAGCTAATTCCATATTCTATGAAATACTTAAGTATTTGGAGGTAAGAAGGTATCATATATGCAACTTAAACAGTTCAGAAGAAAAAAATTATAAAAATAAACATATATTTGTATATATACGTGTATATGAATAGACAGATGATAGATAAAGACAGAGAGAGAAGACAGAAAACAAGAATGGTAGAGGAGTCTTGGTAAAGGGTATTCAGGAATCTTCTGTGCCTTTTTTGCAACTTTACAGTCAATCTGAAATTATATCAACTTAAAAATTAAAATAAATTCCTTTATTAATGAGAAAATACTTAGACTCTTTTTGTCTGGCATTTTTTTTTGGACCTGATTGTAATACATGGCTCTAAGAGATTCATTTCTGAATAACAACAGAAATGTATAATTTTTCTAACATAAGCATTTTTCAAGCTGTAACTGCAATCTATAAGTTATGAAATTTATTTAGTGGGATAGGACCAGCAGATTTTAATAAGCTGAAATAAGAGAAAGACTATCAGAATATATCACAATTAACAGAGCTAAGTGTTTGTTTCTGACACTTGAATTACATTTATATACTCTGAATATATGTTGTGTGCCTTGGGTCTTAATTTAAGATGTTTTTCTTATAGTTCAGACTCAAAAAGAAAAAAAAGACAGAAAAGGCTGTACTCTGCCTTTTAATCCTAGAAGCTTACCTTTACTCATATGCTTGTATGCATTCAATTTATCATTTATCCAATTTCTTCAGATATCACTCATTAAGCATCCTCTGTTTTTCAGGCCTACACCGATGACAGCCACTCTTACAAAACCTCTCTCTTCTAGTCCTCTACTCCTCCTCCTCTTTGGCTTAGAGAAAATCTTACCTCCTGCATTAGTAAAAGCTAATGACTTAAAAATACTCAACAGTAGATGTGAATCCATACTGGAAATTACAGAATATTCTTCCTTTTTTGAGAAGATAATAGTTCTATATAGCATTTATCCAGTAATGTAATTTTCTCATTTTTAAGTTATTCATCCCAAAACTGTGCCTAAAATATTGATGTCTTCTATAACTTGACTCTTTGACATGTTTTAGAAAATGTACAAAATAATAAGCTTACAGCAAGCAAACACGTAAAAAAATGTTCAGGAACCACTAATCAGGATTAAACAGTTTAGAGTTACTTTGTGAGTATGTGCTAATGTATAAATATGTTTATTGACATAAATGCATCTAATCTGAGTTTTTAAGCAATAATATTCTCGCCTTTCCTGCTCTTGAGACATAAGTGAATGGTCAACTTAATTGTTCTCTCAACCAGGCAACTTTCACTTAAAGCATAATCTACATTGATAATTTAGAGTATAATAACATAATTTTCCATTTCAAGTGGCCTTTTTTAAAACTAAAAATCATGGGTATATCTATATTTCTTATAAAGTGGAATAATATATTTAATTTAGGTCTTATGGAGATTTAAAATTAGAATTATCAAGTGACATTCTGGTGAATTTCTACAACTAGTTTCCCAAATATTACAAAGCATGCTCACCATAAAATTGTTCTTTTTCATACTTTCCCTTTTTGGAACACAACTAGACTTCACATCTTTGTCACGATAAAGACAGAGTAAGAAAAAAAAGTAAATATATGCAGAAAAGAAAGTGATTATATGTGATAAATCTCACATGTGAGATTATATGTCTGATAAATCTTCCCATTATATTTGGGCCTTGTACACTATATCTTTTTCTTATTTTATCAAAATGTGGTTTCTTCATTGTAATTTAATTATTAGTAGTTTTGACAGATAGAAATTGTACCTAAATATATGCAAAATATATTTAAATAGAAAATATATGAAAACTGCATATATATAAAATACATAAAATATAGCTATCTCTTTCTGTGTGTATGGCAAAATGAAATTGTACACATCAGTATTTTTGTGATTCTTTAAGCCTACATGACCCTCAGATGTTCTAAAGCAGATTAAGGATCATAGGATAAAGTCCAAATCACAATCGAACAACAGAAGCCTTTCACAGTCCAGCCTTAGGTGAATTTTGCAGATCCTCCTTCCACTACAATCCCATAAATGCACTCTCTCACATAAGAGTCACTGGACCATCAACCTTTTCTATGATGATTCACATCATTCCTTTGAACATGGTGCCCACTCCCTCATCAACCCCTAGCTGAATGGTCATCCTTCAGGACAAATCTGTGTCATTTCTTGCATGAAAATTTTCCTCTCTCCCTCAGCACTACCTTCCCTCTACCCCAAAATGTAATTCTTCTTTTTCTGTCTCCTCATAGCTCTTTGCTTATGCATCTATTAAGTATCTCTTTTATGCTGCATTTTAATTAATGTATTTTATAGTATTGTTTCTCCCACTAGGCTGCTATGAGCCTTTCAAAATGTTATCCAGCCCTTAATTTTTCTGAGCCCCACCCCAGAGAATAAGTTATATAGCACAAGCAGAGGTCTCAATTATTTTTGCACAAATAGATAATGAAAGGCAACAAATATTATAGGGAAATACAAAGAAGCATACAATTCCAAAACAGAATGGTAATACCAGCAATTGGCTTGCCCATATCAGCGGCGCTAGTGATAAAGAATCACCTGCCAATGCAACAGACGTAGGAGACACAGGTTCTATCGCTGGGTCAGGAAGATCCCCTAGAGAAGGGAGTGCAACCCACTCCAGTATTCTTGCCTGGGAAATCCCATGGGCAGATGAGCCTGGAGGGCTACAGTCCATAGGGTCTCAAAGAGTCGGACACGACCAAAGCAACTTAGCCCAGCACACATAATGAATGAAGTGATAACTAATCTGAGCATGAAGAAGGAATATGATATGGATAAAAATTGATGACAGGAGAGGGACTGTAATAGAGAATAAGAAACAGAAAGAACCAAGACCGAGGAGGCTAAGGATGGTGGCTGCAAGAATGCACTACAGAGGCCAACTACAGGGACCATAACTGTCCAAGGCCCTCCAGCTGATGCTTCTGAAATCCACTGCAGCCTTTGAGCTACAACCATACCTCCTACAAAGGCTCCCAGGTCATGACTAATCACAGGGAGAATTGAGCCGGCCCATTCCCAGGAAACATAGAACTCCTCTGATGGCCAGTTTTGGCTTAAAGACTCCATACGTAATGCTTTACCTAACCCAATCTAAGAAACTTCCATCCAACATCTCTTCTTCACTTAGGGTCAAATTTATAGTACAATCTCAGTTTTCATTCAACCTTATCTGGACCCCTCCCTATTTTCCCTTAGATGAGTATTTCCTAAAATCCTTGTATTTTTAATCCCAGTTTAGCATTGCAACACCAAGTTTTACAGAGAGGATATAGAGTATATATGAGCTATGTAGGGAAAATTAAAGCTGGAGAAGCAATTTGAGATTTTTATCACTGAAGGCCACTAGTCAATTCAATACTTTGTCCAAAGGCAGGATAAATCTTAATTTCCTAATACAGATAGAACCATCTCTGTAGTTCTTAAAGTTCACCAGTGACAGGGACTTCATAACTTCTTTTTGTGAGCTGCTTCACAGCTTAATCATCTTTCAAATCCAACTTAAGCCTATATTAAATCCCTTGTTTTAAGGTCTTTTCTCCTAGTTCAGCTTCCATGGGGATAAACCACAGTCAACTTTAGAAAAACAAAATTAACTCTGTGAACTCTCATTCACAACAGGAATCCTATCCACAAGGTTGTGTACACATGGTCCTGAAGGAACATCAGCCACATTTGCTAATTGCTACAAAATTATGTCTCATTAATACAATCTGCTCATGGAATATTTGACTTTTATGCATCAAAAAAAATTCCACATTTGCAAACAGAAGAGTAAAGGTTTGTATATTTACTGCAGAGAGATTTTTATGATTGCTAATTGAAAGGAAACCATTTATTCTATTCTAAAGTCTCAAATACTCTGCCTTCTACTGACAGAGTAAAAAAAAAAACTCAATCTTCAGTTATTTGGATTAAATATAACATGTTATCCAATTTAAAATAATGAATGCATTCTTTTCTGCCAAAGATTTGAAACAGAGATGGAACGTGTGTGGGAAATGCTGTTATCTTTCCAGATTTCTGCTTGAATAAAACAAAAGCATTTGTCTGACTGTGATAAGCACATTGTCTGGTCCAGGTTCTCCAAGTATGCAAATCAAAATGAAAAGCTCCAACAGCAAGACTTACCCATCTGCACAGAGTTTCAAAATTGGTGATGTACTTACCTAAAATAAAAGAAGAGATGACATTAATGACATTCATCACAGCTTAAACATACAGTGAAAAACAAATTCTAGAAGGCATTCATAGCATCTGTTCCCCTTACCACTGCCAGATCCAGTTTTAGGGTTTTTGTTTATAACACAACAGGCCAGATGGTGGTGTCTTTCTGACTGTCCAAGTTTATTCTGAGTACACTTCATAGGTGGATGCTCGGTAAGTGTTGAGAAAGATTGTAACAATCAAGTAGCCAAGCACTATGATATAATAGCGATAGCAAATAACATCCACTGAGTGTTTTCTTGCCTGCCAAGCCTAGTGTAATATACCTTATGCACATTTTATCATTTACTCTTCAGAAAATGGAGGTGAGGTAAGTATTATTATTATTGCTATTGTAAAGATGAAGTAAGTGAGGCTTAGTGAAGTTCATACATATATACATATATATACACACACACACACATGTATATGTGTACACACACACACATATATATACACACAGGTATATGTATACACACACACACATATATATATACACACAGGTGTATGTATACACACACACATATATATACACACAGGTATATCTATACACACACACACATATATATACACACACAGGTGTATGTATACACACACACACACATATATATACACACAGGTATATGTATACACACACAGGTATATGTATACACACACACATATACACACATGTATATGTATACACACATACATATACACACATGTATATGTACACACACACATATATACACACGGGTATATGTATACACACACACACACATATACACACACAGGTGTATGCATACACATACACACATATATACACACAGGTGTATGCATACACACACACATATATACACACACAGGTATATGTATACACACATATGTATATATACACACAGGTATATGTATACACACACACATATACACACAGGTATATGTATACACACACACACACATATATACACACAGGTGTATGTATACACACACACATATATACACACAGGTATAAGTACACACACACATATATATACACACAGGTATATGTATACACACACACACACACATATATATATACACACAGGTATATGTATGCACACACACACATATATATATACACACAGGTATATGTACACACACACACACACACATATGGCTGATTCCTTTTGTTTTACAGTAGAAACAACATTGTAAAGCAACTATACTCCAACAAATATTAATTAAAAAAAAATAAAGGATGGTGTTGTCAAGTCCCCATATGGCATGTTAGTCTAAAGGTAAAATCTTCCAATTGTTCAAGAAAGAAACATTGATTAATGGAATAACACCGACTGTCAACTCTGCACTCCCACAGACTGTAGCCCACCAGGCTCCTCTGCCCATGGAATTCTCCAGGCATGAATACTGGAATGGGTTGCCATTCCCTTCTCCAGGGGATCTTCCTAACTGAGGGATTGAACCCATGTTCCCTGCTTTGCAGGCAGATTCTTTACCATCTAAGTTATCAGGGAAGCCCAACTGCTCAAGAAGCAGTTAGCTAATGCCATTTAACAGTTCAGTTGTCTTCAGGCTTCTGGTCATTCTCTTAGATTCTGATTAACAACATGTTAAAGAAAGAAGTAGCTCAGAGAGGAAACCAAACAAGGGGATTGGGTATTTGAAAGACTACTGAGACAAGTGTAAGAATTACCCAGGGCATGAATTACCCAAATTCATGAAGAAATAGCTAGCAATTTTATCTCATATTTTAGAATTCATAACACATATAAAACATAACTATATCACTAATTAACTCCAGGAGCAAATTTTCCTGCAGAAATTCAAATTCCTATTTACATAAGCTGGCAGCATGGTAAAATAAACACATGGAACATGAGGTGCTTCATACAAATACCCACAGTCTTTACCAAACAGCACTTCTTTTCAATATCTTTATATGAACAATCTTTATACCTATGGAGGTTTTATACTGTTTTTCTTAGCATTGTTTATAGATTTGTGTTATATATTAGATGAGGTTAGTAAAGTTAAACCTCCCAAAAGAAATGTGATAAACATTTTTAAAATGCTTCAAGAAGGTTTATTTATTTCAAGGTCAAATTGAATTAATATTTTAAATGTCACATGTATCTACAAGTTTTAGTGACACAGTGAAAGAAATGAAAGTCACTCAGTTGTGTCGGACCCTTTGTGACCCCGTGGACTATAGCCTGCCAGGCTTCTCTGTCCATGGGGATTCTCCAGGCAAGAATACTGGAGTAGGTAGCCATGCCCTCTTCCAGAGGATCTTCCCAACCCAGGGATCAAACCCAGGTCTCCCACATTGCAGGCAGATTCTTTACCGTCTGAGCCAACAGGGAAGCCCTGTAGCGACACAAAAAGGACTTTTTATTGTGGATTCACTGTTTAACTTTAAAGATAATTGGACTCAGTGGCATGAAACTTTAATTAAAAGATGGTTTAAGAATTTATTTGGTTCCATTCTGATGAAGGCTCTGGAGAGAGTTAGAGAGCACAGTTATTGGTCCATAAGTTAAGACAAGATTTGATGGGATGTACTAGATTGCTGCAGATGATGATTGCAGCCATGAAATTAAAAGACACTTACTCTTTGGAAGGAAAGTTATGACCAACCTAGATAGCATATTAAAAAGCAGAGATATTACTTTGTCAACAAAGGTCCGTCTAGTCAAGGCTATGGTTTTGTCAGTAGTCATGTATGGATGTGAGAGTTGGACTATAAAGAAAGCTGAGGGCCGAAGAATTGATGCTTTTGAACTGTGGTGTTGGAGAAGACTCTTGAGAGTTCCTTGGACTGCAAGGAGATCCAACCAGTCCATCCTAAAGGAGATCAGTCCTGGGTGTTCATTGGAAGGACTAATGTTGAAGCTGAAACTCCAATAGTTTGGCCACCTGATATGAGGAGCTGACTCATTGGAAAAGACCCTGATGCTGGGAAAGACTGAGGGCAGGAGGAGAAGGGAATGACAGGCGATGAGATGGTTGGATGGCATTACCGACTCAATGGACATGAGTTTAGATAAACTCCAGGAGTTGGTGATGGACAGGGAGGCCTGGCGTGCTGCAGTTCATGGGGTCTCAAAGAGTCAGACACAACTGAGTGACTGAACTGAACTTGTTAAATAATTGAAAAATAATTTTTCTTTATACTTCCTAGCAAACTAGTTTATCACACCTTAATATCAAAGATTCTAGGTAACCCATCTCTCAGTGAGAAGGTAAATGAAAATGGCCTAAATAAAATTCAGCTTTAATAAGCCTGAAGTCTTCTATGGAAAGAACCGATGCATAGACAAATCTGTTCTACCACTGTTCTACTGAATTAGGTCTAAGAGATAAATGGATATGAAAATAAGACATCATCAAGATGTCAAAACACATCAAAAGTTTGCATTTGAATTGAACCTGGGGAGTAGAGAAGGGATGGAAGACTTCAAAGGACAGTCATATTTATTCATTAGACCAAGCCAGATATATTTTCAGCACTAAGTTGTTGCACAATTCCCCCTGTCCAACCCCAATTTCCATTTCCAAATCTATTCCTCACTTAGCAGTTTTTTAAATTTAAAAAACTGTATGATATTATTGGACTTCCCTAGGGTGCTAGTAAAGAATCCGCAGACAATGCAGGAGACCCCGGTTCAATTCCAGGGTTGAGAACTTCATTCACAAGCATCCCATTAACTCAGTGTATTTATTCCTATTATAAAGTAGGTACAGATTAGAAGAATAAGTTATATGCCAGACAAGTCTTCTTTGTTAAGAAGATGGTTAAGTGAATTTGAGGTGAAGTTGGTATTTGTGGTTTACTCCAAGTTTCTACCTGGTACTGTGTAGTGAGCCCTTGTTCTAAAAGGAATTTAAAAAAAATCTTCTGAGAAAGAAAGACACACATATTTGAAACAACCACTAAACAGTGCAAAACAACTTTCAATTAAATGTAAATTACATGGTAGAGGTATCAAATGCTACAGGAATATAAAGAAATGAGAAAAAGATATTTGAGCTCTCGTGTGGGATTATCGCAATATGCTGTAACTGGGTGGGAAACCATCAAAAGAACTTTTGGACTTCTTATTTGAATGTACCACCAGTCCAGACTCTCTCTGCCAGAGTCTGGAGTTAAAAGATCCAGCATAGAGATCTCAGGATTAGTAGGGAGACTGCTTCTAATCCAAGTCAAAGGCTTGGGAGGGACCATGTGTCTATAGGAATTTTTGAGAAGCAGGGCAAAAGATTACTCTGCATTCCCATGATCATTAGCACCTATAAATCACAGACTGGTAACTGACTGTATCAAGTAACAGTCTACTTTTTTCGCTTGGCTTTACTGAACTATATCGCTGATTTACGATGTTGTGTTCACTTCTGCTGTACAGAAAAGTGATTCGATTATATATATATGTCCTTTTTAATATTATTTTCCATTATGGTTTATCACAGAATACTGATACCTGTGCTGTACCTGGACCTTGTTGTTTATCCATACTATATACAATAGTTTGCATCTGCTAATCTCAAACTCCCAACCAACCCAAACAGCTCAAATCCCTAAACCATTTATCATAGAACCCAAATATCCAGACTCCATGATGTTCTTGTGTTTTAAAAAAACACAAACCCAAAAGCAGGCTCAATTCAAGTATCACCTCTTCTAATGAGTCTTTTACTGATTTTAGCTCCCACCCACCCACCCCTCACTCATAGATGCCCTCTCTATTTACAGCTTTTTATAATATATTATTACAATTGTTCCCAAGAGGCAAGAAAGTTACCAAATGTTGCCATTTTGTGTAACACTTCAGAGATACAGTGATGTCTGTTGAAATGACTGAACTGTTTCTTTAGCTATCCCATAGATTAACCATTCAGGTCAATGTCAATCCCACTTTTGTTTGTGTCCAGTGACTCTTCACAAAACACATATTATATCCTGAAGTCACTTCAGATGAATTACAGACAGGGTACACATTCAAATTGGTATATGTTTGATTTTATCCTTGTTAAGCTGGTTTCAATTCATATTGTTTGAACTCCCAAAGTCATTCAACCTAAAGTAAAATCATTATGTTGGGAACCATTCTGTACTAACAGGTTCACTTATTACTATTTTTAAAATTTGGAAAATCAAATATGGTTTGTGCACTCATAGCAAAGAAGAGTGAATTAATTTTACAAATAGCAAGTATTCATACTTAGTATGGGCTTAGTGCTTTACATGCAAAATGCATTCCATCTTTCCAGCAAGCCCAAGAGGTAATGGAAGGTGGCAGAATATGCCTCAAATATGCCACTTTGGCATAAGGGTTATTTTGAACTAAAGTCACCTGAAAAGCAGCAGGTGCAAGAAGCACAATCTTACTTCCCACTTTCTTCTGGAAAATAGGAGCTAAAACTCCCATGTGAAAGATGCTATTCCTATACTAGGAAGAAAGAAACATTCTTAACCAGAGATAAGATATAGAGGCTGGGAAAATTCTGTACAAACAGACCTTCTTAAAATAATTCTTATCATCCACAAGCCGCTCTATATATTTTAGTTACTTTTCCGCAGCTTGGCCTGGTATAAAAGCATTTAGGTTTTGAATCTTCACTTCCTTATGAGTGTTCCTGTGTCACATAAAAGTAATGTTAAATAAATTTGTATGTTTTCCTCCTGTTAATCTGTTTCATCAACTTAATTCTCAGACCCAGGGGAAGACCCTTGAAAAGGGTAGAGGAAAAGTTTTGCCTCTTACACAATAGGTTCATCTGGGAAATAAAAGGCTTGAAGTAAATCATCTGAAATTAGACAGCAGAGTGTGGTAGAGTCAGGCCATCTGTTCAGTCTCAGTAACTGCTATTCCCTAGTTCATTTAATAAATTAATTCAGCAAATATCCATCAAATGCCTACTACTTATCAAGTGTTTGTTTTAGAGATACATCCGTAACTAAGAGATCTTGACCCACATGAACCTTACATTCTAGGGTAGGGAGACAGACTACAAACAACAGCATAATATATGATAATACTATATAGTATCAAAGAAGGTGATGAGTGCTATGGAATAAGCTGAGCAGAGGACAGAGGAAGAGAATCCCAGTAGGGCAAGGGGTACACTGCAATAACAAATAGCAAACAGGGTGGTCACGAGGCCTCATTGAAAAAGCCAATCTGAGCAATGACTTACAGAGCTATACTTGGGCACAATAATTTGGCAAGAAACCAGTAAAACTTGAGAATGCAGTAGAAAATAATAATTGAGAAAAGTACTTAAATTATCGGCTTGATTTTTTTTTTTAAGGTATTTGTCCCAGAGTCTTATGCTTCAGCTGTGACTGTGTCAGTTCCTTGACTGAGATAACTGTACTCCACGCATCTTCTCATCCCTCCACAGTGCTCAGAGGACTGGCTGTCCCAGCACGGATCTACTGAGGGAATAAACAGCTAAGTGTCAGTCTCTAAGCCACCCCGACTTGTTGAGACCGCATGGTCTGTAGCCCTCCAGGCTCCTCTGTCCATGGGATTCTCCAGGCAAGAATCCTGGAGTGGGTCGCCATGCCCTCCTCCAGGAGCAGCTAATAGAATGAGTTTAATAGATGAGAATTAAGAGATCAGAACAAAGCAGTGATTTAATCAATAGTCACAATCACTAATAAGCAAACCTAGAAACATCTAATCTGATAAAGAAATCTATGAAAGAGGTTTTTTGAGGATGGCAAATGCAACCAAGATAATGGGTTTGGGTACAGAATTAGAGTCTTTTTGTTAATCTCAGAGCTGAGGGTCTTGACTGAGAAAGCGTACCTGAATTGGAGGTAATTTGTGGTGAATTGAAGGTATAGGCCATAGTTATTTACTGTGAGCCATATATGCAGTAGGTATTGGAGATAAATCATTTAATAAAACAGATAGTCCTTGAATTTATCAGTTTATATTTTTCAAAAGGATATATCCACCATCAAGAACTGAATGAATAAAAAATATGTGATATATATGTACACACACACACACACACACTGGAATAGTAATCAGCATAAATGGAAATGAAATCTTGCCATTTGCAACAACATGCATGGATATGGAGGGTATTATGCTAACTGACTTCCCTGTGGCTCAGATGGTAAAGCGTCTGCCTACAATGCAGGAGACCCGGGTTCAATCCCTGGGTCAGGAAGATCTCCTGGAGAAGGAAATGGCAACCCACTCCAGTATTCTTGCCTGGAAAATCCCATGGATGGAGGAGCCTGGTAGGGCTACAGTCCATGGGGTCACAAAGAGTTGGACATGACTGAGCGACTTCACTTTTATGCTAACTGAAATAAGTCAGACAGAGAAATACAAATACTATATGAGATCACTTATATGTGGAGTACAAAAAATACAACAAACTAGTGAATATTACAAACAAGAAGCAGACTCATGGATATAGAGAACAAACTCCTGGACACCAGTAGGAGGAGGGAGGGAGGAGGGGTACAACAGCAGTAGGGAATGAAGACGTATAAACTACTATGTACAAAATAAGCTGCAAGGATATATTGTGCAACAGGAGGAAATACAGCCAATACCTTATAATAACTATGAATGGAGTATGTGTGTGTGTATTACTTGCTCAGTTGTGTCCAACTCTTTGCGACCCCACGGACTGCAGCCTGCCAGGCTCCTCCGTCCATGGGATTCTCCAGGCAAGAATACTGGAGTGGGTTGCCATGATCTCCTCCAGGGGATCTTCCCAACCCAGGGATCAAACTCGGGTCTCCCGCACTGTAGGCAGACTACAGTCTGAACCACCACGGAAGCCCCATGAATGGAGCATAACCTTTAAAAAATGTGAATCATTTTATCATACCCCTGTAACTTTTATAATATTGTACATCAACTATGCTTCAATAAAAACACAAGTACCATGGAGAAAATAAATACATAAAAAAGACATTCAATAAACAAAAAGTTATGTAATTATCATTGTGTTAAGTGCTGTAAAGGAGATATACAGAAAGTCAAGAGAGTGGGTAACAAGGGGACTTAATCTTCTCTGGGGTGTCAACAAGGAAAATCTGAAAACTAAAGGGCAAATATGTGGGGTGGAGGTGGAAAATAGGGACTTTCTAAATTCCAGGTACTGTTTATTCATTCAACGAATGTTCATCAAGTATTATTATATTCCTGCACTATGTGCTCACAGAATATACCATCTCCTTCAAAGTTCACAACAAACCTGTACGATTCCATTATCCTCATTCAACAAATGAAAAAAATAAAGCTCAGGGAGGTAAAATATTACTCAAGGTCACAAAGGTTGCAAGACAGGATTCGAATCCCGATCTGTCCAAGATTTTCCCATGTCAGGTGTCAGCAACCTGTTACCAAGATCTCTGCTATTATGATGAGTTGGGATTATATATTTATTGAAAATCCACAGCCTAGGTAGGTGCTCAGATTTGACTACTGTTTGAGGCAGGGCAGGCTGATCTGGGCCAAAATGCCCAATGACTAACCCAGCTGAATTATCCCAGTGGGATCTAACCCTTGGTCCCACTTAACACAACAAATTTTCCTGTCCTTATTTACTTGTTTTTTTTTTTTTTTTTTTTTTTAAATTGAGGCCTTTAAACACCAGTTTCAGAGCTGCCAACAGCACTTCTCTCATGGAGCTCAGTCTAGTGAGGACTCAGATCCATAAACAGATAGGTGAACTGAAAGTTGCTCAATCATGTCCAACTCTGTGTGACCCCATAGACTATACAGTCCATGGAATTCTCCAGGCCAGACTACTGGAGTGGGTAGGCATTTCCTTCTCCAGGATAAATCAAATCTAAAATGTCAAATGTTATGCTAATGTTACAAAATTGTTACAGAAATAACTGGAGGCCAGTGGAAGAAGTTCCCTATTTTGCCTGAAGACTTTTGAGAGGAGCTGGCCTTTGGCCAAGAGATTGGAGAGGAGCAGCAGGATGCTAGGGAAGGGAAGGAGAAAGAACAGCATCCTCTACAGGACCTGAGGAAGCCTACCATGATTTTCAAACTGAGTGTCTGGCTAAGGTGTATCAGGGTATGTGCTGCTGGGGGGTGGGGGTGGGAGGAACAGCCCCATCAGCTCTTGGCAGATCACAAGGCCTTGGCCCCGACTTTCTACATTGTATGGATATATGAAATGTTAACTTGTGGTTTGACCTCCCACTGAGCCATTTAAAACCTTTACCAACAAGAAGGGTCAAGTAGGAGAGAGGTAGGAAGAAATAAACTCTGAATGTACTGTAGGTACATTCAAACGTGGGTTTCCCTGGTGGCTCAGATGATAAAGAATCTGCCCGCAATGCGGGAGACCGAACCCAGGTCTGGGTTGGGAAGATGCCCTGGAGGAGGGCATGGCAACTCACTTGAGTATTCTTGCCTGGAGAACCCCATGCATAGAGGAGCCTGGCGGGCTGCAGTCCACGTGGTCTTATAGAGTCAGACACGACTGAGTGACTAAGCACACATTCAAACATACACTCAGATCCTATCTCAAGGAACCTTACCAACAAACTGATTAGCTGTTTGAAAATGTGTTGACACTAAATGTAATAAGAATGCTAGCCCACATATGGTGCTTAAAGATATTTTGAATTTATTGGTCTTTTTTTTTTTTTTTTTTGAGGCTGGGAGATAGCAAGAACATGAAATAACGGGCTGTGCTTTAGAGTCCAAAACCAAATCTATTTAGAGCAAAACCATAATTATACATATGACAGCTTTCCTGATGGCTCAGCATTAAAGAATCTGCTTGAAACGCAGGAGACACAGCAGACTCAGGTTCAACCCCTGGATCAGGAAGATCTCCTGGAGGAAGAAATGGCAACTCACTCTAGTATTCTTGCCTGGAAAATCCCATGGACAGAGAAGCCTGGAGGGCTGCAGTTCAAGGGGTCACAAAAGAGTCAGACATGACTGAGCGTGCACACACATAATCACATATGCAGCTCCTGTGACAAGGATGCAGCATCAATTAGATATTCTACTTCACAAGACGCACATCAGCAAGAATTTGATTCAAAGAATCACCTTCATTAGCACAGATTATCACCAGCTCATCACAGATTTAGATAAGTCTAATGAACCCAATCTCTGTCAGTTGCAAAATTTCCCTAACAGCGGAGATTTCACTTGGCACTTCGGCCTGAGAGAGGCCTCAAAGTGGGCAATTAGCTTGTTGGGTATGTGGTACACTCTGTACCTCTCCATCACCACATCCTCCACCAGAGAAGGCAGAACACAAGAGCTTTCAATGTCAATGGCTTTTTACCATTTTAGATCTGGAAGAAGAATTTCTTAACTCATTCACTTCTACTGAGAGCTAGGGAAATGTATGACCCTCACAGGTATGCACAAAATTTAGTTTCATGGAACAGACAGGAGGAGGATTAACAGATCATCTTTTAAGGAAGAAGGGAAGAGTAAAAATCAGGAATACCTGTTAACAATTTAATAGACTAAATGAGACAATAAATTACAGCTTAAATGGCTGTTGGTTATAAGCATCTCAAAATTTTTTTTAAATTCAAAAGGTTAAGACTTCTCACATCCCCTTCTAAAATTATATAAAAGAATCCCAATAGAAACAGGACTTACTAGATGTCAAAGCCATTTTAAACACACAGAATCATTCCCTACTCCACTCTGCCCCCAACACCAATCAGAGTCTCTGAGCTATGAGAAAAGAGGTACAGGGTAGAAATTAAGAACATAAGCTTTGGACTCAGAATGCCTGATTTAAACACAGGCAAACTGAAGCAGCCAAGAAGTAGAACTATCTGTGATGATGACAATGAGATGATGATGATGGTGGTGATAGGGGCTGTCATGACTGCAGTGATGAAAGCAAACAGGAAGATGGGGAGGATGATTTGGTGATCAAAGCTCAGGGCAGCCTTGTCTATGGACTGACTTATACCACTTTCCTTATAAACACTTAAGAACCAATAATAGTGAACAAGGGATATTTATCATCTCTCTCCCTTCACATCTGAGGCAAAAGGTGATGTATTTTTTCAAACTCTTCCCAAGACTAGGTTGATGCTACGTAACTGTCAGTATAACCCTCATTTAAATCACTGTCTACTGCTTAGGTCCAATTTCAACAGTCCAGCTTCAGAGGATAATCTTAACTACTTCTGAACAAGGTCTATAGAGTATTGATCAGACAGCCCCAGACTGGACCTCTTGAGCTTGTCTAGATAGATTTAATCTAATAGTGGGGTGAAGTTACAATAGTAGCTCTACAGGGATCCCTGGTCACAAATTCCAATATCCTGCATGAGGAAGCTGCACAACCACTAGTGAATTGTTTCTAGTTGCCAACCGAGAATATTTAGAAAACTACCAGAAAGAAGAACAAAAGCATTCAAAACTGGAGTAATGAAGAATTAAAATTTTTATTGGTTCTAGCCTAAAGAGAAATCATCTATTAATTGCAAACACAACTAACATAACTTCTCAGTAGTCAGCTAACCAGAAAATCACTGTGTTATACTGTTTCATTTTATCAACATCCCAAGTTTGGGCAACTATATCTTTGACATTTTTATTCTCCATCTATAAATCATACCTCTCAGGTTAGAATAAAACCACTTAGGCATTTTAATATGAATCAAAATAGGATAAGAATGTAACTTTGCAGAGATTAAATAGAAATAGTCATTTCTTCATGACTCACATTACTGCATTCCAAAAACTATATGGGAGAAAAAAACTAAAGGATATCACAGCTATATTTACATTAAATACCCTATAAATGGACAAAGAAGGAGAATAAATTTATCCAT
Source organism: Muntiacus reevesi (assembly GCF_963930625.1). NCBI lineage: Eukaryota > Metazoa > Chordata > Mammalia > Artiodactyla > Cervidae > Muntiacus > Muntiacus reevesi. Next base: position 49,103,800 of record NC_089262.1, read on the forward strand.
GTTTTATATAAATGTATATATGAGTTGATTGGATATATACTTATTTGCCTCCTAGATTTCCCCATCTTCCTGTCCTATAGAACTTCAATCCCCTCACTGTATTCAAAACTCACTCCACCTGCTCCAAAACCGCATCCTCTTCTACATCTTATTTATCAATGACCAATAACTTGTAGGTAGGCAGTCAGACATGAGCAGGTCTCCACCCCATCCAGGCAGGATGGGATCATCTTTCCCTCTCCACCTGGACACTGGTGACCAGAACACCACCCAGAGATTCTTTCTGTTGTGGCCAAGGACCACCACTGCGTTTCCAGCCATACCAGGACCAAGCAAGATTAAAACCACCAGCACAGACTGGTACAGGGGCATCAGAACCTAACAGGTGACAGAAAGTAACCCAGGGTTCATTATGCAAAATTTGCAATAAATCAGCATTGTGGGTTTTGTCACCTCCAACATTGTGGGGTGTTCTTGGATGCTTATGGGTAAGTACCTGTGCACTAGAACTGTCAATCAACTTGTCAGTCCAAAGATGCAGAACCCAGGGAGGGACCACCACTCTAAAAAACTCCACCCTATCCCACCCCACGGTGGGCTGCTTCTGATTTCCAGACAGTCCATTCTCAGCTCGCATCCCTTCTGAAGAGTGTGCTTTTGCTTAAAAAAACTCTTGCTACTTAAAACTGCTCTAGGTCTCTTGACTGAATTCTTTCTCTGAAGAGGGCAAGAACCGAGAAAATCACCATTCCACCACTGATATAACTACGTATTAAATAGCCAGTCCCCTCCTCCCAAGTAAACTCATACAACATGACAATTATATCTACTAAACATTCATGGAATTAATGTCCTTCCCTCCATCTCTAGAACTACTAACCTAGCTTATGCCCTTGTGGTGTTTGCCCAAATCACAGCAGCCACCTTTAACACTCCTGGCTTCCAGTTTTGTCCTTGCTTTTTGCTCCACTCACCCTCCAGGATCTGACCTTGCCCCACCAGTACTTGGAATACTTCATGGTTCCAGGACAAACTCAAAGTTCTTAACCTGGCACACAGGGTCCCGGAAATCACTCCTTGTTTATTTCCAGCTTCAGATCTTGTCAATGATCCTTTGTCACACATACCATGTGATTCCTTGCCTCAACAGCTCTGCTTCTGCTAGTTCCCTCCTCCTAGAAGCTCCACCTTCTCCTCCCCCAACTCCACACTCATTCCTTAGAACTCACCTGAGATCACACCTTTCCATTCCAGGTGAGACCCACTCCCATATATATGCTAATGATGGCAATCACAACAAATTTTTCCTCTAATCTATTTAAATCTCTACTCTCTAACCTGATTTGAACTTCTTCAATTTGAACTTTTAGGGGGATGAGTTTTATTCATGTTATTTATTTATGCTACTATCTCCCGTATCTTGAACGTAGTAGATACACTTAAGAGGTCTGTTAAGTGAATGACTGAGTGAGTGATTGAGTGAATACCTTTATCAAGAACAATCATTACTGAAAAGCAAATGTAAACAAGGCAGAGAAAAGGTTACTCCTCATAATTCAGAGATGGGGTGGGGGATGGAGCCCTCTACCACAGTCCCAGAGAGTTTCACAATTAGGGCAGGTCTCACAGTCAGAGCTGAAGTGCTGCTTTGGAAAGTTAAGAGGCCAAGAGCAATGCCTAGGTGTGGAGATGAGACCAGCAAGTCAAGAGAAGGCTGCACAGTGCACAGTCAACGTGGATCTTCCTCACAACACTTCAAGGTTTTAGCAAAATTGTCAAATTCACCTAGGCTACCAGTTCTTGGATTTTTCATGAAAAACTGCTCAACTACTGCACAGCTTTGCATTCAGGTTTGAGGCACCATGGGAGAAAGAACACTCACAGGTGGATATAGAGGTCTGAAGGTAGAGAGGAGCAGAAAGATGTTAGGTGTGGTCTTGGCATGGAGGTCATGGTAAAAGTTAATCAATTCTCCACAGAGCAAGAGACCCCTAGTCAATAGAAATATGACAAGAAGAGAATCAGGTTGGAAGCTAGATGAATTTATATATCAATAGTAACCTTATATAGAAACAGGTTTTGGTTTGCTATGCATTTATTAATTATAGTGTGCCTTTAAAAAAAAAAGATTTCATGGTGCCAAAGAAAAATAAGAAAACATAGTTATTGTTCAAAATGCACCACAGGTGAAAAGTGAGCTTCTTAGCAGCTAGCATGAAAAGAGAACATCATCTTTTACAATTTTGAAATTACTCAGACAACATGAGGCTATTCTTGATACTGAAGCATCAGGTAGAAATCTTTCCCGGGTCCTGAGAGAAGAAACATTCTGAAACAATGAGCAACAGCTTTATCACAATGTTTTGGGAATACTGTACAATATCAAGAGAAATAAATGTATTTTAAAAAATAAAGAATAAATTTATTCTCTAAAAAAATTTTAGAATAATGATCTAAAAGCCTCTTGCTCTTGAGCACATGGATATACTCCCTATGTAAACCACAACTGATTGCTTATATCACACCGGATATTACATCTCACATTGTATATCTCACTTCAACCTTGACGGACGACTATCAATAAAAGAAACATGTCTCATTTTAAAAAACTTTTTATTGTTCATATCCTCAGTTATCTTCAGACAACAGTTATTTAACACACGGTTAGTATCACCCTCTACAGAGGTAGCGCCTTACACTACAAATAAGCCTCTTCCAAAGAACAGACGGTACACGTAGACTTACACAGCATTACAAACTAATGAGAATTCAAAGAGGCACCGCGGAGCTTCTACTTGAGAAGGAATTTTCCCTTTGCATACTTGAAGGGGGGATCTGGCGATGCTTCCTCTGTCCAGAGCCGACTTCTCAATGAAATGTTTTCACTTTGCACCCTTTGGGTCCAGTTGTTCAACTGGTTACAATTAGTTAGATGAGTAACTGATTGAACAACTGTAACCAAAGAGTACAGATTGACGTGTTGAGGTCTACTAGAGAGAGGTTTGCTAGAGGAGGTCAGCAGAGGTCTGTCTGTCCTCTTCAATGTTTGCATGAATGGCCTAAAGCAAGATACATCCATTCAAGAGAAATTCATTGAACATTGATTCAGTATCTAGTATTTGCCTGCTACTGCAAAAGGGCCCAAGGGAACTGAGAAAACTTCAGTCCCTGAGGTCAAGCTGGGGAGGGAAAGAGAGGACAGAAACAGAGAGAGAAACTATATTACAGATTAAGAAAGTTAACACTTGAACATTAGCTAGGAAAACCCGAATGAAGAAAAATACTTCAAAGAGTGTGAAGGAGATAACCCCCTCAATGGACAAATTTCCCGTCAGAGTGAGCATTCATTGTCAACACTATGTAATATATCTGGGATTCTACCTTTATTCAGTTAAACTCAGACAATAGCATGTAACCAACCAGTTAACAAGTCTTATTTTACAATACAAACAAGAAAACAAAACTAAAGTCCAGCTTTATTAATCGGAAAGCACAGGACTCTCACCTCCCCAAGGCTTAGGCCACTCCCTGATATTAAATATGGATACTTCACAAAACTTATTCTTTTAAGCACCAATTTTCATTTACTGCAATTAATGTGCCATGCTTAATGGGATCCTGGCTGTCTGCAGTAGTCACTCTATTTCCCTAATCACCAAATATTTCTGCCACAGACAGAATTCTGTATCAGGGCAGACCCAGTTAATTTAGTCATAAGAATTTTGTGGATTCTTTTTTAGTTTTTCAGTATTGACTGAGAACTTCAAGAATTTTAAACACTGTTCTTGGAACTGAATAAGATCTGGAGAGAACACAGGTTAGTTCCTACTCTAAGAGAATTCACCAATCCATTGGGCTGTTTTTTACAGCCCAATGAGATCAACAGGTGGGTATTTATTTTCTGGTGTTCAAGAAACTGATTTTTCCCCATTGTAGTATGCATCAGCAATGAACATTTACACAAAGACAGTGCAGAACACAAACAAAGTGTAGTACACAAACAAATTTTCAGTGGGATCCAACTCTGAGCTTAAATGACATCTCTCAGGTTTTAGACTAAGTGGCCATGTAGACATAAAAGTAACACAATCCAGTTTACAGGTAAGATGGAGAAAATTGCACTATAGAGCCAGAATACTTAAAAAAATATTTTCTTTGAAAGATGTATGTCTTTCTATCAGATTTGTTTTACTTTTCTAAAGCTCTGTAGAACTTAATACTCCAACTACACATATTAGTCAAAGCTGTTTAAAACCAGGCTTCCCTTATTTACAAAAGGCAGTTTTTATAAGACAACTATCAAGGATAAACACAAAAGGAAATGGAAACTTTTCCATTTCTAGCAATTCACTGGAGTAAACTGGCTGTGTTTTGAATACAGCTGTTTCCGTGGGGAGATTTTGCTTTCCTTTTTTTTTGAATTTAATATTGACTTAGCTCTTGTGGCATGAATGTAGCAAATGAAAGATTGTTATGGGTTTGATAAGAGAGACCAGAAACAAACACTCCCACTGGTTCTTCCTTGCCTTGATAACCAAACTCTTATCTGGGCCTCTTAGGTAAGAGACCATCATTTGTCATGTCAAGTACACACAAAATATTCTAGCACTTGTCTTGCCACCTTCTTTAAACTGAAGAAGACACAGACCCAGCCAGGAGGCAGTTAAGAAGATCAAGTTGAAAGTAAGAAGGCAGGCCTCAAAAAAAATTAAAAAAAAAAGAAGACAGGCCTCAAATGTAAACACAGAAAAGAGTCTCTTATTCCCTACCCTTCTCACTTTCAATCATTGAAAGCTGTTTCTCGCTGTATTCAATTCTTCAAAAGAGAAACCAAGACAGTTTTTCCCAGACTATGATATGTATCTTGACATGTATTTTTTTTGTTAATAACCATACTAATTAGATGATTTTTAACATTTAAATAAAATTAAGAAGGCTTTTCCTGCTAATGTGTCCAGAGTTTATCTGAGTTACTAGTATTTATAGCTACCTTTTATCCAGTGCTTAACTTTGTGCCAGGAAGTGTACAGAGCACTCCACATACATTATGGTGTTTATTCTTCCCAACAGTTTCATAGGATAATGTTTAGCATAGGAATCCTTGCTGGGATCCATAGTTCTAAACGGTGGATTATAGCACAAAAGTCGGTGCTCTGGCGTTAGATGATCTGTATTGCAAAGGAGTTAGGCACAACTCAGCAACGAGAGTGACAACAATCTGGATCCTAGCTGCAAGAAGTTCGGTAAGTGGCAAAGTGAAGAAAACAGAACTACCAATCTCATAGGATAATTCTGGAGATTAAGTTTGTTATGTTTGCTTGAGCCACCTATAGACATGTACCTTGACCTCTGGTACCTTTCCAATGTTATTTGATATTTTTAAACTTGCAGAAATGATACACAGATCCTGACATCCCCAAAGACTACAGTGACTTGAAGTCTAGCCAGGTAAGTCTCCAGGTTCCATTTATTTGGTTATGGATAATGTTCTTCACCCAAGCTAACCCCTTTAGAAAAGTTCATTTCTGTTCTTTCACCTGAAGCTTCTCTCAGAGCCAGAGGAAGGTGTGGCTATGAGGATTTCATTGTTATTTTTGCCCCAGTTGGTTTGGCTGTTTCAGATAAGGAGGCAACTGGGTTGGATAAAGGGGCCCATGGCAATCCTTCCAGCCCCTAAGTTTAAAGCTAACTAACCTGGCACAGGCCAACCTTCCTGAGCAAGACTGGGAATTCAAATAATTAAAATCTAGGATATCAGAAACAATGTGACCGGACCAAAGGGCAAAAGTAATGGAAGCCTGACTTTCTGGGCTCAAGTTATAAGTTATAAGGCCTAGAAACATCTCTCTAGTTCAGAGGGTGAACACAGCTCTCCCTGACCTATGTTTTCCTAGCAATATGGTTCACAGAGGTTTCAGGGAGTTCAACTTATTTATAGATGGTGCTTCATGATTTAGGAAGAAATTAATTCTAGCATGCACATTTGCTTATAAGACATGATTCACATTTATATAGATATTGTCAGTACTGTGGAGCAGGGGTAGGAATGGAAGAGTATAAAATGGTATCATAGTGAGATATAGGTCCTTTTTCTAGCTCTCTCCCCTTAAACACATACATATACACAGTTGACAAAAACACTGGCTCTTAATAAACATTACAGAGTAGTTCTCTCAGAATTTAAAGAAGAGAGTATGCACATCAGTGATGTTCAATTGTTTTTGGTTACGGACAACAGAAAACAAATTGGGTCAGTCATCATGAGAAACTTTGAATGAAACCAGTAACACAAACGTGGTTGCTGCGCTGGGCTCAGCGGCGCAGTCGTGTCTGACTCTTTGTGACCCTGTGGACTGCAGCCTGCCAGGCTCCTTTCTCAGTGGGATTTCCCAGAAAGAATACTGGAGCGGGTTGCCATTTCCTCCTCCAGGGGAACTTCTCCACCCAGGAAATGAACCCACGTCACCTGCCCTGGCAGGTGGGTCCTTTACTTGCTGAGTCACCTGGGAACTCCAACACAAGCATAGCACCCAGTAAAGCTTTGTAACAGAGTATCAGTCAAGACAGCAGGAACTTATAGCATGAAGTAGGCACCTCAGCTTTGTTAGGTTCTTTTCTGTTTCTTGATGACATTGTTTTGTTATGATGAGTAAAGAGCTCATTTTTAAATCCTATACATCCCCTTAGCTATGCATGTGAACAACAACCAGGGACTGTGATTATCTTCAACTAAAAACAATAGGTTTATGTTCAGAGACAGTAAATGGTAAAACAACAGGTTGATTCTATGCCTCTTCTGCAAATTCATTCTTTAATTTAAAAAACATGTGTTGAGCCACTATTCATCGAGGCACTAGGGAGGACTGGAGATGGAAAGATACAATACTTGCCTTTAAGGAGCTTGGTTTTAGGGAAACTCATCCACAAGTTGGCCACTTCCAGACCTGGCCCTCAGGCCAAACCAAGCCCCTAGTCTGGTTCTGAAATAAGATTTTATTGTAACACAGCCATGCTTGTTAGTTTATACATTGCCATGGGCTGCTTTTGTACCAGGAGAACAGATTTGAGTGGTTGTGACAGAATCTTTCTGGCTCCCGAAGCCTAAAGTATTTATTAACATGGCTCTTTATTTTAAAAAAAGTTTGCCAATCTATGGTCTCACAAAAAGCAGAATTTATCAGTTTCAATTAGACCTAATATTTTCAAACTGGGAGTACTCAGACGATTACAATCACTCAGCCAGAGGCTAATGAAAATTACAAAATATTGGACATGTAATCAATATGAATTGCTTTTTAAATGATAAATATAGATTAATTTATAAATTATATAGATTAATCTCTAAATTATACAAACATATTCACACAATAAACATATTGAAAAAAGAGACCTGTGTTATATAAGCTGGTTTAAAAAGATATCCAGGAGAATTTATGTTACTTTTGGACTCTGTGGGAAAAGGCAAGGGTGGGACGTTTCGAAAGAACAGCATGTATATTATCTATGGTGAAACAGATCACCAGCCCAGGTGGGATGCGTGAGACAAGTGCTCGGGCCTGGTGCACTGGGAAGACCCAGAAGGAGCGGGTGGAGAGCGAGGTGGGAGGGGGGATCGGGATGGGGAACACATGTAACTCCATGGCTGATTCATGTCAATGTATGACAAAACCCACTGCAATGTTGTGAAGTAATTAGCCTCCAACTAATAAAAATAAAAAAAGAAAAAATAAATTAAAAAAAAATAAAAAATTAAAAAAAAAAGAAAAAAAAACCCAAGGTACATACAGTATTTATAGCATGTTCTTATTTATGAAAAAAGGGGGGATTTATCTACACATACATATTTATATATTCATGGGCTATTTAGAGAAAGTTACATAAAACTGGTACAGCTTTGTAGCCAAACAGAAACATAACCTACTAGAAAGTTTTATTATGTGGCTAAACAGTCTAAAATAATGTCTCAAAGTATTTCAGTACAAGTAGTGCAGTGGGGTGGGGGAGAGACAGACTGACAGACAGTTTTATCTCTTTGGGCATCTTTGACATCTAAAGAATCTTAAGACAGTCCACACTCCAAACACAGTTACTCATAAGAGCATGAATTGTTGCTCTCTTGAGCTGTAACTCAAAAGATTTGTTAATTCACACAGCAGACCAAGAAATTCATTCTCATAGGTGAACTGAGTGGAACTCAAGAAATTCATTCAAAAACTGTACCCTTACCACTGAAGAACCCAGGATATATAGGAATCTAAACGGCGTCCTCTACCTGTGGCTGCAACTGGGGCTTGTGTCTTGTGACCTTAAGCGGAACATATCACCTAATTCTGAACAGAAAGGGAAATAACCCTGCCTCCAGAACACTGCCACATCAGCCTGGCATAATCTTCTATTAAGACACCTATCGGAGTGTCTAAAGGTCAGGCTACCGAGAGTCCACAGAGCTTAAGAAAAGAGGCTGGATGGCATTTTGTATCTCCTTGAAAGCAACAACTTGCATAGTGTGAAAGAAGAATGCCGCCTGCTCAGTCAGTAAGCAAAGGATGCTGCAGCCATCAAGCCATCAGCCATGCAGCCATACCCTCCCACTCTCAGAGTGCACTCTCAGAGGCTTCAGGACGGACACCAAAGAACACTGGCTCCCGATATTTAAGGAGCATGTCAAAGGCATGATTTCAATGAACCTAGACTCTTGCATTTTCCCATACAAAGAAAAGTGCTAAATTCATTAACTTGAGATGTTTGGTGTTTCTTTAATTAACAGTAATCCTGCGATGTTCCAACTACCGGTTTTTGCTTTAGTTTTTTTTTTGGGGGGGGGGGTGTTTGTTGTTGTTGTTGCAAAACTTTTATATATCCTGACTACTCAGCTATCTCAGAGGCTGTCTCCTGGGTTTAAGTCCTCAGTATGTCCTCCAAATAAAACATATTTCTCAGCTTTTACATTGTGCATGTTTTTCAGCTGATAGAGGAAATCACAATTCAGTCCAAAATTTGCTTTTGTTATTATATTATACCTCACGGCTTCACTGTGAAGAGGAGACCTATGCACTTTATTCTCTCCTAATTAATGCAGGCTAAGACAGTCACCAAAAGAACCTCATAACTAGGAAGAATGAAATGGGCTATGTTGATTCACAGTGACTCATTTAAAAATAAGTGATTAATCTTGATAAAAGGGGGATTACCTAAGTTTCCCATTAATGAATGTTCCACTCACTTCAAATCAAGACATGAAAGTCACCCTGACTAAAGTTTTGAACATTGGCTCAAAATCCCTTTTTTTTTTTAATGTGTGTTTTAAATCAAGAACATCCCCACATATATTTTCAGCAACACTAATACTGAGTCTTATCTGGTGTTGAGAAGATAGCAATTCAGTGGAAGAATCATAACATTTTAGATTTGAAAGGTGCTTTTAAGAATATCTTTTTCATCTGTCACTCTACTGTAGAGGAAGAATGTTGCCTGCCATATCAGTAAGCGAAGGATGCTGTAGCCATCAAGCCATCAGTCAATGCAGCTATCCCACGGTGCACCCTGATAGGATTCAGGGTGCAGAAAACAGGATACTGGACCTGGATAGTTACGGTGCAAATCAAAGGAATGATTTCAATTAGCCCAGACTCTTGCATCTTCCCATACACAGAAAACTGCTAAATTTCATTAACTTGAGAAAGCTATTTTTTGTTTGCTGCTAAATCACTTTAGTCATGTCCGACTCTGCAACCCCATAGATGTCAGCCCACCAGGCTCCCCCATCCCTGGGATTCTCCAGGCAAGAACACTGGAGTGGGTTGCCATTTTCTTCTCCAATGCATGAAAGTGAAAAGTGAGAAGATGTGAAAGTGAAATCACTCAGTCGTGTCCGACTCTTAGCAACCCCATAGACTACAGCCTACCAGGCTCCTCCATCCATAGGATTTTCCAGGCAAGAGTACTGGAGTCGTGCCATTGCCTTCTCTGATTTTTTGTTTAGTTAACAGTAATTTTTTGGTGTTCTGATCTGACGACTGTAGGTTTTTTTTTTCTTTTTCCTTTGCCAAAACTCCTATATATCCTGGCTGCTTTCTTACTTCTTCAGAGAAGTCCCTCAGAGCTATGTGAGAGGTTATCTCTCCAGCTTAAGTCCTCAGCAAGTCAAATAAAACATAATTCTCAATTTTGAGGTGGTGCAGTTTTTTTTTTTTTTTTTCAGTTGACAGTAGTCATCATTTTATACAAGAGAAAACAGAAGTCCATGGATGTAAAGGAACTCGCCTCAAATAAGCAAAGTAGAGAATGAACCAGGATCAGAGCCTTTAACCATGATCTTTATTTAGCCTTTAATCTTCTCTCCATAAACAAAGGAAGAAAAATTAACATTGAAGAAAAAGTGTTTTAATACTTTCAGCTAAGCACACATTTCCTAGGAATTCTTCTCTATAAACAGAAAAATCTGAACTACTCAAAAGAATGGTACCTCTTTTGCTATAACACATTCTTTGAAATAAATTCACATCTGAAAGCCTAACACTGATTTCTGGTAGGTACATGAAAATAAAATTTTCTGAAAAAGAAACTAAGATTCATGGAATGATATGGCATTTGAGAGAGAAAAGGATTAGTGGTGACAAGAGCCTGCTACTCTGCTGAGAAGTTTCCAAATAACAAAAAAAAACTCAGTAGAGTGTTGAAAGAAATGGAAATTACAGATGAACTTGTTTTTCAGGCACAAACTTGGTTTCTAAGAGGTCTTTTAGCAAAACCTGAGAGCAGCTGAACAGAAACTTTGGTCTAGAAGCAGACCCGGGGCTCAAGGCTTTCCATCTCAGAGTAAATATTGCAACTTCCTCTTATCCTTCACCTACTTTCGGGATAGGAGCGGGTAGGATGGCCTAGGAGAACAGAAGATGAAGGCAGCCTCTCGTGGAGAAGTGCCAGGTGTAGAAAACAGCATGTTTAGCCTGGAATCCAACAACTGGTTTTTCAAAAATAAAGGAAGTCATAACTATGAGCATAATGAGAACACAAATCCCAAGCCTCAACTACTTTAGACAGAGCTCTGCAGGAGACCCCCTGAGGCAAATGTAGGGGCATAAGGAGGCTCCAGTCCAATCCATTGTATCATGTTTACTGACCCCCTTCTGTGGGTGGGCACAGCACACCATCGAGAGCTTTGAGGATTATTAGGGAAAGAGAAGATGTGCTTTATTTCTTTGGGAGCCTCTGATTCTAAAGGAGACAGAGTAAATATGTGCATGAGAGCACGTCAGAAGTATATAAACAATTACACAACGAAACAGTACGCTGCTGGCTCAGAATGGAGGGAAGTGGGAAGAATTCAAGTTGAGGGCTGAGACAGGGATGAGGCAAGAAGGATTACACGGAGAAGTCAGATGAATTTTACAGCTGTGATCAGACCTGGTTACCCAGAAAAGTGCAGGAAGGGCTTATATTCAGTGGGAGGCAGGGAAGTAGGAAAACCTTGACTTAAATTATGACAGAAGAATCCACAAAGGTTTCTGAAGTCTTTTGCTATAGAGACTGCACTCTAAAATGAAATGTAAGAATTCATGCAAAGGACAGAACTCTACAATTTGGCACATTAATAATTCAATGAGAATGTCTATTTTACCCTAATCTCTCAAAGTCTCATTAGTAACATAATTATACCTGTTCTCAAAAAAGGAAAAAGAAAAGGAAATCTCAAGTAACAAAAACAATATTTAACTTAATGTCAATATTAAAAATGAAGTAATAAGACTCAATCAAATAACAGATTTCAGAGATAACAGCACTGTTACTCTAACTCCTATAGATGTCATATCCTGATTAAACTTCTGGGGTAAAATATTCCATTTGTGAAGTGATAATGCTGTTCTGAGATAAAGTAAAACTTCTCATCAATATATATATTCTGACTATTTTGATATTAGAAGTCACATATTCAAGAAAGACAAGTATGATACCACTTATATGTGGAGTCTAATATATGATACAAATGAAACTTATTTACAAAACAGAAACAGACTCACAGACATAGAAAAAACATATGGTTACCAAAGGAGAAGGGTGGAGAAGGGATAAATTAGGAGTTTGGGATTAAGAGATGCAAACTACTATACACAAACTAGATAAACAACAAGATCCTTGCATAACACAGGGGACTATAGTCAATGTCTTATAATAAACACTAATAGGGAAGAATATGAAAAAGACTATCTATCTATCTGAATCATTTTGCCGTACCTCAGAAACTAACACAACATTGTAAATCAACTACACTTCAATAATTTATTAAAAAGCAGAAAACAAAAACAAAAATTAATTAAAGAAATTTAGGTCTTTCTGACTCTAAAACTTTTTCACTTTTGTCAATAAATAGCTATTTCAGGAAAAAAAACAAAAGTCATATCCCACTTTCAATTAGCCAGCAAAGAAATGAGTTAACCAATAGCTCCCCACATGGAGTACTGACAGCCACAGGCATATGGTAAAAGTTTTACATGGTATTATAATTGATACTCAGTTCAGTTCAGTTCAGTTCAGTTCAGTTGCTCAGTCATGTCCAACTCTTTGCGACCCCATGGACTACAGCATGCCTGCAGGCCTCCCCATCCATCACCAACTCCTGGAGTTTGCTCAAAACCATGTCCATTGAGTCAGTGATGCCATCCAACCATCTCATCCTCTGTCATCCCCTTCTCCTCCTGCCCTCAATCTTTCCCAGCACCAAGGTCTTTTCCAATGAGTCAGTTCTTCACATCAGGTGGCCAAAGTATTGGAGTTTCAGCTTCAACATCAGTCCTTCCAATGAACATTCAGGACTAATTTCCTTTAGGATGGACTGGCTGAATCTCCTTGAAGTCCTAGGGACTCTCAAGAGTCTTCTCCAACACCACAGTTCAAAAGCATCAATTCTTTGCCACTCAGCTTTCTTTATAGATCAAATCTCACATCCATACATGACCACTGGAAAAATCATAGCCTTGACTAGACAGACCTTTGTTGGCAAAGTAATGTCTCTGCTTTTTAACACACTGTCTAGGTTGGTCATAACTTTTCTTCCAAGGAGTAAGTGTCTTTTTTTTATAAGTGATACTAACAGTATCCTAATAAGGTGCCATAACTTACGCACATTTTACAGGCCAGGAAAACTAAGATGTAGAAAGTTGAAGTAATTTGCTCTTGCTCACAGCTAGTGAAGGACAGAGATTCCAAATTATAAAGTATTAACTTTCTGATCTAGTACCTATCAAAGAGTTCTCTAGTGTCTTCTATAAGAGGACTCAGATGAAAAGACAGAAGAGTTCCACTTTGCTGTTCCTCTGCAGCAAGATGAAATGTCTCTCACACTTTTTTCTATGAGGGTGTCTTACTGATGTCCGATGTCCTTATTACTGAAGGGAATTCTTACTAATTCCATTGGAAAGTTTTCTGCATTCTGTTAGATCATACTCCCAGGAAGTTTTTCTTAATAAGAAACCTTTATATTGTCTGAGGAATTCTCATAGTTGCCCTTAGTATCACCCCTTAAATCTCTTTCTCTTGAAGCATTTATTCTCTTTAAAAAATAACTAACAGGTTCATTCATCTATTTAGCCAGGCTGTAAATACTCTTTTATTGCATAATATTTCAGGTCTTTTATCCTACTTTCTTCTGCTCTTTCTGCTCCTTTCAAATTGCCTGCATGGTTTTTTTTTCCACTAAGATTGAGTTGCTATGCTCAAGGTTCTGACTAAAAGCTGGTTGGAATCACAGTCAGAATGGATTGACAACCATTTTCTACAGCCTATCTACACTTCCCCCCCTTTTTTTTTTAATCAGTACAGCTTTGTTCTCTTACATTCATCATTTTCAGTGCTGAATTATTCCAGGGATTTTTAATTGATAGTATACCATCAATACATTATTTTCCTTCTTCTGTACATTGTGGATACATTATTTACTGTTGGTACCTCAGTCAGGGAGACTAGTTGAAGGAGATACTTATAAAGCTCATGTAATGAAGTTTTATTGTTAGCAATTCTCATGAAATTTTCTTGGGAAAGGAAGGAGAAAAAGCCAAATGATATATTTATGATATTTTGTGGATTTTACTTATCCATGCACTCTTTTATCAGCTCTCACATTTGACTGCAATTTCCTTTCTCAATTACATTATCAAAATCAAGTACTTTTTTTTTTTTTTCAGGAGTTTATCAGAGTTCCCTCCAGTGACTTTGAATTTGACTTCTGCTACTTGGACATGCCCTGATAACATTCAGACAACATAAAAGCTGATCATTTTTTTCTACTGCTTTTAGGGTATAAGGGGCTTCCATGTGACAGAGAACTTCACTGATACAAATATAGACATAATTGCTAACTTTTGCATATGTAAGTTTTTTCATGAAAACTGAAAGGTTTAATGTTGCCAGTTAAAACCCTACTAATGTCACCAAAGATTAATGCCAGGATTACTAGTCTACTGAATTCATCCTGCCCAAAAAGTAGTGATAAAAACTGATACATATTCTGTCTGATGAACTTTAATAAGCTATTTTTAAAATATAATAGGACTATGATGTATTTGTTATATGGTTGTTAATAGAGTAAATTTAACTCTCAAAGAACTGTACATAAAAATAATTTCATAATTGTTGAAACTAGAAGACAAATTTTGTGCAAGGGCCTAAGATATATGCTCTGTATTTAATTATAGATAAAAAGAACACAAAGATGATAATTTCTTAGTTTGTGAGTGACAGTTCAGCATTAACATTTTAATATACATGGTGCAATATTTAGTGATTCAAGTTACTTATCTATAAATTTAGACTGCAAGTGGTCTGGCATACATATTGTCATTTTACCCTTAGACCTTCTGTGACATAAGCATATGTTTTAGGAATAAATGATAAAGTTATAACAGCATGTTTAAATTAAACTAATAGGAAAAAATGGTTAATGAACATTTGAGAAACAACACAACTTTGCGAGCAATAAGGACAAAAGTAAATAATTAAAACATAATGACAGATGTCTCACCTAACAGTCAAAATTTTTAAAGTCTGATAAAATCATGGCAACAATGCTCAAAACAGATAACACTCATATGCTGATTACCAGAGAATAAACTTGCAGCTTTTCATGGAAATAACTGTATTATTCAGGGAATTCAGTAATCCTATTTATCTTGTGTGTGTGTGTGTGTGTGTGTGTGTGTGTGTGTGTGTGTGAAGTCACTCAGTCGTGTCTGACTCTTTGTGACCCCATGGACTGTAGCCTACCAGGCTCCTCCATCCATGGAATTTTCCAGGCAAGAGTACTGGAGTGGGTTGCCATATCCTAAGGTCCAACAATTCCACTTCTGGTTATGTATTTCAAAGAAGCTCTCCAAATGTGCACAAGCAAATATGACACTCATGTTCACTGCAGTGTTTAGTCATTTGTTTATTCATTTCACAAATATTCATTGAGGGCACAATTCTATTTTCTTGGGATTAACTCTGAGACTGAAACAGACAATTCTCCCTGTTCTCATTGGTATGTTCCAGGATGCTGTTTTTTATTCTAAAATATTTAAAAGGATCTAAATAACCACCAATAAGACAACCAAACCATTAAAGAAGTGTATAGTCAAAAATAGAGGGAAAAAATACTGCTGAGTGAAAAAACATGTTACAGAATGCTACTTGCATGGTATGTAATTTGTGTAAAATTTAAAACTACATTAAACTTTATACAATATTCTGGATGTGTATATGTGTGTATGTAAAAGCAATATAAAAATGAGTAAACAAGATACACAGTAATTTCATGATAGTGAAACAGGAGGGAAGGGGGCAAGGCACAGCCTTTGAAAGAGTGACATATCCATAGGACACAACATAAACTGGTAGAACTAACTAGGTCCAAGGTGGTGGAAGACTGGACTTCCAGTAGACCTTGAGCCTCATTATATGGTCATTGTAATACACTAGCTAAATGACATAACCACCAGTGCCATGATAGTTCTAAGGCTGCACATCAAAGATCATAAATGGACACTGGCTCAATTTCTGGAAATCTCTGTCTCTTTTCCAAAACAGAATAATACATTAGCCTATGCAGTTACCCAGCCCATAAAAAGTAACCACCCCATATTTGGGGGCCTCTTGTCTTCTCAGATGGCCCATTCTGCATCTGTGGAGTGTGTTTCTCTCTAAATAAATTCACTTCTTACCTATCACTTGTCTCTCGCTGAATTCTTTCTGCCATGAGACATCAAGACTTCATTAAGGACTTCATTAAGTCCTAAGATCAGGTTGCAATCTCAAAAATTATGAGTCTGTGGGCTCAAGCTCCAATCTGGGTTTTGGCTGGCTTTGAGTCCTGGCACATGGGTTCAATGGAGAAGGAAATGGCAACCCACTCCAGTTTTCTTGCCTGGAGAATTGCATGGACAGAGGAGTCTGGTGTGCTACAGGCCATGGGATCACAGAGAGTCAGACACAACTGAGTGACTAACACACATGGGTTCAAGTCTGAATCTAAGTTGCATGGTTTCAATAGTGGTTGAGTGCATATGGCAAATGGGATCAGGATACAGAATAAAAAGGATTTTATCTATAATTTTTAAATATAAAATAAATATGACAAAATAGTAAAGATTTTATTCTAATTGGCCTGCATGTAAGCTTATACTGAACTTTGAATTGTTAATATTTTTAAAACTGCCTATGGTATCCATAACATTTTTGATAACTGTTCATAAGCACATTTTTATAATTTGTAAAAAAACACTGGGTCTACCAATAACATGACTAATTATTTTATTACAGGGTGATTGAAAGCTTACAGTATAAACAGAGCATAATGAACCAAGATAAATTTATAAGAACTAATTATTACATAATCAAAACAATTAAATACAAATTAGTAATACACAGTAGTACTTTTTTTTAAACTACATGATGAGAAAGACCTTACTGAAAACGACTCATTAGGTATTCACCAGGAATTCTGCTTCGCTTAGCATCTAACATCTTTGAAAATCACGGAAATAGAAGGACATGTTAAAGGTTCAGTCTTAGCCCTGAATAATAAGTTTACTGAATTAACCTAGTGCACCACATCTAAATGATTGTTTCCCAGGGCTCCCTTCATAACTCAGTTGGTAAAGAATCTGCCTGCAATACAGGAGACCCCGGTTTGATTCCTGGGTGGGGAAGAGCCACTGGAGAAGAATCATACCCACTCCAGTATTCTTGGGCTTCTCTTGAGGCTAAGCTGATAGTAAAAAATCCACCTGCAATGCAGGAGACCTGGGTTCGATCCCTGAGTTGGGAAGATTACCTGGCTAAGGGAAAGGCCACCCACCCCAGTATTCTGGTCTGGAGAATCCATGGACCGCACAGTCTATGAGGTCACAAAAGAGTCTGACAAGACTGAGCGACTTGCACTTTTCACCAGGGCTATAGTACCATTTACTTAGATTCTAATAGTTCCTATAAAAGATCTATATGAATCATACTTACTAGGCAGTGTGACCTTGGGAAAGGTACTTAAACTGTCCACGCAGTCCATTTTTCATCTGTAAATATGTGGCCAATAACAGTAGCCATCTAAAAGGGTTTCTTGTTATTTGCTATATCAAGCACTTGCATTGGATTTCAATGTGCCATTACTGACATGAAATTAGTGCTATTTACTTTTAAAAATACTTCATGGGAAATAGATGGGGAGACAGTGGAAACAGTGTCAGACTTTATTTTTTGGGGCTCCAAAAAAAAGTAAACTGCAGATGGTGACTGCAGCCATGACATTAAAAAAGGAAAGTTATGACTAACCTAGATAGCATATTAAAAAGCAGAAACATTACTTTGTCAGCAAAGGTCCATCTAGTCAAGGCTATGGTTTTTCCAGTGGTCATGTATGGATGTGAGAGTTGGACTATGACAAAAGCTGAGCACCGAAAAATTGATGCTTTTGAACTGTGGTGTTGGAGAAGACTCTTGAGAGTCCCTTGGACTGCAAGGAGATCCAACCAGTTCATCCTGAAGGAGATCAGTCCTGGGTGTTCATTGGAAGGACTGATGCTGAAGCTGAAACTCCAGTACTCTGGCCACCTCATGCAAAGAGTTGACTCATTGGAAAAGACCCTGATGCTGGGAGGGACTGGGGGCAGGAGGAGAAGGGGACGACAGAGGATGAGATGGCTGGATGGCATCACCAACTCAATGGGCATGCGTTTGAGTAAACTCCGGGAGTTGGTGATGGACAGGGAGGCCTGGTGTGCTGCGGTTCATAGGGTTGCAAAGAGTCGGACACGACTGAGCGACTGAACTGAACTGACTTTTTTAAAAAATACATAATTTTTAATGCTTTCAGTAATTAGCAAAAACATATTTACAAGAGTTTGTACATTTTTGAGTTAAAATATGACGACCCCAAGATACCATCTTAGAGACGGGAGTAATCTGAGTGCTGTCTGTTAAGTCCATAAGCAAGCTAATCCAGAAACCATTCTCATTGCCTTTAGATTGAGATACCATCTATTTGCCCTACATACTTTTTAAATAATTAATCCAATACACTTTTACAAAAATCTTGAATTCTATCACAGCACATTCTGTGTCACAAAAAGCACAAATTTATAAAAATTTATAAAAATTTTATTTATATATTTATATATAATATATATTTATATAAATATATAATATATAATATATATTTATATATAAAAATTTTAAAATTTTATAAAAATTTATAAAAATTTTATAAATATATTTTAATAAAAATTTATATTTATATTTTTAATAAAAATTTATATTTTTATAAAATTAAATTTATATTTTTATAAAAATATTTTAAAAATTTAAATTTATAAAAATTTTATTTATATATTTATATAATATATATTTATATAAATATATAATATATATATTTATATATAAAAATTTATAAAAATATAAATTTTTATGTAATCTTAGAACAGATCTGAGGGATAATTATTTAAAATACAAATATCTCAATATCTTCATGATGTCATTAGAATCCAGGTGAAAAAAATTATTTGATTCAGCAATTCCAAATCATCAACACTCATGCAAACCACAAAACTCTAATCATAAACAAAACCTTATTTACTCAAACACAATGTAACTTAGAATTGTGTAGCTACTAAGCACATACAAGAAGCTACATGAAACCAGAACCAGGTCGGCTCTAACTCTGCACTGATTTTGCTGTCATGAAGGCAAGCATCGCATTATCAGGCACAGACAAAAACTTAGCCAGGAAAAGGGTGTGAGCAGAACCCTTTTCTCTTAGAGACAAAACCTTTCATATTCATTCCCATTAAACTCACTGCCAAGCATGAATCATGGGTGACACACAAAAAATGATACAGATGAACTTATACACAAAATAGACTCACAGACACAAAAAACACATGGTTACCAAAGGGGAAAAGGGTGGGGGGAAAAAAGTTAGGAGTTTGAGATTAACATATACACACTATTACATATAAAATAGATAACCAACAGGGACCTACTATATAGCATACAGCACATGGGAGCTATATTCGATATTCTGTAATAACCTATAAGGGAAAAGAATCTTGAAAAAAAAAATAGATGTAGAGATATGTAACTGAGTCACTTTGCTGTACACCTAAATACAACACTGTAAATTAACCATACTCTAAAAAAATAATAATCATAATAAAATAAGGCTCACCCCCCAGGCACCAATGATGACGGTGTCACTGACGGAGAACTAGAGGAAATGTTCCCACCACCATTCTCTCCCTGCTGAGTCACATTAATGACCCTGTTTGGGTGTCCTCCCAGCATGAAGCCTTTATCCACTTCATGGGAGCTTTCCCAGCCTCAGGCACTGGTGACCCCAGTGAAGAACTGAGTTGTTAGAGGAACGGATGTAAATCAATACCATATCACATGACTCACTGTCACCCCATCATTATTTTATACAAATGTCTTTTGCTTGTCGTTGTTCAGTTGCTAAGTCGTGTCCAACTCTACAACCCCATGGACTGCAACACTCCAGGCTTCCCTGTCCTTCGCTATCTCCCAAAGTTTGCTTTTGTTTGTAAATAACATAAAAATTGAATTCCACAAGCAAGAGAAAGACATCACCATGATTTTAGAATGACATCTAACATTTCTGAAGTAATAAAAATAAATGTAGCCTTTTCAGAAAAAATAAGTGATTAAAAATTTACAAATGCAATAGGAAATTATGGAAAACTATGCAAAATAATAGGATGGCTATACAATATCCCTGATTATATTAAATTGAGGCTAGTTCTTCAGTTGTGTGTTCACTTCATTAAGATATTTAAGGCCTCTGATAGTTGCAATGATTGGAAGCATTCTAGTTTGCTTCCATTGCAGCTAACACTGATACACCCTTGACAAAAGTAACAACAAAACCAATAGCAGTGATAACAGCTGGCTCAGACAGTAAAGAATTTGCCTGCAATGCAGGAGACCCAAGTTCAATCCCTGGATCGGGAAGATATCCTGGAGAAAGAAATGGCAACCCACCCCAGTATTCTTGCCTGGAAAATCCCACGGACAGAGGAACCTGGGGGGCTACACCCCATGGGATCACTAAGAGTTGGACATGCCTGAGCAACTCCACTTTCACTTTTCATTTTCATACATAATTTACTCTAGAAGAGCACATTGTTCTAAGCATTTTACATATATGAACTCATTCAAACTGCCAACAGCCCTACTTTTACCGTTCCATTTTGCAGTTGCAGAAACTAAAGCAAATTCAGTTACCGATTCTAAATCAGTGGGTTATAACTTTAGTGGACATAAAAATCTTCCAAGGACCTTGTGAAAAATTTACAAGTTTTCTGACCGTTCCTACACCCTGCTCTAACTCCGTTCAGTTGGCCAGGGGTAGACAACCAAAAATCTAGTGTCACAAGCTCCATTCCCAAGTGGTCTGAGGACCAAGTTTGGAAAACACTAAATTCTTCCCCAGGATATTTCCAGTTACCTTTATGGACTCTCTGGTGATATTTAAGTCCTTGTCTTTATGATTCTGAACACTCTATTTCCATTCATTTCATGGTAAGAATATTTATTTTAATCTCAATGATTTCAATTCTCTATCTCCATCTAAAGTTCAATCAAAAGAAACTAATATGTTTACAGCTTAATTATGTCAGCTTGAATCAAAGCCACAGCACTGCCTCTGAGAAGCCACACTACTCTTTTCACAACGAAACTGTCACAGGTTGGTGAACACCTTTCTTAATTTTTGAAAAACCTCCAAAGGAAAATTCTCCAGAATCCCTCCTTAAATGTTTAAGATGTCTGCTTAAGTAAGGATTACAGCTCTCAAAGACATATATGAGAAATGAAAATTTTCTGAAAAATTCTCAGCCATGCTTTCAGGTTTTAGCACAAGCACAGAAAATAACATATATCTGCATAATTTGCTTTCCTCAGGCTCCTTGGAAGAGGAAGATTTGTGGACTTCTATTGTAGAACTAGAAACTCAGAGTCACACACACATCGTCAGAATACAGGCTGTTAGAAAGACCTTGAGTTGTTCCTGACTAAACAAAACATTTCATTTTCTTATTTACACAAAGATAAGAGAATAGTTTTCTACCGTGAAAGGGGAAATAAGTTATTGTTTTCAGCATCCAGAGCTAGAGACTCATTGGCTTTCAAGACAGATTGCAAATGTCCTCCAAATTGTAGTAATTTCAAAAGCTGTAAGTGATGCTAAAATAGAGGCATAGTCATCAGACTTTGGGAGAAAAATGGTTCTTGAAAAAAGTTCTGAGATGTTTTTGAAAAGATGTGAAACTGAAGTACCCAAAAGTCACCTGCCCTCTGCTTTACAACTGAAGCAATTCACTCGTGGATCTTAAAAACCATCCTCTTGTTTCGAGTCTCATGTGGGAAGCCATGGAAAGGGGATGCATGCTGAACTGGGGCATGAATGGGATACT
The DNA here is from genome assembly GCF_963930625.1 of Muntiacus reevesi. Lineage (NCBI taxonomy): Eukaryota > Metazoa > Chordata > Mammalia > Artiodactyla > Cervidae > Muntiacus > Muntiacus reevesi. The sequence continues at coordinate 49,125,753 of NC_089262.1, forward strand.
TTCTGAATTATATCATGGACCAAAATGAATATCTACCCAAAACAATGGGATCTGTCTATACATGTAGTCACTGGTGCGCTAGTAAATATATGTTTATCTCTAGGGAGGGAAAAAGCCCTGATTTGTAGGCTTTGGGAATTTCTATGGTATACATTTTCTTGTTTGATTTCCACTGTGGCCACTAAATGGATAGTTGGAGACAGATACTCAGTATCACTATATATAATAGTATTTTCACCACACAGATACATTGACTTAACCTGAAGAACATTACTGCTGTTCAGTCCCTAACTTGTGTCTGACTCTGCAATCCCATGAACTATAGCCCACAAGCTCCTGTGTCCATGGAATTTCCAGGGCAAGAATACTGGAATGTGTTGCCATTTCCTTCTCCAAAGGATCTTCCTGACGCAGAGATTGGACCCACGTCCCCTGCATTGGCAAGTGGATTCTTTACTTCTGAAGCCACCAAGGAAGACTCAATTTCAAGAGCAAAGTTCAGTTCAGTTCAGTCGCTCAGTTGTATCCAACTCTTTGCAATCCCATGGACTGCAGCACGCCAGGCTTCTCTGTCCATCATCAACTCCTGGAGCTTGCTCAAACTCATGTCCATCAAGTCGGTGATGCCATCCTGCCATCTCATCTTCTACCGTCCCCTTCTCCTCCTGCCTTCAATCTTTCCCATCATTAGGGTCTTTTCCAATGAGTCAGTGCTTTGCATTAGGTGGCCAAAGTATTGGAGTTTCAGCTTCAGCATCAGTCCTTCCAATGAATATTCAGGACTTATTTCCTTTAGGATTGACTGGTTTGACCTCCTTGCAGTCCACGGGACTCACGAGAGTTTTCTCCAACACCACAGTTCAAAAGAATCAATAAGTAAAATGTAGTAAAATAATTATCAAGCAATGAGCTTTGAATATAGATACCTTTGCTTTTCATATTATTCATTCAATTACAGGTTTATATAATTTAATAATGTCTGTGCCTAACAACTGACTTTCACAATCCCTGGGAATGTAACAATTGGCTCTCATGAGCTGGAACCAACTCGCCCAGCCTATTATTACAAACCTTAAGTAAACCTTCCATGTACTGATCCATTATTATATATAGCCATTAATGAGTGAAATTTCTAATTTATATAAGATGTAAGTAAGTAAAATTTCCTTTTGGTAGCAAGTATTACCTTCTAAGCACACATTGTTTAAATAATACAATTCAATATGTATATAATTTTAAGAATGAAAGCACAATACAATTTCAGTGTTAAGAAAAGCTTGAAAGATCATCTGGTTCAACTTCCCCTTAGAGTCATGATGAAGTGTACTAAGGGCACCAGCCTTGCTTATTCTGCTTTTCTACAATTACCACTCCATGCAAAGAGTCACATTCAATGCAAAATTCCCTTGAGTATTCCTCAAGGACATTCAGAATTTTATTGAACCAACTCTATTGTTTTCCCATGGCCACTGTATCTAACACACCACATCAGTGGCCTTCTCATTATCTTCTGTAAACACCATGTTTGTTTAATATATTTATTTATATGGTTGCAGTGGGTCTTAGTTATGGCACATGGGATGTTCAGTTGTGGCATGTGGGATCGAACCAGGTCCCCCCAATGGGAGCACAGAGTCTTAGCCACTGGACCGCCACGAAAGTCTCTGTAAAGGCCATGATGATGTCTCTTCAGCTGTTTCTAAAGCTGACTCTTCAGCTCCCTCACACATTCATTTATGTGCATTTTCCAGTTTGGAAAATTTTAAAAGAAAACGGTGGGCTAGTTACATGCTCATTTCAACTACAGAATCAGAATATCTGAGCAATGGAATTTGGAAATCTGTTTTTTTAAACAAGGAATTCAGGTATCTCAAGTTTAAAGATGAACTTATTTCCTGTATTAGCTAAATTTTAAGGTGAGACTAAGAGAACACAAGTAGTTCATCAATATGAAACCATAAACAGTTGTAACTCAGGGAGTTAAGCGCTACAGCATAAAAGTGTTCAGGGTAAACATTAAAAAAAGAAAATTATGAAACAAGCTGCAGATTGAGAGAAAACATTTACAAAAGACACATCTGATGAAGGACTGTAATCCAAAATATACAAGGAAGTCTTAAAACTGAAATAACCTTATTGAAGAAAATGGGCCAAAGACCTTAACAAACACCTTACCAAAGAAGATATACAAATGGTAAATAAGCATATGAGAAGATGTTCACATCATATGTCATCAGGGAAATGAAAACTAGAAAAATGAGAGACTACTACATATCTATTAAAAGGGACAAAACCCTGAAACTGACAATACCAAACAGTGATGGGGAGCAAGAGAACGCTCATTCATTGATTATGGGAATGCAAAATGGTATAGTTACTTTGAGGAAGAGCATTTGCTGGTTTCTATAGAACTACACATACCTTTACCACACAATTCAGTAATCATACTTCTTAATGTTTATCCAAAGAGTTGAGAACCTATATGTCTATACAAAAACTTCCACATAGATTATTTATAGAAGTTTTATTCATAATTTTAAAAACTTGAAAGCAACCAAGGTGACCTTCAGTAAGTGAATGGGTAAATAAAAATGTGATCCATCCAGACGGTGGAATATTATTCAGCACTAAAGAGAAATGAGCTATCAAACCATGAAAAGACAAGGAGAAACCATAAATCCACATTACTAAGTGAAATGGGCCAATCTCAAAAGGCTATATGCTGTTTGATTCCAAGTACATGCATTTGGGAAAAGGCAAAGCCATGGAAAGAGTTTTTTAAAAAAGCAAATCAGAGGTTTCTGAGAGTTGCAGTTAGGCAAGAAGGAATGGATAGGCATAACACAGAGGATTTTTCAGGGCAGTGAAAATACTCTGTAAAATACTGTAATGGTGTATACATGTAATTACTCATCTGTCCAAACTGATAGAATACCATATTCAGAGTGAAACCTAAGGTAAACTATGGATTTTAAGTGAAAATGTTGTTGAAATACAGGTTCATCCATTGTATTTAATAAACTTGTCACTCTGGTGAGGGATGTTGATAATGGGGGAGGCTTGGCATGTATGAGGGTAGGGGTACATGGGCAATCTCTGTATCTTCACCTCAATTTTACTATAAACCTAAAACTGCTCACAAAAAAAAAAAAAAAAAAAAACAATCTTTTGAAAGAGAGAGAGAGTAATAAATGCTGATCAGTAAAGGGAGACTTCACACAAGAGGTATGGGCTAAACCAGTTGTTAAAGGTATGGGCTAAGCTAAGAAGTTGTTCCATTTTGTTGCTTCTCAAAATTCAAGGGTTAAGAGTGTCTGAAAATTAATTGCATAAAGCCTGAATAAGCTTGGCCTTCTCTAAAACAAACTTTATCCTGCTGGATAAAAATTATGTGGGCTCCATACAAATGTAGATTCCTAAGCACTGTCCTCTTGTATGAAAGATTTTGATTTACCAGAAAAGAGCAGAGAAGCCAGTAGTTTTAACTTAAAAGAAATTGCTATGGGAGTGAGGGGTACAGGAAGGTCTTATATAAGGACTGAGCCACCATCAGAATTGTTTTAAACTAAAATTTTTAAATCTTTCTGGTTCAGCAGAAGTTTAGCACTTAGTGAATCCTATCTGATTATTATAGCCAACAGTGACATCTTCTCTCTTTTATATGTTATTGGACTTAGAGTTTGAATTACACAATATCTACGTATTTTCCATGTGTTCTTTCTTTTCTTCTAATGCCAGCTCAGAGGAATAGCTGTGCCTTGCAGGCACAGGCACACAGATACACAAAAAATAACCATAGATTAAGTAGCTCTAAAAACTCTCAGTACCGAATCCTGGTTTTTAGATGCACTAATTAGGAACATAATACTAAAAGCTAACATTTAATGAGTGTTTATTATGTGGTGGGTGATATTGGTAATACCTTATGTGTATTAATTCATTTAATCATCTCAGCAATCTTATGAGATAGGTCAGTATTTATCTCCACTTCACAGATGAGAAAACTGAGGCTCAGTAATTTTCAGTGTAGATTGGCTTCAGATTTCATGACTTCTGTTGCCAAGCTATAATGCTTCTGCTCCTATATTCCACTAAAATTACAGTTTTAAACACTGAATATATAAAGAAACTATGACAAAATTATATACCGTAATAATAATTATAAAATAATTGCAATCTTCCATAAACAATATGTAACCACGGTAAACTCTAGTCATATCTGACTCTCTGTGACCCTCGTGGAATTCTCCAGGCCAGAATACTGGAGTAGGTAGCCTATCCCTTCTCCAGTGGGTCTTCACGACCCAGGAATCAAACTGGTGTCTCCTGAATTCCAGGCAGATTCTTTACCAGCTGAGCTACCAGGGAAGCCCCTAAACTCTAAGGCAGTCAGAAATATTGTAAAAATTCTGAATTTTTACAGTAAAAGATGCTTAACTGTGCACCTGCCAGGTATGCATCACGGACTCCTACTTTCTGAATTGCAAACCTCCTGAGTGCTTTCACATTCGAAATGCAAGCCACCTCTCCACGTCAGGAGAGGTGCAGCCAAGGAGAAGCAGCAGAGGTAACAATAGTACAACATTGCCTGTGGCAAGCCTGGCCTTCTCACAGTCTAGTGAGGGGGTGTGCAGTTTGAATATCATTTAATGCGTCATGATCTTTGTTCCCCAAATCACATACTCCCTTTTGGATAACAAAACAGCAGAAGACATTATTCAGGGTAATAAAATAGGTTCTAATACTCCCATATGCTATAATTTATCTTCATTCAATCACAAGCATTTCTGTTTAATCTATTGCTTGAAATGAAATGCTAATAAGGCAAGAAAATGTGGCTCTAGGATAATGCCAGAAAATGGTCTTCATTTCTCTTCTTTTGTCATAAGTAAGGTGCTTTTGATCATATAAATAAGGGAGAAATGCAGACATCTCTAATATAAGATGTGCGAAATTATATACATCTTGAAGGTGAATAACCGGAATTTAAAAAAATAATTTAGGGTGGAAAAAGTCAAAGTACATTGCAATTAAAAGTCTAATCTTTTGAACTTGAAGGGGGGTTCGGGATGGGGAACACATGTAAATCCATGGCTGACTCATGTCAATGAATGGCAAAAACCACTACAATATTGTATAGTGATTAGCCTCCAACTAATAAAAATAATTAGGAAAAAAATATTCTAGGACCTCAAAAATACTCATTGTTACAAAAATTTCCCTTTTTATTTCAATAGTTTTTTTTCCCCCCTCAGTTCACCTGTTTTCTTAATTCTAACCCTGTACATATTTTCATAATAGTTCTATTTACTCTGGACTTCTAAAAATTGTTTTTGGGCACTGGTTGCTATCTACCAGAAATCTAGGTAAAATAGAATAATCTGTCTCAGGATATATTAAACATGCCTTATTGAGGTTCATCAATTCTAACTTATATAATCATTAATAGGTATAAAAAGTTCCTAGGAAAGATTCATAATGAGAAATGCCTTTACATATTGAATACTTAAGCTTCTCACTGTCTAGCACATTACTAAGCATAAAACTACTTGAATCTAATTAAGGTCATACATTCACTCTTATGTACTCAGAAGCGAGAGCTTCTGAAAGTACATAGTAGAAACTCAATACACACACAGAATGAACAGCCTTATCCTTTACCATTGCTTTACGACTCTGCAAGTTGTAGAAAAGGATGTGAATAATGTTTTCATTGTTCACAGTTGCGTCACAGTTACCTAGTCACAGTTCATACTCTTTTAAAAACTAATAATCTTTGTAATATGTTTTCAAAGCTGATCAGGATGTGATCCAGCACTGCGCCAAATGCAGAGGACACTGAGGTCACATCACAGTCAAACCAAGTTTCCATCCCAGAGATCAAGTGCTAGCTGAGTGGGAGAACAGGAAAAGAGTCACTGTGTACATCTCTGAAGTTCTTAGGTGATAGAGAGGAAATCATAAAACACAAGCAGATGTCAGGTTTCCAAGGACAGTCAAATTCCATAAATTAAGCTGGGAAGTAAAGCCCAATGCTATAAAGAATAATATCACATAGGAATCTGGAATGTCAAGTCTACGAATCACGGTAAATTTGACATGGTCAAGTAGGAGATGGCAAGAGTGAACATCAACATATTAGGAATCAGTGAACTAAAATGGACAGGAACGGAAGAATTTAATTTATATGACTATTATATTTACTACTGTAGGCAAGAATCCCTTAGAAGAAATGGAGTAGCACTCAGAGTCAACAAGAGTTCAAAATGCAGTGCTTGGGTGCAATAAAAATGACAGAATAAAAAAAAAAAAAGACAGAATAATCTCAGTTTGTTTCCACGGCAAACCACGCAACATCAGAGTAATCCAAGTGTATGGACCAACCACAGATACTGAAGAAGTTAGTGTTGAGTGGTTCTATGAAAATGTACAAAACCTTCTAGAACCAACACCAAAAAAGATGTCCTTTTCATCCTAGGAGATTGGAATGCAAAAGTAGGAAATCAAGAGTCACCTGGAGTAACAGACAGGTTTGGCCTTGGAGTACAAAATGAAGCGGGGCAAAGGCTAACAAAGGTACACGCTGGTCACAGAAAACATTCTTTTCCAACAACATAAGAGACGACTCTACATGTGGACATCAACAGATGGTCAATAACCGGTATCAGATTGACTATGTGCTTTGCAGCCAAAGATGGAAAAGCTCTATATAGTGGTAAAAACAAGACCAGGAATTGACTGTGGCTCAGAGCAGTAGCTCCATTCAGGTATGGATGGCCTAGATCACTAGGCAGTTCAGGTATGATCTAAATCAAATCCCTTCTGATTATATAGCAGAGGTGACAAACAGATTTGGGATCAGATCTGGTAGATAGAGAGCCTGAAGAACTATGGATGGTAGTTCAAAATAGCGTGCAGGGCAGTGACCAAAACTATCCCAAAGAAAGAGAAATGCAAGAAGGCAAAGTGGTTGTATGAGGAGCCTTTACAAATAGCTGAGGAAAGAAGTGAAGTGAAAGGCAAGGGAGAAACAGGAAGATATACCCAACTATGCAGGGTTCCAGAGAACAGCAAGGAGTCCTAAGAAGGCCTTCTTCAAATGAACAACACCAAGAAATACAGGAAAACAACAGAATGGGAAAGACTAGAGATATGTTCAAGAAAGTTGGAGATATCAAGGGAATATTTCATGCAAGGATAGGCATGATAAAGGACAGAAATGGCATGGACCTAATAGAAGCAGAGAAGATTAAGAAGAGGTGGCAAGAACACACAGAAGAACTGTACAAAAAAAGGTCTTAGTGACCTGAATAACCACGACGGTGTGGTCACTCACCTAGAGGAGGATATTCTGGACTGTGAAGTCAAGTGGGCCTTAGGAAGCATTACTATGAACAAAGCTAGTGGAGGTGATGGAATTCCAGCTGAGCTATTTAAAATCCTAAAAGATGACAATGTTAAAGTGCTATACTCAATACATCAGCAAATTTGGAAAACGCAGCAGTGGCCACAGGACTGGAAAAGGTCAGTTTGTTTTCATTCAAGTCTCAAAGAAGGGCAATGCCAAAGTATGTTCAAACTACTGGACAACTGAACTCATTTCACATCTAGCAAGGTTATGCTCAAATTCTTCAAGTCAGGCTACAGCAGTGTGTGAGCTGAGAACTTCCAGATGTATAAGCTGAGTTTTGAAGAGGTAGAGGAACCAGAGATCAAATTGCCAATATACAATGGATCGTGGAGAAAACAAGGGAGTTCCAGAAGAGCATCTAATTCTGTTTCATTGACTACGCTAATGTGTTAGGGTAGATCACAAAAAACTGTGGAAAAATCTTAAAGACACGGGACTACCAGACTACCTTACCTGTTCCTGAGAAATCTGTATGCAGGTTAAGAAACAGTTTGAACCGGATATGAAATAATGGACCGGTTCAAAGTTGGGAAACGAGTATGTCAAGACTATGTATTGTCACCCTGCTTATTTAACTTATATGCAGAGTATATCATGCGAAATACTAGGCTAGATGAATCTCAAGCCAGAATCAAGATTGCTGGGAGAAATATCAACAACCTCAGATATGCAGATAATAATACTCTAACGGCAGGAACCAGAGAGGAACTAAAGAGCCTCTTGATGAGGGTAAAAGGAGAGTGAAAAAGCTGGATTGAAAATCAACATTAAAAAAAAGAAAAAGAAAACTAGAATCATAGTGTTTGGTCCCAACACTTCATGGCAAAAAGAAGGAGAAAAAGTGGGAGCAGTGGCAGGTTCTATTTCCTTGGGCTCCAAAATCACTGTGGATTGTGACTGCATCCATGAAAAGACACTTGCTCCTTGGAAGAAAAGCTATGACAAATCTAGACAGCATATTAAAAATCAGAGACCTCACTTTGCTGACAAAGGTTCATATAGTCAAAACTATGGTTTTTCTAGTCGTTGTGTATGGATGTGAGAGTTGGACCATAAAGAAGGCTGAATGCCAAAGAATTGAAGCTTTTGAGTTGTGGTGTTAAAGAAGACTCTTTTGAGAGTCCCTCGAACTGCAAGGAGATCAAGCCAGTCAATCCTAAAGGAAATCAACCTGAATAATCACTGGAAGAACTGTAGCTGAAGTCGAAGTTCCAATACTTTGGCCTGGATGTGAAGAGCTGACTCATTGAAAAAGTTTCTGATGCTGGGAAAGACTGAAAGCAAAACGAGAAGAGGACAGCAGAGGATGAGATGGTTAGATAGCATCACTGATGCAACAAACATGAATTTGAGCAAATTCTGGGAGATAGTGGAGGACAGAGGAGCCTGGCATGCTACCCGGCATGCTATACTATAGTCCACGAGGTCACAAAAAGTCAGACAGGACTTAGTGACTGAACAACAATAATATAACATCAGCTTAAATCTCCTGTGTTCTCCTGTTTTCCCATGACCACCTGTGTGAATGTGGGCATATTACTTAAACATCTAAACATGTGTTCCTACCTTTACAAAAAGAGGAGGGTAAATACCTCATAGAGTGTTGTGAAGAATAAATGTGATATTGTACATAAAGCTTTTAATCCAGAGCTGAGCCCTGAATAAATATGGGCGATTATTACATTCCTAGGAAATATCTCTTAACTAATCTGAATAAATAAAGACATAGGAATCCCATAGAGAAGAGAATAAAAGTTCTGATGTGTAAGACTTATTATTCACATGTTAATAGGTATAGGTGACTTGGGGTATGGATGCATTGTTCTCTGCAAGAAATACATGAGTGTATTTGAGCAATATGCTTCATGCTAGATTCGAAATACCCATGTGAGTTTTCATAGTGGAAAATATTTGAACACTTCCTTTGAAGACACATTTTGAGATCCACTTAAGTAACTGTTCAAAATAATATTGCATCCATTTGACATGGCAGCTAGGATTGGAAAAGTGCCTTCGGGGAAAGCAAAAGCCACTGATTAACTTTTTTTCTTGCAGTTAGTTATATGAAACAATTTTATTCAGAGGAGGGTGGGAAGAACAAAAATCCATGTCATAGAGTACACCATCAGGTTTTGCTTTTTGCTTTCATCTCGTCTAGCATGAAGTCATAGATTTAAAGGGGTACCCATGCAGCCATGCTTTTCAATCTCCTTTAGTCCTAGCATGTGTGCGCTAAGTCGCTGCAGTCACGTAGTCCAGCTGGCTCCTCTGTCCACAGGGCTCTCCGGGCGAGTGAAGTGGGTTGCTATGCTCTCCTCCAGGGGATCTTCCCAATGAACCCGCATCTCTTATGTCTCCTGCACTTGCAGGTGGGTTCTTTACCACTAGCGCCACCTGGGAAGCCCCACTTTAGGCCTTACTGGGAATTAAAAAACAGCTCAAGGGACAGGGACAATAGGAGATAACATTTGATTATCCTTGAGCCTTCTAAGACCTACCTGAATATGGCTCCAGAGTAGCTTGTTGGCTGAGTTTCCCAGCTAAGTAATCCTGGAGGTAGCAGGCTGGGGTGTTACAATCCCCTAAGGATGGAGGTTTCTATATTTGGAAGATCCCAAACATCAGTGGCTATTTCAAGGATTATTTAGACATAGAAGTCAATCCATAGAACATAAAATTTCAGGATCACTTCATCAAGAAGATTTCAATTATTCTCATAGAGTGAGGAAAGATGATCTACAGAAGACAGGAAACTGAATGGATGTTGGTTAGAAAGTAAATGTCTTTGTTTATCTGTATTTGGTTACATGCATAATTAAAGACAGCTTCCTTGGTGGCTCAGACAGTAAAGAATCTGCCTGCAATGCAGGAGACCCAGGTTTGATCCCTGGGTCAGGAATATACGCTGGAGAAGGGAACGGCCATACAGTCCAGTATTCTTGCCTGGAGAATCCCACGAATAGTGGAGCCCAGCAGGCTACAGTCCATGGGGTTGCAAAGAGTCAGACAGGACTGAGGGACTGAGCACACACACATAAACATAATTAAAAGTGAAAATTTTGAAGCCAGGAGGTCAATGGATACTCTAAATGGCTTGAGGGCATATGTCTGTTTTCTAACCCTCTTTTTCTGGCAGTGGATGTGGGTGCACCATCGGATAGTGACATAGTGAAGTGTTAGTCACATCACAACATTTCTCATATTGGGGAGAATTTGTCTGAATGCCAAGGACTGCTAGAATTCACTGCACAGACACAGCTATATTCTTGGAACTTCAGAACTCTCGAGGTTGTGTTTTTGCTGAAGAGCAATAAAGATATAATGATGTTACAATAAATACCTCTCATCAAGTAGAGTTTAAAAAGCTGAGTCAAACTCATATCAAACCCTAGCACTGGTTCTTGTTACTCTTGTCACATTGGGCATTTTTGAGTCTCATTTTCTCATTCCTATAATTGGATGCTTAATAAGAGCTGTCTTAAAATATCTTAATGGTACTTTAGGAATATGCCTACATCTCCAAGACTTTTCCTGCTGCCCTTCCTCTCTCCTCATCACCTTTGCATATGTTGTTCCTGAAATTTACCTTCTCACTTGGTTGGCCTGGTGGAATAAATACGCACTTACATATCACCACCTCAGGCAGAGTTGCTCAGCCATCCCTTTGGATCACTGTGAGCTCTCACACAGTTTGTAGCTTTTGCATTCTCCACTCTATTTAACAATCACTTGTTTCTTTCCCAAAGTTTTGTTTGCATCTGCACTAGAAGGGCTGGTCCATATCGTGGGGCATTGTCTTAGTCACAAATGGGCCATGCCCATCCCATCAACATCCTGTAGCTATTTGATGCTCAGTGATTTTCTGCTGAATTGTTTTTTTAAAGACACATCAAGAACTCTTGAAATGTTAAGAAATAAGAGTAAAAATCAGAAAAACAGTAAAAATCACTTTCTGGAGGAGTTAAGAAAAAGGAGATATATCATTTGGGAGAAAACTCTTCTTGTCAGCTTGCAAATACGATGATTATGATCAATAAGATACAGTACCTATAAAGGTGATATACAGCCCTGGTTCTCTGTCAATGTTAACAATAAGTGTAATTGTAAATGTTATTTGAGAAACAAGTTGACATTTACATTTTAAGTGTTTAATTTAAATCATTAAGAATTATATCGTCTTGATTTTCACTGGGAACTTTTGGATTCAGGAGAAAATTATATACTTCCAGAAACAGGAAAGTTAGTTGTTTTTTAATTTGATATCACTATCTATCTGTCTATATCTATAATACAGTCCCTAAAGGACTTCTTTATTTATTAGAAACAGGAAGATTTATTAGAGTTCACTTCCAACCCATGAGCAAGTTAGTATACTTCTCTGAATCTCCATAAAAGACCATCCTAAAGTCTCCTCCAAGGATTAAATGAAATAATTCATTAAAAGGTACCTAGCATTTCCTTCTTCCCACCCACACCTATTCTTCAAAAGTACATTATATCTAAAATGAATGTTTTTTCAATAAATATTTTATAAGTTAAATGCTATTAAATGTTAAATGCTTCTTACATTCCCAAACTTTCACTTTTAAAATGAATTTCAGACATTAGATGATATGAGGAACAGGAATCATATTTATCTTTTATCCAATTTTATATGAATCATAGCTTGGAACTACACTGTCATAAGCACACAATCTACCTACGGAACACAGCATCATTTTATTTATCAATTCAATGTTGATGTAAGCTTAGCTAAAGGAAAAAATATGCAAGACAAATAATATGACTTTTCAATGATATGAAGATAAAATTATCTTTACTCATAAAGACACTTACGTAACCTCATATATAAATAAAATAAATTTTGACTATAGATCATTTATATCACTATATAATATCAATTCATTAATCAATTAATTTAACAAATGTATTGAGTTATCTGGAAAGTGAAAAGGCTGGCTTTTCAACATTCAAAAAATGAAGATAATGGCATCCGGTCCCATCACTTCATGGCAAATAGATGGGGAAACAATGGAAACACAGACAGACTTTATTTTCTTGGGCTCCAAAATCACTGCAGATGGTGACTGCAGGCATCTTTTAATTAGATGCTTTGCTGCTTGGAAGAAAAGCTGTGGCAAACCTAGATGGCGTATTAAACAGCAGAGACATTACTTCGCTGACAAAGGCCCAAATAGTCAAACCTATGGTTCTTCCAGTAGTCATACATGGATATGAGAGTTGGACCATAAAGAAGGCTGAATGCCAAAGAATTGATGGTTTTGAGCTGTGGTGTTGGGAGAAGATCCTGGAGAGTCCCTTGGACTGCAAGGAGATCCAACCAGTCAATCCTGAAGGAAATAAGTACTGAATATTCCTTGGAAGGATTGATGTTGAAGCTGACGCTCCAATACTTCAGCCACCTGATGTGAAGAGCTGTCTCACGGGAAAATCCCTGATGCTGGGAAAGACTGAAGGTAGGAGGAGAAAGAGATGACAGAGGACAAGATGGTTGGATGGCATCACTGACTCAAGGGACATGAGTGTGAGCAAGCTCATGATGAAGGACTAGGAAGCAGGGTGTGCTGCAGTCCACGAGGCTGCAAAGTTGGACATGATCGAGCAACTGAACAACAACACTGAGTGTCTGCTGTTTGCCAGGAAATGAACCAATAACTGATAAAGATGAACAAAACATCTTCTCATCCCCATGGAATTGATCAACCAGTGAAAGAGAAAGACAAGACATGCAGCAAATAGTAATGTGTAATAAATGCCATCACAGAGGGGTCAAGTTAATAACTGATAAGATATTAAAAGTAGTATGACAATTTTAGGGTTGCTCTTCCCTAAAATGATCTTTGCAGACTTTACTGAGATTAATCCAAAAACTGTCCTTTGACATTTTTGCTTAGGGAAACTTATTTAGGAGGCATCCAAAGCAAAGCAAAGCATTCTACCCTAGGGTCAAGTAGACCAATAATGTTGGAAATGAAAAATGAAATATAATTCACAAGTCTCAGCTCCTATCAATTTAAATAGAAATAGACAGTTGGTTGAGCATATGTTGATTTCTTAAAATCGGAAATACTCTCCCAGCTATATGTCTCAGGGAAAATAAAATGTGTAGGCTTGTTTATTCACTTATATTAAAACGAAGTTTCCATCTGATGTTTGATTACATTCCTGAAGAAAAGAAAACAAACAAACAAACAAAAGACTAATGAGACAATTACAATTCCTTTTTCTTCAGGAGCAAAGATTTCTGGGTCTACCCAAGTCAGAAAACTTGCTTCAAATCAGTCGTTAGAGCATAAATAAACAAACTAAAAGGAAAAGAAGTCAGAAAAAATTCAGGTTGGGATCCTGGAATAGCTATTAATTGAATAGATAGAGCATGGGTTTAAAATCTCACAGCCTGCTGAAGGTCCTGGCTCTGATACCAACTAGTTATGTTATGTTGGAAAAGCTTCTTAATCTCTCTGAGTCTCATTAGTAACACAGAATTAAACAAGACCTATTCACAGAGTTGAGAATTAAGAGAATAATGTATCCTATGTATCTGATTTATAGTAGGTTCTCAATACCTGATAGCTAACAACAACAACAACTACAATCAACAATAACAATAATACACTGGAAAGAAGAGGAGTGAAAAGAAAGCAAAAATGTTAAGTCGCTCAGTTGTGTCTGACTCTTTGCAACCCCATGGACTGTAGCCCACCAGGCTGCTCTGTCCAGGCAAGAATACTGCAGTGGGTTGCCACTCCCATCTCCATGGGATCTTCCCGACCCAGGGATTAAACCCGGGCCTCCCACACTTCAGGCAGATTCTTTACTGCCTGATCCACCAAGGAAGCCCATCTGACCTATATTAGGCTCTTAATATCTGGTAGCTATTAACACCACCAACAATAACAATAATACATTGGAAAGAAGAGAAGAAACAGCAATTTAAAAGACTACCATTATCTTCATTGAAGTAGAATCTTTGTATATTTTCTTCCTTTTACTTTGTCCTCACAGATGTAAGAAATTAATAATAGCATTTCACTAGGCATTGAGTCAATTTATATTGGTATTGTAGGTCTTATTTCATTTAATCCATAGTCAATGATTCCGTTATCCTCATATGATAGATGGGAAGCTGAAGCACAGACGCATGAAGTGCCTTGTCCAAGATCTCATGGTTTGAGATAGATGAAACTAGAACTTTAGTCTAGATCAATCCTGACTCAAATTCATGTTAAAATCAATATATTATAAAATGTAATACAATAAAAAGCATACTATAATTAATATGCTCTCACCCTCTTCCTCTGCCCTCACCAAGGTAATCTGAAAAAAAAAAAAAAAAGGTTTTTGTTTGATTTCAAGGTTATTAACCCAGGGAATTCCCTGGCAGTCCAGTGATGAGGACTCTGCTGTGGCCCAAGTTCTAGAGTTCAGTCCCAGGTGAGAGAACTATTAACAAGATCCTGCAAGCTCTGCAGCACAGTCAAAAACAAAAATAAACAACAAAGCTATTAACTGAAATTTCCCTACAGCATTTCTCCCAGGAGACCCAAATGAGAAAACTTTCTACTCCCAACATTTCTCTTTCCCTTTCTCCTATTTGAAGTATTCAAATGCACTATGATAAGAAGCTTTATACTGAACCTAGTGGGGCACAAACAAGCTGTTCTTTCTGCACGTAGTAGCACAGATTAATACCTTGCTGTTGGTGTCATCATATAGCTGGGTTCTCTGAATCATTTGGCTCCCAGTTTTCATACTCAGGCTGTTATTAATGGTGTTATTATAGATTACTAACACTTAGAGGGAAAAAGACTACCTGGGACAAATATAATATAGTATAGTATATATAAGGTTTTGAAATTCCAACTAAAAATCATAATTTACTTAAAAGTAATTTTAATATATAGTGGAACTATATGAAACTTTGTTATGTATTTTCCAAGTCTCTTGTAAATGTGTTCTCATACTTTCATAATTTTTAAAAATACAGAAAAAAAATGACCTCACTAGGCAAATCATAAATAGGAAACCTAACATATCACTGAATTTTTTAAATCAGTATTTAAAAATGCAAAGGTCAAGAATCACAAACCTATACCACATATGTTTACTAGCAGAATCACTAACACAGTGATTTATGCATTTTTTCCCTCTATTTTTATACCAGGAAAATACATATGAAGGTAGACGTGGAAAATTCAGTATCAGTGCATCTACATCTCACATTCTTCAGAGGGATGTCTAGTATCCGAATAGTTTGTTTCGTTATATAAGTCTACCTAATATAATCAAAATGAAATGAGGAATATTTTGACATCTAAAATTCTGTAGATATATCATACTACACAGATACAATTTTAACTGGAAAAGTACAAGAGTTATTCTTCAAAGTAAGCAAGTCACAATCCAATTAATAATTTAGCAGCTTATAAAGGTCTTAGAAAAAATAAGTTGCATAAAGCAGAAAAACATAACGAAAGTTCTGGGGAAAAGATACAGCATCAAATGTTAATTAATGCATTTTTAGATTATTAACAACTTGCTGATAGAACAGGAGAAAACTACAGCATGAACTAGATCATTATTTGAGGTTATTGCAATGTTCAGAATAAATATGGTAAAATCACTGACACAAAATTACTTTTATTTCAAGCCTATACATATAATATTAATAGAATACTTAGAAAGCAAAAATCACATAACTATCATTAATTACTTGTTCTCATCACTTCCTCTTTGGAGATTGTCTACAGTGTCCTGGGAGAAGGTTCTCATTGAGAAGAGAGGTTACATGTCTGGAAAGTGGAGATATGAGTTGAGCTTCATTTTAATGCAAATTTTGGCCTCTAATTTTTAAATTAAAAATTAATCCCCAGCATCTATGGGAAACTGGCAGTATTTTTTTTAAGTTGAATTTATTCATAGCCTGTAAAACTGGAACTTAACTCCTAGTTAACGCAACAAAAATATGTACATATTTTATCCAAAGGGTATTAACTAGAATGTTTATAGCAGCACTATTTGTGATAGTCCCAAGTCTATAAACTATCCGAATGCTATCAACAATAGAGTAAGTGATAGTCTATTTCCATAATAACAACGAGTGACTGTACAAACTAATATGGAACAAAGGAGGTAGTTACAAAACCAAGTACATATTGCATGATTCCATCTACATGAAGTACAAAAAGAGGCAAAATTAGTCTATTCTGTTGAAACTGAGGATAGTGACCATCCTTGAAAGGAGGAAGTAGTAACTGGAAGAGAGAAGGAAGGGAGATTAGAATAAGGGGTGGAGACTTCCCATCTTCTATTTCTTAATCTGGGATCTGGTTACATAAGCAAGGAAATTCAAGTTGCTGGATACTTAAAATATGTATAATTTTAGCACAGCATATAGATTATGCTATCATACACAGTTCAAAGAAAAATGAATCCTGACAAGAAATAAATGAGTTTCTAGGACGTAAATTTCCCATATAATAACACTGTGATGCTTTTTCTAAATCTAGACAGCAGCCAATGAATTTAGGAAAGAAAATAAGATCAGAAGATTTAGAACAGATCTTACATTTACAAAGCACTGCACCTAAAAATACCAAGTGTATTTTTCAGGTCGTCACTATATCTCATATAGGCCATTTACCTCCTGTAAAATTCTTTTTCAGAAAAAAGAGTATCATCCTGATCCTGGAGTAATATTTGTGTATATAGACAGATATACACACACATACACACACACACACAGATTATATATAGAGAGATACAGATACATATCCTAATATTACCTTAGAATAAACTGTCTCATTCTGTTATAGTCTGGTTTTGGACTAAAAATTCAACTTTGGAGAAAGTAACTTTATATATAACCTTGTGTGCCAGGTCTACTTGGTAAGTACTTGAAATTCTGGGAGGTTTGTTAACTTAAGCAATGTACAGGTTTGATGAAAATATGAGCTTGTCAAAAGATCAGGTTCCAGTACAATCACTTCTAATCTGATTTTTAGCTACTTGGTCATTGTAAAAGGGATTACACTGTTGACTCCTCATCGAAACCCTTCTCTTTTTTGGCACATGCCAGATTTCATTTCCCAGTCTCTCTTATAATTAGGTATAATCACATGATAGATTTTTATTCAGACTCCTTTGTGCTTTTTCCCTTCTGGCTGTCTGAAATGGTAATGTCTCCAAGATCAACCTTGGAAATCAGGTATTAAAGATGGTAAAGCCTCCAGTCTAGTCCCTGGGCTTCCCTGGGTGGCTCAGATGATAAAGATTCAATCCTTGGGTTGGGAAGATCCCCTGGAGAAGGAAATAGTAACCCACTCCAGTACTCTTGCTTAGAGAATCCCATGGACAGAGGGGCCTGGTAAGCTACAGTCCATGAGGTCACAAAGACTCAGACATGATTGAGCAACTAACACTGTCAGCCAAGTCCCTGAATGTCTGGAGAGATGAAGTCATGACCTAATCTCCTGTGTTTGAGCCTCTGTATATTTCTGTTGCAAGCGTCAGCCAACCCTAAATCATATACACTGGTAACATACTTCAGAGCTTCAAAATACAATTTGCTAATTGTTTATGTGTGGTAGAGTTCTGTGTCTTCTTTACCCTGATGGAGGAGTGGGTGATATCTTAACAAAGACAAAGCACTAGTGTGATATGCATTAACATAAACTATCAGAAAATAATATGAACTATCAATTCTATCAGAAGACACTGTGTCTTAGATTTATTCCATCCCAAATAAGGATGAGGTTGGAGCATTGCACTAGGGATAGACAATAAAAAGGAGATTCTGTTTGGAATGTAAGCCCCAGCGAGTAGAACAACAAAGGAATGCTTTGCAAGACTTATCTAGATTCCAGACTATTCATACCCTACCATGAGAAAAATAGAATTATGTCTGGTAATGTCCAGTAACTACACAAGTACCCTTTCAGATATGGTGGGGAATAGTGGCTAGATTCTCAATGGAGGAAAAAAGAAGTAGCTACCTTGCAAGCATAAATAGAAGCAAAGTTAAAGACAAGAAATTCACTTCTTCAGATGAGAGACAGAAAACACTGGATTTTATGTCCTCTACAAACTAATGTAAAATACCAATCTTAACTTCTCTGGGCATGGGAGCACTGCCATGAGGCCAATTCACTATGCCCTGTGCATGCTAAGTTGCTTCAGTCGTGTCCAAATCTTTTTGACCCAATGGACTATAGCCCACCCAGAGCCTCTGTCCTTGGGATTCTCTAGACAAAAATACTGGACTGGGTTGCCATGCCCTCCTCCAGGAGATCTTTCCAACCTAGGGATCAAACCCACATCTCTTACATCTCCTGCATTGGCAGGTGGGCTCTCTACCACCAGATCCACCTGGGAAGCCTATGCCCCATGTGTGTGTGTGCTAAGTTGCTTCAGCTGTGTCTGACTCTTTGCAACCCTATGGTCCGTAGCCCACCAGGCTCCTCTGTCCATGGGATTCTCCAGGCAAGAATACTGGAGTGGGTTGCCATTTCCTACTCCAGGGGATCTTCCTGACCTGGGGATTGAACCCATGTTCCTTGAGTCTCCTACATTGACAGGTGGGTTTCTTCACACTAGCGCCACATGGGAAACCCCCATACCCCATGAGACCTATTCAAAGATCAAACATCTTCATAATGCAGTCTTTCGTACACAATTGCAGTTAAAGCCCCCAAACAGAAGGTTGATTTTGAGCCCTCAGATGGCTAAAACCAGAAATCCTTCATCTTCACACCCCTGGCTTAGGACAATCCTGATATGTAAGAGGCACTCCAAAGGCGATGGAATGAGCAGATTCGAAGCCAGTCAACATTTAGAGTGAAATTTGCTCTACTGTAATAGTTTCTAATCCAAGTGATATCACAAACCAAGTATTGTAATCTGTCCTCAGTTAAAGTCGAGGAACAAATGAGCTGGAGCATGGAGGAAAGAAGGTAAAGAAGGTAAAGAAAGTAAATCCTTACCAGTGAAAAAAGAAGCAGGGTAAGAAGCAAGGGTGGAGCTCTAATAGGTGCAATGGTTGAAAAAACCTAGATAAAGAGAGGTAGCATTCTGGCCTGTGTACAAATCCTATTTCTGCCTCAAAACCAGGGATATTAAAAAACAGAATACACATATTTTGTTTAATAATATTAGCTACGGGTTGAGACAGGCACATTGCTTTTCCAGTTTTAAAAATGATACTACGCTGATTACAAGCTTTTATTTTCAGACTCTATTTACACATCCATGGAAGAGTGGAAAATTGCAATATTTATCACTTAAACTAGTTACAACTCTAAGATCTATATATCAAACTATTTCAGACCACAGGGGGAATGGAGGCGGCCATTAATCAGAGAGTTACCTCATTCTCCTCTTTCATTTCTGTGTCAGTTATAAATTGCTACCAACTCTGTGTGTTTGATATTTTCTGCTGCTTTCAGAGTTTGATGTCCACTCTGCTTGATAAAGTAGGATCATTTTGAACTAAAGATCAGAGAGACTCCAGTTCAGTGATTTTAGTCACGTGCCACAGAGGCTTTGTGTGAAATATGCTAGACCATTCGAATATGAAACAAAGCAGCTCTTGACAGTGCATAAAGTGAATAACTTGTCACTAATCTAAATTTAGCTTGTTTTTTTTGGTGTCAGATTCTTAACATGATTATATACAGGTAATATCATCTGATTTTCTATTTGAAAACATTCATTTCATTTTTCTCATCATCAATCTTGGACACTAGACACAAAAACCTATTTTTCCTAGTAAATTGGCTGTTGAGATACATTGCTTTTCATATCTCATCAGCTAATTGTTTTTCCAGTCTCATCAACTTTAGCTCTGTATGACTTCTAAGACTGGCAGATACTGTTGTCTATACATCCAAATCCAGTCTCCATTTCATTCTCATTTATACAAGCCCAACTGTTCACCCTAAAATACGTCCAGTTAAAAGCACAAACTCTTCGGTCTCCCTTGAGATATAAGCCCAGGATTCCCAGGAAGCCTGACTTCCCAGATACAGAAACCACCCCTTTCTGCTTCCCATCTATTTCTTTTCTTTGCTCAGAATGAGGGTGCAATGCTGGATATGCCGTATTCATACCACATGTGATCATGAAAGGACAAGCAGAGGATGAGATAATATGTTAAGGATGGCTGGGAAGAAAGAATAAAGGAAAGCATGCATTTGAAGACATCACAGGACCACTGGGCTAGCCCTGGGCTGCTACCTCCAGCATCCTTTGTACCAGACAAACTCTTAGATGGTTAAACTGCTGTTAGTTTCCTGTTACTCACAGCTGATTGCATTCCCACCTGATAAAAAAGACTAATCTTTTTTTAGGTAAAGACTTCCTAGCACACCTGCCATATACTTTTTAAAACATGAGTATTTGAAAACAGTTGGTGCCAGACTATCATAATTCAAGTGACTGCCTTCTTCCTAGTGTTCTGTTTGAACACATTCATTTAGCTTATTAAAGTTAATGTTTCCTTCAGTCATATCTTTGCCTACTAGATATTTTTAAAGTAAATATACACAAATTACCTATCTTAGAAATTGCAAAAAAAAAAAAAAGCAGAAATATTGGTAAGTTACCTAATTCATTTCTTGCTTCCTTTCCTAAATGATTAATTCTTTTGGTGTAAAATACATTATAATTGAATGCAGTTTCTACTGTATTTTATGTACACTGATTGTCATGCTAATGTGTACAAAAGGTTTTGTCTAGCATGACTTTTTCAAATAAATCCCAATCCTTGCCGCTGCAAATGCTGACAGACTGAATAAAATTGCTGACAATTTCCAAAGTCTGTCCACATAGATCACTCACTGCTAGGCAAACATTATTGCAAGTCCTGGTGGATAAGCTAATGCTTTCATATTTGCTTTCTTAATTTCAAAATAGTAATTATGTATTATTAAATTATATCGTGCATCCCCTATAATTTTCTGTACTCACTGTACAGTGTGAATTTCAATAAAATTCAATCTCTTTCTGCCTGTAGCTTTATCTAAGGCTTAAAAATAAACCCATCAACTAACCCATCCTTCTTTGAAATCCTGTAACTTAATCTATCCTCATATCCTTAGTGAAAGCCATATTTTTATGATTTTATTGATTATAAAATTGCACAGTGTATTTCAAACGCCTGGGAAGGATCAGGGGGTGGTGGAGAAAGAATGAACACAAAGAGGCAGAATTTCTCCCTACCAAAAGGTCTTTGTTCTCATCAGGAAGCTTTCTGGATTAACCAAATAACTTAATTCACAAATTAACAAAACTCCACTATGAAGATCTCATGCAAGAAGGAATGGAAAACTCCTGACCTTTTGGATTCTAATCTCCAGATCAGCTCTTTCTATGCGCCTCCATTAAATAATGGGGATGATCAGTATCAGCTTTCAGATTTAGGCAAAGTAGCTAATGAGCTTTTGACTAAGACAGTAAAGGGGAACTGGTGGTAATTAAATAATAAAACTGATTTACAGAGGTTTCACTTCTAATCTTCATCAGATGGACACAAACTAAGAATCTATTTATGTCAACTAACGGCTTCATCAAGCAGAATCATTCATTATGTAAATATGACCTTTAAAGTCATACTACAGCTATAATGTGAATAATATACTCATGAATAATTGAGAATTGACAACATTTAATATTTATTAAGAGACTTTTATACAGATTTCACTCAAGTAAGTCAATTCCATGGACCCACTGATGGTATCCACTTAATGATTTATTCAGCATCTAAATACGATGTGTAATGTTCTATATAAGAGAGTGAGTGAGAAATTGCACAATGGAGATTTGAAGATAAATAAGACACTGTTCTCATTTTCACGTGTAAGCTCCTTAGGGAGGAAATAATAGCCGAATGGAAAGGTCAACCCCACATTAGATGGTAAGTAACTAGAATTTGAGGTAATATTGAATAAGGCCTTAAGGGATGGATTTTGATAAATGGTGCTATCAAGCATACTGAACTGCAAAATCAAAGGGCAACAGAAGTTCATAAAGTAATTCTGTTGATCTGGAATATATGCTAAAATGAGAGAAAATCTTGGATAGGTAAGATGGAACAAGGAATTCCTTGAAGGGTTTAGATTTTTTTAGAAGACAGTTAAGCATTATCAGGTAAGAGAAGAGTACATTGTTGGGATGTAGTATAATCAGTTTCAATGCCTCCCTACCCAATATGGAAATTGTTGTTGCTGTTCAGTCAGTAAGTCATATCCCACTCTGCAACCCCGTGGACGGCAGCACCCCAGGCTTCCCTGGCCCTCACTATCTCCCGAAGTCTGTCCAAGTTCAAGTCTATTAAATTGGTGATGCTATCCAATCATCTCATCCTCTGCTACCCATGGAAATACATGAATTATATTCTATGAAGAGTGAAGAAAGACTAAGAAATTTTAGGATTAGATTTATTTTTTCTTCTCTTAATGATTACATGGATTAGGATGTTAGCTGCTATGTTGAAACAAAGGTGAAATCTTACTTTAATTCAGGCAATCTGCAGCATATGTAATTACAACTACCAATGGTCAAAAAACTGAAATATTACATGACTTACCCCAAACATAATTTTGTCTCTGTGAATGGAAAAGCCACCATTACCACGATGCTTTCCTTCCTCTTTCTTCCCTCCCTATTCACAGTCCTTAATGTCTTCATCATTTAACCTTTATGAGTGAATCTTAAGCACATACAGTAGAAAGTACCAATTTATCCATTTTTAAATGCTGAAATAATAATTCTTAATGTGGCTATTAACTGACAATGACTTCTTAACTATTATAGAAATAGCAAATTTGACTTTTGAGTCAAAGGTTCAAGGATTAAATCTGTATTAATCTAAGCAGGGAATTTTTATGAATTTTCATAAACAGAGTTTAGGGAATTGTAAAGTTTTATGTAGTGAAATTGATCATCTGAACTTCTGTTTCATTTTATGGTCTAATGGAAAAAAAATTCCTCCAGGGACAGAGGTAAAGCTATAATCCTAAAATTATACACATTTACATGTGTGTGTATATATGTGTATATATAAGTATGTATATCCATACACACATATATACACACTCACAGATACATAATTTTATTTAAAATATTGTCTTTTTTTCCCTTAAACTATGCTCAAACCATGGTTTATAGTTTAAGAAAAGAACAAGTAAGAAAAAATATTACATACTGAATTCAAGCAACAGACTCAATGGAACAGAATCCACACTAAAACTTCAGACTTTTCAAATAAATACAGAAAACAACATACAATTTGTAAATTATACAACTATTCTACCTTGCATCTATATCTCCAAAGAATTTATAATAGAACTAAGCTTTGTTAAGTTAACAGTATTATAAGTACTGCATTACTAAGTTAGGCTCAAAGTTTGTGGAGAGACAGTCACAACAACTATGATTGTAAGAAACTCAAGTTGGCTTTATAGATTCCCAGGGAGATCAAGGCACATGATGTGTCCACAGTCATGCTCATGGATGAAATCTTTAATAAGAATTGCATACTTTCATTAGCACTGTGCTCCTAAAATCCCTCAAACCCCATAAATCCTGTATTTAAGTTTTGAGCTCCTTTGACTCATAAAAGCCTCAGATCTACCCACTGCCCAGAGGATATTTGTTTAAAAATGATACTCTTCAATAGACCTTAACACCTGAAAAGTTTTGTGAAAGTTATTCATTTGAATGCTAATGGAATAGTTGAGCAAGAATCCTATCTATGTATCATACAGTCATGTTGAAATTATGCAACACAAAATCTTAAACTGTGAATCTGGGCACACAGACTAGCAGACTAGATTTGAGATGAATGTGAAGTAATGATCACTAATGTGAAGGACGGTGCATGGAGGAAATACACTGTTTTCTATTAACTGTGTTCATGCTATCTGCACCCCAGAGTGTGGGTTCTAATTTATTCAGCTAATGTCTTGAAATGATGTCAAACAATTTCTAAGATTAACACTTGAGAGAGATCCTTGAGTCTCTATTTCTTAAGATGATGGCAATAGAATCCTTCAAAATATTAAACTCAGATACTAAATAGGCTTTACAAAACAAGAAATTAAGAACAATAGATCTTATAAACAATACTGAGATAATGCATTTTGCATTATTTACTATAGTCAGGTGGGCTATAATTAATTTTTCTAAATATGAAAAGCAAATGTAGTATAAAGTAGAATATGTTATAAAAGGAAAACTTTAAAATAAAATTTCAAACACTAAAATAGGAAGCAAAATATTTGAAAAAAGTTGTTTCAAATAAAACAAAGAAGCAGATCTATGTGAAAAGAAAAGAACTATGGAAAGAAAGGAACTAATTACATGTATAAGAAACAAGCAGTCATTAAGACCCACTAGGCAGATGCTGAAAGCATCTGAGTAGAGTTCAGGCAAATGGAATTACAAAAGGAAAACAAACAAATGGAAAAATACTGAACCAAACTGAAAATAATATTGAGATAGCATTTTATACCATCTAAAGAGGCAAACATTTTAAGAATACTATAGTATTCAATCTGGTTAAAATGACACAATATTGCTGAGCCATTGTAACTTGATATGAATTTCCTTAAAAGCACTATGACAAATTGTAGCAGAATTCAGGAAGTAAGAAATCAGTTCTAGACAAGTTAAAGCATATTTTCAAAGAAGATGTTCACAACACCATTACCTCTACCAGCAAAAATTTGGAAACATTCCAAATGTTTAACATTTAGAGGATAATTATTCAAAGGTGGGGCTACCATTGGTTTTAAAATTTTCATCCTTTCCACTTCAGAAAATTAACATTAATACTGTTTTTGTGATTGTATTTTATGTTTTTATCAATATATTTACTTATGAAAAATAAATATTATGATACCACTTTTTGCTCTCCCATTCATGAGGAATAAAATCCTTTTTTTATTTAAAATTTGTATTTCCTTGTACTCTGCAAATCTAATGACAAAATACAGTACATGACAAACGTTTTGAACAAAAATGCCAGGATATGCTCATGTATGACTCATTGTATCTACATAAAATTTAGACATTCATTTAAATAATCTTGGTCCCAAAATCTATGCATATTTTAGTTGCTATACATAGATATTAGAGGCAATATATGTCATAATAATAGTATCTCTTACTGACTAATTTTAAAGGACTTTATCAATAACAGCAGTAACAGTAAATAAATCTATAATTTATAACATGAACTGGTATAAAAATATGGCTCTGCATATTTTCTATATAAAAATGTGTTTTGAGAAATACAGTTGTGTCTAGTGCTAACTTTGCAAAAGAAAGAAGTAATACTTGATTCATACAGTATGCTGTGCTGTGATTAGTCATGTCCGACTCTGCAACACTCATGCACTGTAGTCTGACAGGATGCTTCAGGCAAGAAAACTGGAGTGGGTTGCATGCCCTCCTCCAGGGATCGTCCCAACCCAGGGATAGAACCCAGGTCTCCTGCATTGCAGGCGGATTCTTTACTATCTGAGCCACCAGGGAGGCCCATATAGTATGCTACATATATGTATATATCTAGTTATCTATCTATATAGATTCATATATGCATAAACCCACAAATTCATATGTATTCCTTATAAAAATGTCAAAACTCAAATAATAGGTTGAACATTGGATCAACAACAATAAATTTTATATCGGTAACTCTGGAAAGTGAAAGTGTTAGTCATGTTCAACTGTTTGCAACCCCCACGAACTACAGCCTGGCAAGCTCCTCTGTCCATGGAATTCTCCAGGCAAGAATAGTGGAATGGGTTGCATTTCCTTCTCCAGGGGATCTTCCCAACTCAAGGATTGAAACCAGGTCTCCCACATTACAGGCAGATTCTTTACCATCCGAGCCATGGCTCTGGAATATATGTAACTTTAAATATTCAAATATTTAAAAATAAAGTTGGGATCATTTTAGTCATTATCTGGATATAAAGAGGAAAAGTAGAAGCAGTGTTGGATTTTATTTTCTTAGCCTCCAAAATCACTGTAGACAGTAACTGCAACCATGAAATTAAAAGACGTTTGCTCCTTGGAAGGAATGTTATGACCAATCAAGATAATGTAAAAAAGCAGAGACATCACTTTGCTGACAAAAGTCCACATGGTCAAAGCTACAGTTTTTCCACTAGTCATGTATAAATATGAATGCTGGACCATAAAGAAGGCTGAGTGACAAAGAACTGATGCTTTTGAATTATGATGCTGGAGAAGACTCCTCAGAGTCCCTTGGACAACAAGATCAAACCAGTCAATCCTAAAGGAAATCAACCCTGAATATTCACTGAAAGGACTGATGCTGAAGCTGAAGCTCCAACACTTTGGCCACCTGATACAAACAGCCAACTTGTTGGAATAGACTCTGATGCTGGGATAGACTAATGGCAAAAGGAGAAGGGGGCGGCAGAGAATGAGATGGTTAGATAGCATCACCAACTCAATGGACATGAATTTCAGCAAACTCTGGGAGACAGTGAAGGAAAGGAGACCCTAGGGTGTTGCAGTCCATGGGGTTGTAAAGAGCTGGACATGACTTAGTGACTAGACAACAACAACAACTAACAATAAGCTTTAAAAGTGAAAGTGAAGGTGAAGTTGCTCAGTCCTGTTCAACTCTTCGTGACTCCATTGACAGTAGCCTACCAGGCTCCTCTGTCCATGGGATTTTCCAGGCAAGGGTACTGGAGTGGGTTGTCATTTCCTTCACCAGGGGATCTTCCTGACCCAGGGATTGAACCCGGGTCTCCCGCTTTGCAGGCAGACTCTTTACTGTCTGACCCACCACGGAATCCCACAATATACTCTGACATACTGCAAAAAATTTCTTAAATTTAATGAAATATCATTTGCATTAGTTCCTTAGATTTATAGGTAATTTTTCACAATACTGTAACCTGTTAGAGTGTTAATAAAATGTGCATTTCAATACCTTCATTATATAGGTGGTGACAGTGACAGAGAGGTAGATAACTTGCCCAAAGTCACACATTTTAAAAAAGTTTAGACCTGGTTCTTCTGTGCACTTTTTTTCAAGTCTTCAAACATTTAGCACAGACGTATTACTTTAGTAATCAGAAAAATATCTATTAATAAAATACTTGGAATATATGTATAATATAATGAAAAATGAATATTATTGTATTAGGTTACAGCTTTTTTATAGTAGACAGTATCAAGAAAACAATTTAGCATTGTTATACTCTTTGAAATTTTTTTTACTCTGCATTTACATAAAAACATTTCATTAATTATAGCACTATTTTAGAATTGAGTCCAATGATTTGCTTTTTGTGTTTTCCAATCCATTGATTTTGACAGCATAACATAAAGCTTAGACTTTCAAAGTGGCCCTCTTTGAGGAGAAAGCTTCTGGAAGAATCTGCTTTTTAAAATGTTAAGATGTTATAGTATGATTACTCTTGCTTTTGAACAGTTTCTAATATTTTACAAAATGCCTTTAAGTATGTATCTAAATTCCTGACTTTGATGATAATAGTGTAATAATAAATACTGGATAAAGATTTCTCCTTTTGAAAAATCTCACACCCTTTTCAATTTTTATCAGAATGGTCTAATTTTACACAGACTTTAAACTAAATATCTTCTTTTAATTATTTGAAGAGTGATTAAAAACAAAGAGTGGTAAAAAACCAGAAAAGTGAGTTCTAATCTAATTTGAGGTTGGAAAAAGCTTTTACTATGAATGAAAGTAGGAAATAAGCATTTTCAAAAGAAAAATAACTTCTCTGGATACAGTTTGAAAAAAAAAATCCTTCATATCAAAAGTCAAAGTAAATAATTAAGTGGCAAATAACAAACCGAGAAAAATGTTTCTGTGAAAACTAAAATAGATAAAGAAATGGCTAATATCCTGATAGACAAATAACATGAATATGTAATTCACAAAGAAGAAATAAATAATTTCTATGCATATACAAAAAAATTTAGCCTCAATATTAGCCAAATGAAACAGATATTACTCGTCATCCTACTAATTTAGCAAATCTTTAATAATGGTAGAATAGTAAAAACTTGGATGCAAGGATATGGCAGTGTTATATACTAATACTACTAGCGCCCTAATAACAGTTTCTGAAAAGCAGTTCACATGTTTTTTAAAAACTTCTTAACTCTATGCATCACTTTTCTGAGAATCCATCCTAAAGCAACAATTCAGGACTAATCTTTTTAAAGATACTTATTTTAGGATCATTCAGAACAGTTCAATGTCCAAGGTTTTAAAAACAGTTGAATACAAGGTAGGAATATAAAATGTTATAAAAGTATATGGACTAATATATAAAAATATGAAATAATTTAAACACTATTTTAAATTTCAATTTAAATCTTGCTTTACTATATTCAAATACTAATTTAATAAAGCACAAAATGTCTGATTAGAGACTGAAAGTCTGAATCCTAATTATTCTGGCCCCATACAAGTGAATTATAAATATTTCCTTTTTACATACCCTTGAGAATAAGAATTAGTGACCTCTACAGAAATGTTCTACATGAGTTATTTATAAAAGTGGGTAATACTATATTACTGCTGGTGTTCTGAAATTTAATAATGAATTAATTCATAAATCATTTAGTACGTTAATGTCGGTTGCCTATTTTTTTAAGTACAGAAAATTATTAGCAGTCTGCACCTTCCAAATGAATAGCAACCTTCTATCACTTATCTTTTGTTTTATAAAGTGCTCACATATTTAAACTATTTTTAATAATGACCTAATAATCCACTCCTGTGTATTTACTGGAATAGTAATCCATTTATTTTTCCTACTGATGTTTTTACTCTAAAATAGAAACAAGTGGGGGGAGAAAAGGATGTGGAATTATTTTATAAGCACTGTCTTCAGTATACTTTGCAACAATAGGCAATTCTCAAAAACTTTTAAATTCCTGACCTATTTATAACTTGTACAAAAATAATAAATAGTGGAACAGTCATGTAGAACTTAGATGGAAGAAGTTTTCCTCCCTGTAACCATCACTCAAGTATCCCTTTTTTAAAAATGAAGTATAGTTGATTTACAATATTGTGTAAGTATCAGACGTACAGCCAAGTGACTTTTATATATAAATATATATATTTCCAATGTTTTCCATTATAGGTTATTATAAGATATTAAATATAGTTTTCTATGATATATAACAAACTCTTGTTAGCTATTTTATATAGTTGTGTATATAGGTTAATCCCATATTCCTAATTTATCCCTTCCTCTCCTCCTTTTCCTTCATCAATCATTTAAATGAAAGATTTCACTTGAGACAATGGAATCCAAGAGACAGAGACACCCGGATGAAAACAGAAACAAACACGGTGGTGGAATTAAATGTGGGATTTCCTCTCCTTCAAGCCTGAGGGAAATATGCCATCAGCAGCAAAGAACCAAGTGACGCCTGCCGCTTCAGCAACCTGTGGAACCATCCAGGTGAGGAAGGACCAGTGCGGCGTTTTGCACAGGAGAGGGCTTTAGAGACAAACTGCCCACACACTCGTTTTGCATTTGAGGAAATGGAGCCCGAGTGAATTTAAGCCATGTGTCCGAGGTCACGCAGCTAGCCAGTGTCGGGGGGACAACCAAGGTCCCTGGGCGGACAGTGACCTGCTCTGTGAACACATTTCTGCAGAATCGCTCCCAGCACCCCGGGCACCAGTCAGGAGGTGAAGCACCAGGCGAAGTCAGGAATGCAGCGCTTGCCTCCAACTCAGGGTCAAAACACGAAAAATTAAACAAGAGTTACGGAAAAGATAGGACAAGTGGCCACTGAGTAGGAATGATGAATTAATGACTTCTTCCCACTCCCCTTCCATCCCCATTCCCCAAGGCTTCGGGGTCGGACTAAAAAGAACAGCACAGAGCATCAGCTAACCTGTGTTCTAGAGCTCACATCCCCCAACGTGTGCCCTCGGGCACTTTTCTGTACCTCTCTGGATGCCGTGTCATGATCTCAAAACCCAAGATGACCTCCCAAGGCCCCTTTTCCTCCATGTCTCTGAACGGCGGACATTATCTTTTTTTTTTTTCCTTTTAACCCTTTATCCATGCAATGAGTTCACCATAAAGAAACTCCGACAGTCGTGACTTAAATGCAGAAAAAATTTCAATGGGTGTGCCTAATAACACAAGCTCTTAATAATTCTACTTGTACTATGACCAATTCAGTGTTTCATACTAATACAGTTCACTGAAGGAGAACACCTAGCTCTGACTGCAAAGCTGTCTTGAGACATTTCTGTTGGATGTTAGTTTTTGTTTTTTTTTTTCTTTTTTTAAATTTTTTAATTGAAGGATAACTGCTTTACAGGGTGGTTTTCTGTCATCTATCAACATGTTAGTTTTAAATTTCATACATTTTCACTTCACAGAACCTGATTTCCTCTTTTCAAGTCACAAGAGAAAAATTATTTTAATTTACCAATGGAAGCAACAACACAAAAGTGACTAATCACTCCCCACCCCCACAAAAATAACAATCTTTACACACCCAGTTTCTTCCCTTTCAAGCAACCTGAAATTACATTCTTCAAGCAGTTAATAAAACTACATAGTAAATATAATACAGAGGAAACCAGAAGAAGAAAAAGCTGGCTAAGTAGGGAAATTTTTTCTAACAGTATGCCATCTAAGTTTAATAGTTCACTGCAACCTTTTGGGTTTTAATGCTTCAAATGAATCCATAAACATAATGGGTCTTTATATAATGCAGCGATTGGGAGCCTAGCCCTTGTCTCAGGAGTACATACCCTGTTAGGAATGGACTGCTTCAAAGAATGTGTTTTACACCAGCAGGATCTCCGCTCACCATAATTACTGTTGTTACTGATAACAATTATCATCATCATCTTTTTAGCATATCATGTTGTATAAAGTACAAATCCGACAAATTATCATGCTTAATTGCTTAAACAGCCTTTTCAAATTTTCATGCATGCTGCTGCTGCTGCTAAGGTTGCTTCAGTCGTGTCTGACTCTGTGCAACCCCATAGACGGCAGCCCACCAGGCTCCCCCGTCCCTGGGATTCTCCAGGCAAGAACACTGGAGTGGGTTGCCATTTCCTTTATGTATCCCTATTTAGCAAATTAGAAAACCAATGCTGAGAAGAATAAGGCAACATATTCAATCTTACAGCTAAGTTATAGTAAAGCCAGGCCTTGAATAATCTGATTCCCGATCCCATTCCTTTATCTGTACCATAAGATGGTAAGTATGATTTCAAGTAATCACAAGGTTGGAGTTGTCAGGATCCTACATTTACCCAAGTACATTTAGATAGATGTCCTGAAATAAACATCTCTCTTACTTTTTGTAGAAACTCTCTCATTATTTCACATTTGAAACAAAAATCATTCTACAATGTAAAAGTCATCCTTTCATGCTGGCCTCCCATATTACTGAAAATATATCTCCTTGTTTACTCAGCCCAAACAGAAAGCTATTGGGGAAAAAAGTTAATATTTATTTTGAAAGTGAATAGGGCTCAAGAAAGGGAATAGTAAAGTGTTTTTAAGCCCATCTTTCAAACATTTAACCTATATTAAAATAGCTAACATTTGCCATTCAGAGAAGTGCAAACAAAATTCAGCAAGATATCACCGCACTTAGTACAATCATTACAGTGGTAGGTGTGGCCAAAGTGGCGCTCAATACAAAAGCCTGCTTAAAATATCCAAATCTTACAAGTTAATATGTGATCAGTGATTATTTTATAAGTTGGGGTTGGGGAAGTGGTTCAAAATAGCTGGACCCTTTCCTTAACCCTCATATCCAAACAGATGACGGATGTATCAAAAATTAAATATAAAATGAAAAACTTCAAAAGAACTAGGATAAATGAAAAACAATGTGATGATTTTAATATGGAGTAGCACATTCCTTCGGAGAAGGCAATGGCACCCCACTCCAGTACCCTTGCCTGGAAAATCCCATGGACGGAGGAGCCTGGTAGGCTACAGTCCATGGGGTCTTGAAGAGTCGGACATGACTGAGCGACTTCACTTTCACTTTTCACCTTCATGCATTGGAGAAGGCAATGGCAACCCACTCCAGTGTTCTTGCCTGGAGAATCCCAGGGACGGGGGAGCCTGGTGGGCTGCCGTCTATGGGGTCGCACAGAGTCAGACACGACTGAAGCGACTTAGCAGCAGCAGCAGCAGCACATTCCTTAAACATGTTACAAAAGTAGCACATGGAGGAAAGTTTGTTAAGCCTT
The DNA here is from genome assembly GCF_963930625.1 of Muntiacus reevesi. NCBI lineage: Eukaryota > Metazoa > Chordata > Mammalia > Artiodactyla > Cervidae > Muntiacus > Muntiacus reevesi. Next base: position 49,158,458 of record NC_089262.1, read on the forward strand.
GTTGTATTAAAAAAAAATCACTAAGGCAAAAAAAATCAAGTAACCTGATTAAAAATTGGGCAAATGAATAGCCTTTTCATCAAAGATGAAAAAAACAGAACAAGCATATGAAAAGATGCACAATATTATTAATCATGAGAGACATGTAATAAAACCATAATGAGATATAATTTCATACCCATTAGGATGGTGACATAAGAAAGCAAAAAATAGGTATTGAGGCAGATGTGGAAAAATTAAAAGTCTTTTGCACTGTTGGTAGGACTGTGAAATGGTGCAAATGCTATGAAAAACAGTATGAAGAATCTTCAACAAATTAAGAATAGAACTCCCACGTGACCTAGCAATCATACTTCTGGGTATATACCAAAAAAAACTGAATCAAGTTTTTTCATAGCTGCACTATTTACAATAACCAACAGATGGAAGCAACCCAAATATCCACCACCAGTCAAACAGATAAGCACAATGTGCTATCTACATACAACGAAATATTATTCAGCCTTAGAAAGGAAGGAAATTCTGTCACAGGCTACATCACCAGTGAACTTTGAAGACATTATGCTCAGGAGAATAAGCCAGTGACAAAAAGACAAGTACTGTGTGATTCCACTTTAAGAGATATCTAATGCCCAATTAACAGAAAGTAGAATGGTGACTACCAAAGGTTTGCAGGAAGAAAGGGTAGTTATTGTTTAATGAGCTTCAGAATATTTCTGAAGACAGAATATTTCTAGAGATCTGTTCCACAGCCATGTGAATATGTTTAACACTACTTAAAAGTGTGTAAAAAGATAATTATGTATAATTATGTCCTTTTTTGGTTTTTGGAGAAGGAAATGGCAACCCACTCCAGCATCCTTGTCTGGAGAATCCCATTGACAGAGGAGCCTGGCAGGCTACAGTCTATGGGGTCGCAAGAGTCAGACACGACTGAGTGATTAAGCACAATACATGTGCTTTTAACCACAATAAAAAATTAGAATATTTATATGACTTTTAAAAAAGTATAAAGTAAAATGCCAGACTGAGAAAAATATTCAAAACAGTTGTAAGAGTTACTTTCCTAAGTATACTTAGCTATTACAAATAAATTAATAAATGGCTATATTCCAATTTTTTAAATGATGAAATATATTAACAGCCAGTGGACTAAGAAATAGCAAATAAACAATGAACCGATGTTAAACTCATTCAGGAAACAGAATAGTAAATAAAAAATGATATTATATTTTATCCATAATAGTGATGAAAATGAAAATGGATCATATCCAGTGACGGTAAGAGTGATAATGAGAAATTAATAGGTCCTCTGGCAGGCTGCTTATGAGTGGGTAAGATGATGAAACAATTCTAGAGGCAAATTCTCCAATATAATATTTCCCTGGCAGTCCAGTGGTTATGATTCTGTGTTTTCACTGCAGGGGGATAGGTTCAATCCCTCGTCAGGGCTAAGATCCCATCTGCCATGTGGCCAATAATAATAATAAAATAATGTATCTTTGGACCAATGATTTCACTTGCTAGAAATATATCTCACAGATACATTTTAACATTTGTAGTGAGAATTAAATGAAGCAATCCTGAAAATCATTCTGCTTAATACATGGAAATTAGTCAATAAGTGTCATTAATATTTTTATTAAATTTACTTGAATACAATTAAAATATTTCTAAGAGGTTACACAGGACAATGTGAAGAGTACTTACCCTGGTAAGGGCAATGTAAAGCTGAGAGGCCTAAGGAAGGGCAGAAAGGGACTCAGACACTGTTACCTTTCATAGAGATTTTTACCATAAACATACATTATGTTTATGACTTTAAAATCCTAATTTTAGTCACTGAGATCAGAACCAAATACCCAGAGAATATTGGAAAAGTACTCAACATTCTCCTTTCTGAACTCTTTATGCCTATAGTTTTCCTTTCTTTCTCTTGTAAGAGAACTAGCTAAGGCAACAGGGTTTCCCAGGGCAAGAAATCAAGAGCACTAGGAATTCCTTTAAGTGGGCAGTTTCCCTGGTCACTATACATCTAGTCCTGCTGTCTTGATGTTTCTAATCAAAGGCTCAGAAAAGGGGTGAGAGAAAGAAAAAATGAGGAAACGCTGTCATCTGAGTTCTCATGATTTCTAAAACAGCTGACCAAGTCTTTTAAGATGCTATATAATCATAAAAACAAAAAGATAACCAACTAACCCTGTGCTGTTAGACGTATCAGAGAATGAATTTCAAAGCATAAGTCACAACAGTCTCACTAATCAGCTGCCATTGAGGTATGAGATTAAGGAAACCATGCCCCTTTCCTCATTCTCACTATGATTACAGCTTTAAAATGTGTGTTTAGAGGTTTCCAGTGAAAATGTTCAGGGCATGGCAGTGAGGAAAAGCTTCGCCTGAGAAGATTGGCAAGTTTTCTTCTCAAAGGCCCTGAAGATAGGCAATACCTTGGAGAAACTACTAAGATTAGAATCTGGCACTGAGTTATGTAGATTCTGAAACCAGAACAAGAGAGCAACCTCTTCTCTCAGAAGCAAACCCATATTACACAAGCTCATGAAACTGCTGAACGGAACCCAAATGCCAATTAATTTCCTTTCAATGAGCACTGCGATCACGGGGCTGATTATAATGCTTAGACCATCTGACCCAGGACTTTCCTTTTCCGTAGAAAGTCCTATAGGACAGCAAAGACTATAATCAGAAGACTTCTTGGTGAACATGGAACCAGAAGAAAGATATAGATAAATAGGTGACAGACTAGATAGATACATTAGACAGAGAGATAGATAGAAATGGCTATTAGTAAGATAATTAACGTATTCTGAATGTTCGATGTCAGTCTATTAACCAACAGTTTCTCTCTCATGGACAATGTTTTGAAAAAGCACTGTCAATTTTTTTCTTCTGTGAGTGTCTTTTATACCTATTCAAATTCCCACCAATCTCATTGGTATGTCAACACATCTCTAAAGTATTGCCTCTCTGCTGCATTAAGCATAGGTTTTGTATGTTAATTCACAGGGGAAGACTCTCATTTCTACATCTTTTCTTCCCTCTGTACTATATACAGATCCAAGAGAACACTTTGCAATTAACTGTGACCGTAATACTAATTCTAGCCAAAATATAGCAGAAGAAACAACACAGCAAAACGCTTTCTAGTATCCCCATATTGCAGCCCACAACGTTTGGTCACTTTACAAGGTCAATCTTCATTATTACCAGGCCTGACAGTAACTGCCTTGCTACAAGAAGAAGCTGATAGCCTTAACTTTCTAGGTGGCTCCTGGCAAAAAGCCTGACTTTGATGTGTCTAAACAAGCATAAATATAGAACTCATGACAAGGTGTATTAGGATTGTAAAATCTTCTGAGAGGAAGCTGCCTAGAGCTGCCCTGCTTACGAGATTTAAAAGCAGACAGATCAAAGCATGTGTCATTGAAAATCCTGCTGGTTGTCTTGAGAAAAGGGGTAAAATTGCAAACCCATTCAGTTGTATCCATTACTGTAATGACTGAGAATACGAAAATGAAGGGTGAGTTGTGCAGGGTCATAATAATAGTAATCACAGGTCATGTGCCACTGATATTGAATTTTTCTTTTGCACAGCAAAGACAGCTTTGTGTTTTTTCTGAATAGCTATGGCAACAGCTTTTATTTTTGACTGCTTGGATTTCCTGTCTATAGACCCATGCATCTGAGTAATATGCCTATCCCAAACATTCATTAGGATACTGAAGATGAGTCAAAAAACATGATGGACATATGCCAAAAGGTTTTATACTAGGAGTAAAATCTGTTTACCCACTGAATCGGCAAACTGAATTTGGGGCAGGTAAAGAAGTCAATGCTGTCACATCCTATTGTATCTCATACTTTCAAGTTAGGATTACATAAATAGGGAAAGAAGAGGCTAGAAATTCTGCATGCTGAGAAGGAAAGTCTAGAATGGAAGGGTTCTCTTGGCAGGATAAAGCACTCTCTAAAACTTGGAGTAACACAATTTCTAAAGGGAAAATCTTCTTGAGTGATGCTGACTATAACTCTGTGCTCTGTGGAGCATTTAATTGACAGTGTATTTCTTACGGTGCTTCCCTTAACATTCAGCTCTCCTCAAACTGATGCTGTGCCTCTTTTAAATGGGCCACCCTGTATAATCCGAATGAGCTTTTTCCAGTAAAGAATCATGTTGATGTAAATCTACGCTGGCAAGAGCGTCATCAGAGTCAGCTGGGAGTGACAGGCATGTTCTAGCCAATTCTGGATGGTGTGTTGAAGTGTGTTGAAATATGCGTCCCAGGCTACAAGAGGCAGTGCACAAAAGCCTGCCCACGTCTTCACGGGGATGACGTGCTGAACGGCAAAGCCACGGCTCTGTCAGGACATAAAACGCATACCAGGAGCGTTTCTGGAAGAGAAGCCAACCTATCAATCATAACGAAAGCTACAGAATCCGCACAGGTAAAAAGCTGCCAGCGCTCGCCCGTTCCCTGAGGGCAAAAACAAAAACAAACAAAAAAAGCTTTGCACATGCTGCTTTGCAGGTCAACCTCCTGACACGAATCGTATTTCCTAGTAACAGCCAGGTTCACCTAGTATCCATTTTCAGGCAGCCAATACAAAGCAACAATTCAAACTCCAAAGAGAAAGCGAAGCTCGATTTCCATATTTGTTTTGTTTACAGGGATGATTATGAAAACATCCCTGAATAAATCTTAAAATGCCACACGGTCTTGCTCTCTTTAAAAAATAACTTAGGCCTACACATAAAACCTATTTATTGAATACAAGCAGTACCATTGTAATAACTATCAATATATGCATGAACCATTGTGGTAAGTACCATATATATTTTTTCAGAAATTTTTTTCAATTTTTCAGTATCTATTTTTAACATCATGCTTAAGAACAAGATTTGGTATCCAATGCAGCGAGGGCTGGGAGCGGGGGGAGAATGGTTATTTAACATTAGAAAATCTGCCCTAGGGCCATACATCTGGAAACTAGCAATTTCCCAACTGCCTTTCTGCATCTTCCCTCACATCTCTCATCCCTGGAGCATAATGTATGGTAAAGGGGTGGGAAGAACATGGCTTTACCAGACAGAAATGTTGACAGACCTGGCCAGCTGGTTCTCATTGCCTGTCTCCTCCATTGCTATAAATGCGCTGCAGCTGAATTAGAGTGCCTGGAATGAATTTCAACAAATAGACCCTAGAGGCTGGCCATTCCAGCCTAAGAGTTGTTACTTGTTTAACTACACGGCCTCAAGTGAGATTCTTGTCTTTGACACACAGTCATCACCACAAAAGGTCCACGACTGCCAGGGGATGGTTCATCACCAGACTCTCAGCCACCACTGGCTCTGTAAATCCCCCAGTCTAAGCCCCCACTCCCCTGTACCCTCTCAAAATTTTCCATTGTGCGTTTCCGTATTCTTGCTCTGACACTAATGGCTGCCCATTATTTCAGCCCTCTGAGGGGGTGGCTACTCCCCCTCCATGTTTTTGTACCTGGAGAATCCCAGGGACGGCGGAGGCTGGGGGGCTGCCATCCACGGGGTCGCACGGAGTCGGACACGACTGAAGCGACTTAGCAGCAGCAATAGCAGCAGCAGCTAAAGGAGAAGTAGGTGTCTTTCCTGCTCTCCCCTGCTGCTTGCAGAGAAGAGAACTGGTGACCATTTCTTAACTACCCTTTACTCTAAACTACCATTATATCCACCTATATATTATACCTGTTCTATCTCACCCGGATTACTGCAACAGTATCTGAACTGGTCTCTCTGTTTCCTCTTCTGCCCACATCTCTATTTTCTACACAGGAGCACGAATGCTTTTTCCAAAACTTAAGACAGTCTGTGACCCTCCCTGACGCAGGCACTCCCATTGCTAACACTTCTCCCTTCAAAACATCAGTCATCTCCAAGAAAAATCCTACCACAGCCTCAAAATACGACACGATGTGGCTCCCTTCTACGTCTTGGACTTCATCTTCTATAATGTCCCCTTCCTCAAATACACCCATCACATCATCCCTCAGACCTCTGCACTTGTCATTTCTTCTGCCTGAAATGCTCTTCCTCAGTGTAATCACTCACCTTCTTCAGGTCTCTATTCAAATGTCACCATATAGAGAGTCCTCCCCGAAAAGGTATTTAAAACTCTATCCGCTCGATTTCCCAGGTGGAGCTAGTGGTAAAGAACCTGCCTGCCGATGCAGGAGACATAAGAGATGCAGGTTTGATCCCTGGGTTGGGAAGATCCCCTGGAGGAGGGCACAGCAACCCAGTCCAGTATTCTTGCCTGGAGAACACCATGGACAGAAAAGCCCGGTGAGTTACAGCCATAGAGTCAAAAAGAATTGGATACGACTGAAGTGACTTAACGCACACACATGCACCTCTTACCCAGCTTTATTCTTCCTTATTGTACTTACTATTCTCTGAGCTACCGGAATATATATTTATATATTGCCTTCTTCCCCGTTAGAATACATGTTCCATGTGGGGGTGGGGGGACAGGACTTTGTCTTTTTTGCTCAGTGTTATATCTTCAGAAGAGTTACAAGATACAAACTAGACACTCAGAAATTATTGTTTGAATGGATGGAAGATAACAGGATATTTAGCGCCTCACTCTTATCCTGGTGAGCCAGTCTTGAAATAGAAAAAGTACCTTAGGAGACAAATGGTTTTCTGCATACAGTCCATCAGACTTGCTGGGCATGTTTTAAGCATTATATTCTTATGCAATTTAATGAAAAGGCAGATAGAGTCCTCACATAAATAGTGTCTCTGGTCTGTGCTTCAGAACACAAGTGTCACAGGTGGACTTAACACATCTCATTAGAATGGAAACACAACCATGTATTCTATTTCTGGAGGATTATCTTAGAAGGAGTAGAGGGCATTAGGTAACTGAAAGATGGTCTAGATTGGTCTAATTGGACTAAATCTCACATTCCAACTCTTAAGTGTTCAGTGCACACACCTGTGGTTTAGCAAGCTTAGAGCAGGGTAATAACTCAAAATGTCACTTCCTTTTACTTGGAGTAAAGCTATTGAGAAAGATAAAACTGATCATGTTTCACTTAAGCATATAAATCCCTGGTGTGCATACATGTGTGGGTGTGTGTGTCTGAGAGAGAGAATGTTAGCTGACCTCTGAAACCTGATTCCAACTTACATTTATGGTCACCTTCTGCAGAGACACTCTAAGCTGTACCCAATCTCACTCAAACCCCATATAATCCTCATATTGGTTAATGTGGTTCCTTTGGTGAAAAGAGCTTACCTCCTGCCACTTTCTGTCCTTCCATACTTCACTCCAGTTCTCTCCTCACTCAATTTCTCTAGGCTTTACGTTCATATCCAATCCTTTTCTAGGCCCCACTTTTCTCTTTGTAAAATGGGATAATTAAACCTAAACCTAGTTAAGTTTCCATGAGTATCAAATAATATAAAGGACTTCCATAGTGGTCCAGGGGCTAAGACTCTGAGCTCCAGATACAGGGGGCACAAGTTCCATCCCTAGTTAAGGAACTAGATTCCGCATGCCACAACTAAGAGTTTGCATACCACAACTAAAGACACATCTTTCATGCTGCAACTAAGACCTGACGCAGCCAAATAAATAAATATTTAAATATGTAATCTAAGTAAAAACTCAGTGTGGGCCTTCTTTGTGACTACTCTGTCATACTCCACCTCAAGTCTTACCATGATTCCCACCACAGGAAACAATCTCTTCTTTCCAATAACTCCACCACTCTTTGTAGTTAGTTAGGGCAACTACTAGTGCTTTATGGTTATTTTGAGTAATCATATCCTATCTCCATCTGATCACAATCCTAGAGAGCAAAGACAACACCCCAGGAGCATCCCACACACCAATCTACACACACATAGTAGGAGATGAATTAAGCTCCCGGATCTCAGTAGGTTCAGATCACCCTCAGTGTTCCCCCATGACTCTTTTTACGTGACATTTGAATAGCACTTTATGCTTTTCAAAATGTCTTTTCATTAAGTGTATCATTTGAATTTTTAAATAATTCTAAGAAGTAAGGAATGAATTAGCAATAATTCCATTTTATGGATGCACTTAATTGTGATCTGTGGAGTTGAAATAATACCTCTGGGGATCACAGAGTAAGTGAGTAGCAGAGTCAGAGCAGACAGTATATTTTGGGACCTCTTTCTGTATCACAACAAGACTGTGCTAGGTGCTAGGGATATACTAGTAAATGAAGTGATCAGTGCTTCTACATCAGTGCTTCTCAACTAGGGATAATTTTGCCCTCAGGGGACATTTAGCCATATAACTAATAATTACAGGGTGGTAAAAACAGGACACCAACACCTGACTTTCTGCTTAAGAACTGGAATTACCGAATCCAAGTTCAGTGTGTTTACTACCAACTAAGGGATTCAGACCCAAAGAACAAACGTGCTTCTTCAAAAACAGATGCCCTTCTTCCAACAGTGGAAATATCGGTGATTCAGGATCACTCAGTTGATACATTAGAGGATCTGATGCACCAAGATGGCTTGAAGCATAGGGGATGTCGTTGACCTAATTTAAATGTTGAATATAATGATGAGGCTATTTTCTTTCCAAATCCCTTTCAGTCACTCTTATTACCTTAAGGAGAAGGACTCCATCGGCCTGTCACAACCCTACATTATTCACTAACTGCCATTTGAGACTAAGAGCAGACCTCAGGCTCAGAACCACTAGCAGGTCACAGCATCTAGTTAAACTTGAATCCATTTAACCTGCTTTTTTTTTTAATTGTATTTTTGCCCAATTATCTTCTATATATGATAAGTGACACTGGTTTCCAATTTATAATAAAAAGGATATAAGGCTTCATGCTTAAACATATAGGCCTTTAAATAAAAATATAAATCCACTAAAAAAATTAAATACAGCACGGTACAAATGATCCACAGGTGTACGTTACACTGGGCGGGTGATACAGGAATGAGCACACCATTAATGACCCTGCTATTGTTATTGTAAGAGGGCTTTATTAAAGAAACCTGGTTCTATTCAGAGGCGAGCCTTTGCATTTGGCCTCGTGCGTCATCAGCCTCCAATTCATATATGTTTTAGTTATTACTACCAATAAATCACACACTGTTCTATTTGGCACCCACTCAATAGAAAGCCATAAAAAAAAAAACCACCCTGCAAAGTAAAACAAATACTATAAACCTAAAGAAGGTAAACAAGCAGAAATGATAATCCAAATAACCTTATTAGTCAGAAAGTTGCTTTCTTTAAAAAGGTCAACAATACACACCTACCATTTATCTATATAAATGTGAAATCAGCTATATAAGAAAATGAAAAAAAGTTCTATGTACTCTACTAATTAAAATATACAAAGTCACTTTCTTTTAATTATAGTTAATTTAATCAGAGTGCTATCTCATAAGAATAATGGAAAGGAAATCAGTTGGTTTGAAAGAACTGCAAGGTAAAAATGGGCATGAACTTTAGGCAAAATATTTACGTTAAAACAACTTGTCTATGCTTAATCTCTTCAAATTTTTTTTCTATTATTCAATTTTAGTTATTCTGAAGATCTACTTTGGAGAAGTGACACTTTTTTCCACTAGTTCAAATTTCTCCAAATTTCATACTAAAAAACCAAAACCAAACAAACAAAAAACAACTATGCAGAGTGCTCTGGGGTTTTGTTTTTGTTTTGTTTTTTTGCCTGTTTGTTTCAAATTTCTCCTCAAAATCTTGTCATTTCTTTTATAAGCCTAGGTCTTGTGTATAACTGAACTACTATGACTTTTAAGAACTAGTCATAAGAGTTTAACAAGTAAGTTATTCAGTAATTTACCAGGAATTATAAATATACTTACATATTTTTCAGAATACAACAGGCATAAATTATTTCAAAGTATAAACTAAAAATTACTGAAATTGAAAATTAGTGACAGTATCATATACCAATTCATTCAGATATACTAAAGTCAAATCATAGTAGTCAAGGTTTGTGTAAATCCAGAACACACACTCATACACGCAGAGTTGTGGTGACAAAGTCCAAAATATGGTTAATCATTCAGTTTGAAACTTCTTTCCACAATGGCAATCAAGCACATCACCAAGGCTTCTAGACTGGAAGGCTATAGATCTCCCCAGGTGTTTGGCACAAGAACAACAGCAATTGAGAGAACAGCAATTAAAGAACAAATATTTAATAAATGCATATTATACAGGAGGCATAGCCCCTCACGTGGATGCAAAGACTGATTCATGTGAGGGTTCCTACTTCTCAGGAACTTATGTTCCAGCTACACAGTCAAAAGACACACATGGAAAAGAAGACAGCATAAGACAGAAAGTGTTAGATAAATGGCAACGCCGTGCTCTCAGAGCTTGAGACAGACCTCACCAAATGAAGTCAGGCAATTTGGCCCTGTACACATCTGCTCACGAAAACCCAAAGCTGAGCCATTAATCCCAATGTTTTCACTTTTCACTTTCTTTCCTCTCATTAAACTTTACATTTTATTTATGATGTACTGACCCAAAGAAAACAATCTCAGAAATGCCCTTTTAAAGAAGACAGACAGACAGCATTTACTTCTGGTTCCAGAGATATCTCCTTTATGAAAGCAGATCTCCTGTTAAGTCCAGGAGGCCTTTCCAAAGTGGGGGGATTGGGCAGGAAGGCTGGCAGATGACTAGAGGGAGTGTTTTGAGGTCAAACGGGCTGTGGTCCTCCTGCCGAGCCTCCCGGTCAGTCACGGTCAGCCCGTGAGTCAGGCCAGCTCTGGTTACTAGGCAGTTTACTGCTCTGTTGCTTAGTGACTTGAGCCTGCAGACCATCATTTCCAGCTGGCTCTTCTGGAACCAAAGCGTAATAGATTTCTGACTTGATCTTTTTCTTTAGACTTCAAGCCTTTCATGCCTTTTTCTCTGAATCACTGAAAATGAAATTATATTCTAACTGGTTTTGTCTTGATGTCAGTCTTATTCTAAAACTACTTTCTATCAGAATGTTTTCTGCTGACCTTAAAACCTTCCTTCTTCAAGGACATATATTTCTCCTACACATACATATATTTTTATGGAAAAAAAAAAGATGGCTACGTTCATATGAGCCACAGGTGTTAAACAGGTAAACTGAGATTTCACATTAAGAAAGGGTTCTGTTCCTCCCCTTCTGATAACTAACCACCATTTTGTAAAGTCATTGAATATCCATTGTTGCAGATTCCATATATAAGCAGGGTAGAGAAATAAATAAATGTGAACGTGATTCGTAACCCAAAGGAAGGTAATGCTGAAAGAACACAGGATGGAAAGTTAGGCAAACCTTAGTTTAAGTTTTAAGTCAGTTCCTTTCATGGCTGTCTAGCTGAATGATCTTGATTATGCACCAGTTTCCTTGGGACTCAGCATCTGCATATGTAGAATACAACTAATAATACTAAAATTCAAGCTTGTTTCTTTTGAAGGATTAATATACATAAAGTATCTGACACACAGCAGGAGCTAAATCATTATTATATACGTGTGAAAGTTGCTCAGTCATGTCCAACTCTTTGAGACCCCATGGACTGTAGCCTGCCAGGTTCCTCTGTCCATGGAATTCTCCAGGCCAGAATACTGGAGTCGGTAGCCGTTTCCTTCTCCTGGGGATCTTCCCAACCCAGGGATGGAATCCAGCTCTCCCATATTGCAGGCAGATTCTTTACCATCTGAGCCACCAGGGTATTGTTAGAATAAGTCTCAGGTTATAAAAGTGTGTTTCTATGAACCTAAAGTTTTAACTCCAAAGTGAAATCAAACAATTCCTTCTGATATCAACTCAAGATGTCATTTTGAGAGTAAGTACTTCATTTGATATAGTTAGATAGCCTTTATGTCCTTAAAATTATACATGAAATTATTTTCTTCTGCTTTGTAGATATGGTAGAAGAGATTGGTGTGTTCAGATGGTACAAAATCGAAGATGCAGTAAAATTTTAAATTCAATTTTTTATTACTATCCACAGATTTCCACATTTCCTACCCCAAATCATGACTTTCAGATGGTGTCCTAGAATGAATACCATTCATCCTGAAGGCCCTGAAGCCTTTTTATGAGTCACATAATTATTAAACCACTCTATCCCCTGTTTTTACCCATAAGGCATACACCTCACTAACTTACAACAGCAAGTTGGAACTGGCTTTTAATTACTTATCTTAAATGTACTTAGTTTGTTATCACTTGGTAAATTTAATTAGTCAATTTTTACTTGTAAATATCAAATGTCTCTATATCCATATGACTTATGAATAGAGTCTACAATTCAAAAAGGTTGGCAATTAAGGTCCAATATCAAGTGGTCACAGAATTGGAAATACATGGCTTCTACTATGTTAAACTCTCACAGTTTAAAACATGTTTTGCTTTTTTTTTCCCCCAGCAGCAAAACCATTTAAAAAATGACATAACTTTGCCACACTGGTGATAGTTAAGCTTCTTCCTGAAACTGCTACTTGAAGAAAAACTTTGGTACCTTCCTGTCTAAGGAACAAAAAAATGTACTGAAGCTCCAAAGCTCAATTAATTCAGTAATCTCACAAGAGCTTGTTATTTATAAAGATATTTATTTAAAGAATAACTTTAAAAATTATTTTAATGAACTTTGAGACAAATGTTTTTTATTTTCTTCTCATTCAGCATTTCTACCAAGTTTATTAGAAAGACTGTTTTGCTTGGAAGTAGTTTTACCACTAGTAGAATGACTGGCACAGATACACTTAATATCTCTTCTATTTCTTTAAGATAAATGTCAAAGGTCACAGAAGTACATATGTGTAATAAATTGCGATGTTACTTCATTGTTTTCTTCATTTTCTTTAGTTACTATTTGTCACATTTTTATTTTGGAATTTCTTAAATGTTCAGTGGCTCAGTCGTATCCGACTCTTTGCAAACCACATGAACTGTATCCCCACAGGCTCTTCTGTCTATGGGATTTCCCATCCAAGGATACTGGAGTGGGTTGCCATTTCGCCCTCCAGGAATTTCTTAAATATTACAAAGCAGTTTACAAGTTCTTTAAGATGAATGTCTTCCTGAGGTCTTCTGATTTTAGGGAAGGTTAATCAGACTTTTCAAAAGTTATATTCACTTTTAACTGGAGTGCCCCGGGATTTCCAGGGAAGGCACACAGCTAGTTACACCAGGGACACAGCTCAGCCAACTGGCCCCACCTACCCTGCTGGCATTACTTCCTGTTGTGTATCCCAGAAACTCTCCCCCGGGAAACTTCCTCCCCAACTCCTTGTATCACACTACCCAGAGCCCACCTCTGAGTTCCCAGCTCCTAGGGCAGCACCAGCAATGCCCTTCTCTGGGTATCACCACTATAAGTGACGGAGAAAATAACCTTAAAGTTAAGATGGGTAAACGACAGAGTTGGAACAGAGGAGAGAGTTCTCAAATATAATCTCTAAATAACAGCTTTGAAAAACTACTTGGGAGTGTGTGGGTGTGTTTGTGAATGGGGTTGTGTTTGTGTTGGACCTATAAACTCTCTAAATGGCTGGATTTCTTCTTTGTAGGTAATAAAGGGTTTCTGGCCCATTCTGTAACTTGAATAAAATTTATAGTGCATTTCTCTCTTAAACAACAAGCAACCATTAAAAACAACTATACTTGCTGAAGAAATTATGACTCAAGAAAGCAAATGTTTACTTTTAAACATAAGCAATTTTATATCCAAAGCCAATGCCAGTAAAGTTTATAATAAGCAAAAGTTATGGCCAAAAAAACTTATCTAGCTCCCTAAAAATCTTTAAGATTTTTAAAAGCCTCCTTAAAAAGGCCTTTCAAAAATCCACCTAGAGGAATTATTTTGTTGTTTAAGGATGTTGTTAAGTGCTTTTTCTACCTTTGGATATGTTGTAATTAAACACACACACACACACACACACACACACACATACACACCAGAAATTTTAAAGATAAGACACATATTACCTGGACAGTATCTTGCCCAAAGAAATCCTATTGCCTACTACCACTTACACACTCTAGAACACTTTCCTTCATTTGGTGCATAGAACCCAGGGTAAAAATGAGGAAAAAACATGAAAAATGCAAAGATTTTCCTGAAATAAACTTACACTGAAAGTTTTCTTCACCAGAAATTCCAGTGATGTTTATGCTGACATAAGAGGGAATTCCCTACACTGATGAAAAGAGCCTCATCTATAATGACTAGACCACAAGGTACTAGATATTAAGTAAAAATGGAAAAAAAAAGTGGTGAGAGGTATGAACACAAGAGGGTCCTGACCTAACACACGGCATCAGATGGAGCACCGGCGCTCAATGAACATTAGCTAGGGATGTAATTGTTACTTAAAGCTTTGTCCCATCCATGAAAAACTACAGGGTAACCACTTTAAAATGAGGTTGTTGCTATTTAGTCACTAAAGTGAAAGTGAAAGTTGCTCAGTCATGTCCGACTCTTTGTGACTCCATGGACTATACAGTCCACAGAATTCTCCAGACCAGAATACTGGAATGGGCAGCCTTTCCCTTCTCCAGGGGATCTTCCCAATTCAGAGATGGAACCCAGGTCTCACTGTGGGTGGATTCTTTACCAGCTGAGCCACTAGGGAAACCCAGGAATACTGGAGTGGTAGCCTATCCCTTCTCCAGGGGAATCTTCCTGACCAGGAATTGAACGGGGGTCTCCTGCATTGCAAGATTCTTTACCAGCTGAGCCACCAAGGAAGTCCTTTGGCAGCTAAGTCACATCCTGCTTTAAGATTCAGCCTGAGCAAGACTGGATTAATGGACACATAATAAAGGAAATACTGGCTTATAATAACCCTCATTAAGTGTCTGTCCCTACGCAAAACACTTTAATTTACATATAAATGTGCTTAATAAAACCACGACACCAAGTGAACACTATTATGAATCCCAGGAAACTGGGTACCAGTGAAATAAGCCTATATTAACTAACTTGTTCAAAATCACACAACTAGTAAATGGGAAGTCAAATTTTAATGTAAGTAAGCTGACTTCTCAGATACTCTCTGTCCAAGAGTCACATGGCACATGGAGTATTGTCTTTTTCAGTATAAATAGGTTGTAAAAATCCAAATGAAGCCTGGTTAAGAACAACCAGGATCAACCTGATAAATACAGCATATAAACGTGAAGTAACTTAGGGTGTTTAGTTAAGAAAAGAGAAGAATTTTTAAAAAGCATGATAACACTGAATATGGTGATTAATAGGCTTGTCAAGATGGATACAGCAGGGTTCTGGCTTTCTGATAGGTTACTACAAGCTTCTTGCCTTAAGGTCTAAATTATGGAAGATGAGAGAGTCTGAAGCTATGGGGTTTCCAAAGCAGATCCAGGAACCAAGGATGACAATGGCAGGGAAGGAGATTTCAGCTGTATATAAGCAAGGACTTCCCAGTCAATAGACTTGTCAAAAAACAGAATTGCTCTGTATGATCCTCATCCAGGAGGTCTGCAGAGATGTTCATCACAGATGTTACTCTACAAACTGAACCATGGTATAGAGGGAGAACCAATAGTCATTAGCACATTGTGATTGACACGGGCCAGCCATTACCCACATCTGTTTTACCTGGTGGCTCAGCTGGTAAAGAATCCGCCTGCAGTGCAGGAGACCGGGGTTCGATCCCTGGGTTGGGAAGATCTCCTGGAGAAGAGAAAGGCTACCCACTCCAGTATTCTGGCCTGGAGAATTCTATGGACTGTATAGTCCACGGGGTCGCAAAGAGTAGGGACACGACTGAGCGACTTGCCCTTTTTTTTTGGTAGCAGGACTGAGATAGGTTTCCCAGCCTCCTCTGAAGTTAGATGTGGCCACAGAACTGAGCTCTTTCTGGGGAATCCTGGAATAAGTAATGGGTGCAATTCTAGGCCTGCCTTATAAAAACTCACCAATGCCATCTTCTGGGCTCTTCTACTATGATTCAGTGGACCCTGGCACACTTGGAAACCGTGTGTTACCAAGAGTGAAACCATAAGATAATAGGACCTGGGGTCCCTGAAAACCCAGGTCAGGCTAGCTCCCCATGAGCAGCAGAAGTAAGAAATAAATATTTACTGTGTCAGTCCACTAAGATTTGAAGAGTATGTTGTAGAGCAAAGTGATTATCTTAACCAGATGCTTTCCAATGTGATTTTTTATTTTATACTGTAGTGTAAGTAATTTGAAACCAAGGAATAGCTCTGGTTCAACTTTGTAATCAGTAGGTACAAGATAAACACTTTGGACTCAGCAGGTAGTAAACATACACATATTGAATGGAAGGGAATATCAGGCATAGGAAACATTCTGAGGCAGGCACATACCTGGTGTGTAATTAAATCACTGATTATCTAATTTAAGAGGAGGAGAGGATTTGAGCATGATGGTGATAGTGGCAGAAGTTTAGATATCAATATGTATTTGTGTGTGTGTGTGTGTGTATATATATATATATAAAATCAGCACAATTTGGAATATATTTTTAAAATTCTGGGTCATGCTTAGTCCAAGTAATGAAAGCACAGATGGAATGATATTTGTCAAAAGACACCCATGGGTATCATGAACATCTTGAGTCTTGTTGAACCAATAAGGAAAATGTGAAGTACTCTTTCCAACTGCCCCGCTGGATGCTTTTTCCATGAGGGATACTGTCTGCCCTCAAGTTACTGAGAACTGATATCACGATTTTTCTTTCTCATTTCCATTGCTCTTTCGACATCTCCTTCATCTGGTGGAGACACCACAATGAAGGATTGGCAGAAATTGTGCTCTTGGAGTTTCTCCAAACAGCATCAGAAAAGGAAGTGCCAGAAATTTCAAAAGAAAGCCTGTTTTCATGAGATTTCCTGCCTTCCTTACATCTCAACATGTCCAAATAGTTCCGATAACCTTCGGTTGAACTTGAATTGTCTGCTGGAGGCTCACTCATTCAGCAACAGGTACACTTTAGGAACTATGATTTAAAAGGCATCTCAACCAAAAGGGACAGCACATGCCCAAATTCTGGCTCTGACTCTGAACTCCAGCCAGTTCTCCTGTTCAGGCGCTTGATATTTCATCTCAAGCCATCCCTCTCCTTCAGAGCATCTCAGAGTTCACCTACGCCTTTCATTCACTGCTTATCTCTGACAAATTTTTTCACAAACATCTCCCTGAGAGAGAAGTCATCCTTTTCCATCATTTTTTTAGGACTGAAAAATTCAGTGTTTGTCTTACCTCTTTTAGGAGCCTTATATCTAACTAAACTTAGAAATACCACTTAGTTAAAATCTTGGGGAAAATAAGAACACTTCCCAGATCAAAGATCTAGTTATTTAAAATGACAATTCTTAGGTCAGACGTTTCTTTGGGTGGGCCATGCCTTTTATTTCCTTTGTTGGCTGTTTTCATCTCTGACATGAATGCATGACTGGGTAGGGTCATGTTGCTTAAGTTTAGATTTTGATTCTTTCCTTTTATTGTTGCTTCTTTCCTAAAAGTCTTGATTCTGGATTTTTTTTTGGGGGGGGGGGGGCGGGGTTCTGTTTTGTTTTATCCATTCCTAGCATACTTGTTCGTGTTCTTTGGAAAAGCTGTATAAAAATCATTCAGTTTCTCAACTAACACACTATTTTTTTCTGTTATGCCTGTTTTCTTCATCATAATTAATATTCATTTTCCAAAACATGGAGTAGTGTATAGAACTTACTACTGCCTAAAATTAATCAACTGTATATCACAGATCCCTCTTTCTCTGATCATAGCCTAGAATTACCTCTTCTCAGGAAGAAACACCATAATAACCTCACGCAATGATTTAATATTTGTTTTATGACAGCAGAAACATACCAAGAATCATCTAGACACCTAGCTGGCACCATACGCATAAAGTCACCTATTATAGCAGATAAAAACATGCATATAGCAAATAAAAATACTGACAAAACAGTCAAAGAATTCATATGTGAAGAACAGAGCAATATTGCCAAGTACCAGCCTGAAACTTTCTACACTGGCATTCCTAAACCCACTGAAAAGGCACTTGGATATTACAAATATATTAAGGTCAGTAGCTAGAAGGGGTTTTACTGAGACACACTATTTTTACACACCCACCCACACACACGCTCCATACACATCTCTGTTGAATCACGGGGCTCATGCAGGAAAGAGAACAAACTACGATTTTCTTCTCTCCTTTCTAATCTTCCCCCCCCAGGTTGTTGCAGGATATGACAGGGATACTAGGTTAGGAATCAAAGAAACGCCACCATGTCAGTATTGGAAAAAACCTGCATTCTTATTTGACATCTGGAATCCAGTTTCTTGTAGGAACTTGCAATAGGAATAGAACTTGGAGCACCACCCATGTCAAACATGTCAAAGGCTCCTATTACCAATCTCAAGGATTTCTGCCCTGACTTGGACATCTGTGGGATTTATATTAAGGTAGATTATTTCCGATAAGTCATGGGTGAGGAGTGAAGACGGTCCTCCACTCTCCTTCCTACCCCTAAAGGGAAAGGCGGGAGGCGCGAGCAATCACCCAGGGGCGCCCGGCCAGCATGCCTGCGCATCCGTGCGAACCTTACCACGTATGTGCCACGGTGAACCGCCGCTGTTTGGGGATGTTGCTACTGAGAAGCATCCTGCGCAGGAGCCTGGGGGAATTTCTCGGCGAAATCACGGGCGAGAGCTTGGGAGACACCGATTTCCTTGAGGTCTTGGACTTCTCGTGCTGCAACAGGTTTTCCCGCAAGGATTTCACAAGATCCTCGTTCAGCCAGGGGTTTGGACAATGCGGATTATCCACTTCAGGGACTGCTAAGGTGTCCGGGCTTGTCGTCTGCTGAGCCATTTTCGCGGTCAACTTTGTACACTTGGCAGTGATCCAGGGCAACGTGGTTGCCTGGCCTCTTTCCAGGGACTGCCTCGCGCGGGCTCCCGGGGAGAGGTCCGGGGAAGCAGGTCGGAGCCAACCCCGCTGCTAGTTCATTCGGCCGCCGGCCTCAGTGTCTCGGCGGAGACGGGGCTGGGAGCAGGGGCGGCGAGCGCGCTCCAGGCGGAAGCCTCGCGAACGTCACCCCCCCTGCCGATCCTGCCGAGGCTCACCGCCGAGCTCGCGGGGCAGCGGAACATGGAGGGAAGCCACGGCGAGCGAGGCTTTGTCAGCGCCACGAAACAGCCTGCTAAACTATCGGAACTAATGCGCCGCAGCTGCTCCCGGGACTTCTGCTTCTGTACATAAAAAGTCCCGGGGCGGGGGGCGGGGGTAGGGCTTAACCATCAGATGCCTGCTGCCCGTTGTTTGGCGAGGCGTTTCACTTGCTTATTCCTGAAGCCAGAGGAAAGAAAAACTTTGAGCCTGACCTTCCTCTCCCGCAAGGTCTATTTACCTCCCTTCAGTCCCCGTTCATAAAAGAACTTGCTAGTCCCTCGGTTTTTATAAGGGGGGGGGGGGGGGATAAACAAACAGGAGCTAGACAAGGAGAAATAGTTCCCTGTTTGCTCAGCTCCATCTGATGGACCTTGTAAGACAAATCCCAAGAGGAGAAAATGGACTCTCTTTTCCTTTCTGTCTAGTTAGAAACCAAACAAAAGGTTTCAAAATACTACATGTGGAACACATTACAGGTTGTGTCCTATAGCCTAATGAAGGCCCTTTCAAAGCGTGGAACAACATAGTTATAGCCCCAAATGGTATTTGTCATCTCTTTGCATTTAAACTGATGACACTCCAGTGGAACAGACTGCTTTCATAAGGGGATTTAAAAATGATTTTTAAAGTTTCAATTATTGCTTATGGTATAGACATTTTATTCACTTATAAAAGAAATAAATCTAGCTTTCTGGCTTTCCATAGTCATTTCCTCAGTTGTCTATTTAATATAAGATTTTTATTTGTGATCAGAATAGCTGCTACAAACTCACTCAAAGTAGGTTTAAAATAGAAGAAATTATTTCTTGCCTACTTAGTTTGCTACTGGAAAGAAGAATTAAATATTACAATTCAAGTAAGTAGGCAATAAAGCCTGTTAAATCTCATTATATGGCCACCAGAAGTACAAGCTTCAGATATGCATTTGAAAGGGAATCCAAACCTTTGATTATAGATGTCCCCAGCAGCCTAGTGATGCTACAGACAATTCAAGATGGAAATCAAAGCACATTTCTCAGGATCTAACAATATTTTGAAAAACTTTAAAACACAATAACTTAAGAAGGAGTTAGGCAATACATTCAGATAAAATGGAAAACAGAGTAGTCTGATCCAGTTATTTTTTGGTTTCTATAATTACTGTTAGGTGGATTCTAAAAGTTCCTCCTATTTCCTTCCTTGGTTGTTCCACCTGAAGTTTTAATTCCTTGCATTTAAAATGTTACAGAAAAGGATACTCTGAGGATCTGACTATATAAGCCCAGGGCCACCATTTGGTGTACCTATAATAATTTGACAGTACACATGTACCTTGACTTCATGAGAAAATTTGGTATACGTAATGATTAAAATGATAGCAAGTTTCTGAAAAATGGGCTAAGGGCCTGACAATTACATTAGAAGTTGTACAAAACAGGAGTACCTGCTTACATTCAAAGAGATCATAATTTAATGGAAAGGACTACACTATGCTCAGAAAAAGACACCAGAAGACCTACAGAGTGAAATTATTAGGCACAGAAAAATACAATGAGAATGGTGTGCATGAGTGAAGAGAGAATGCTGAGTACAGTATAGCTTGAAGGGAGGGAATCAAAAATTATTGGAAAGGAAGTTAACACAAAAGACCACTCCAAATGAGGAATTAGAACATGAAAATCCAATAAGGAATTAGTAAGCATGTCTTGTTCAAAACTAAAAACAAATGAAGTTAGTAGATATAAAACCTATTCAGGCTTGTAGAAATAAAAAATTCAGATAATAGGATAAAGTGAAGGGAAAAAGAAAAACCAATAAGTAGTAAACTGACATGACAAAAAGAAAAAAAAATTGCCACTCTCTAAAGACTTGTTTCATTCAACAAACACTTATGGGCATATTTGTGCTAGGTACTCTATCGAGTGTCTAGGATATTATGATATTTAAAGATAATCGATAAAGTGCAAAACAACTGACAGGACAAAGTGTAGCCCAGGTACCCAGAGGAGAGCCTGGAAACGAGATATTTAAAAGGCTGGCTCCAAGTAGACAAAAGTATTTCTCAGTGATCAAATAAAGGTATTGATCGGACTGAGCATGCTATGGGATCTATATTGGGAAATTCACTGAGTTCAGAGGATTCTAGGTTCTAGTGTTTGCTTTCAGTGACCTTTACTTAAGAGGAGTAAAATATTTACAAGCTATTCTTCTCATATTTGGCCTGTAATGTGGATGCTCAAAGACACTGGGCACTTTGTAGATAATCACAACTAAGCTAAAATAGAAGATATAATACTATTCTATTAAAAAACTCATTGAGAACCATGGTTAAACATGGACTAAGATAGAGCAAAGGCATCTGACAAATCTCCCATTGCTTAGTGCATGCTAAAAGATTCCATTGTAGAAGAATTGGCTACCTCTATACAGGTGCCCATATTCTGTCATTATTTGTTCAATTTCCTGACATCTACAATTACCCTCCTGAATGCCCCCCAACGATATATGGCATGCATGCTCCTTTTTGAAAATAGGATTAATTCTGTTTTGAGAATTATTTGTCACCTCCTTGAAATACCCTGCAAGAGCCTGCAGTGTTACAAAATTATGCTTGAAAATAACTGCCTTAGGAAGCACAAATTGTAAAGTTCTGACGATAACCAGGTGGAGGAGGTTTGGATAAATAGGCAATTCTCTTTATAATAATGCAGGAGGTCAGGGGAACTCTTCCAACAGGAGGACTACAGAGCTTGCTTTTTCCTTTTTTTTTTTAAACAAAATCTTTTCAAAACTAGCTGCCAGAAACTTTTCTGAAAAGCACAGTACAGTGACAGCCAAATAAGGCCTTAGATTTTAACGAGTGGAAATTTGAAAGTGGGCAAAATGTTTTGATAAAAGCACCCACGCCTAGAACAGCAGATAGCATCTCAACTTAATAAAAACTTTCCTAGATACCTTTCTGTGGATTTTCAAAATCTGTTTTTTCAGGTTTTTTTGGAATCCTTGAAAACATTTGTTTAATTAATAATTCATAAGCAGCAAAACAAATAAGAAGTAAGATTTGTACAGGTTCTGGGACAAAGACATAGAAGCGTGGCCTTGCCTAGGTAAGAACAAACACGGCTGGATTTCTCACAATTCAAAGGGGGCAATGGTGTGGCTAATTCAAAACAATGGATAAATTAAAATGAGTTATACTCAACTACGGAATGCATTGTATATTTCCCCCAACCATGTTTTAGTTAAGGAAATAGTGCATTAAAATGAGACTGCTTTTCATATTTTCATATTGTCTAAAGGATGTGGTCCATGGAAATTATCTGATAGTGGGAGAGATATGTTGTCCAACAGTTAAGAACATATGTATGCAACACAAAAGCATATTTTGAACCCCAGCTATGATTATTTACCAGCTGTGTACTTGTCTATGGCTTAGTTTCTCATGTGTGAAATAGAATGAGAATAATAGCTATTGCATAAGAATACTGCAAAGATTTGATGTGTTAATACCCATGATACAAAGTATATGAAGAGAACCTGATACAGAGTAGATACCCAGTAAATGAAACCTGTCACTCAATGATACAAGGAACCTACAGATATTTACACTTAGTAGATAGCAGCTTTGTGACAGGGTCTTTCATTTGATTCTTGTAATAACTCTTAGGGTTTTATGTCATTAACACTATTTTACCAAAGAGAGCATAAGGAGGAAAAATAACTTACCCAAAGTCATTAGTTCAACAATGCACAACAGAGTTTTGTCTATAAAGTGCCAGGGTCTCTTATTTTAATTCTATATCAAATCACCCCAAAAGGAAAGCAAATTCAATATTTAAAATCAATGATGGAAAATAGAAATCTGAGTGCCCTGACCTCCTGGTTTAATTAACACTAAATTCTTTCCTTGACTTTATTTAGGACATACACAGTGACAACCTGTGAAACATGCCAAGTCATGAAATTCTTACAAAGGCATGTTATTCAAGTGAGGGCAGACCGAGGTGGAATTCCTCAGGGTTTTTTCATCTATGTGCCTGTGTACCTTCAATATTAAGGTGTTTTCATTTGAATTCCAAATGAAATGGTAGTTTTCTACTTTATAAAATAATATATTCTAAAATTATTTTATAGTTTTTATTTTAATGTATATTAATATATAAAATATATTTTATATTTTTCTTGTGATTATTTTTATTTAGAATTTATTCTTATGATCAAATTATGTTATCCTTGTGAGCATTATAGAACAAGGCTTTCAAATCATCATTATCATTGAACATTTATTAGGTACTGGGCTGGTTGGTGGAGATTAAATACAGTAAAGCATCTATTTGAAAATAGAAGATACATACAAACCCTGCAATAGAGAAAATAAATGATAAGTATCAAACTAATAATAAAAACAATCAGTGCTTCAAAGATTTAAAGGAGTAACTAAAATGTATCTAGACCAATGGAACAATAACTCAAAAAAGGAGCAGGACAAAATTAGGCCTTGAAAGAAAGTGCATGTGGAAGAAGAATAACATGATATTTTTGGGAGTGAGCAGTCTAGGGGAGGTGAGAGATGTTGGATTTTTTAGACTCCTGTGGAAAACTGAGTAAAAATTATCTATTTTGGATGTAGCTAAGTAATATATATAGAGATTTAAATAAGATAAATTTGGTGGCATTATGTATTATAATTTGGAGAAGGGTGATTCTGAAGGCTGTTTATCTTCACAGTTCTGTTTCAATATAAATTTGTGCAGAAATAGAAAGAAGAGGCTGATCACATAAGAATTAGAAAGATTTACTGCTTAAAGCAAATTGTAATATAAAGTGGAACTATATGTAACTTTGTTCTGTATTTTCCAGGTCTCCTGTACATGTGTTATCATACTTTCATTATTTAAAAAAGAAAGAGAAAAAATAATCATAATCAATTATATAGTTCATCTAATTAAGTGTAGTTCACCTAAATTAATCATCAAAATGCTGTTAATGTAAAAAAAGGCATCTAGGGCTTATTGAACAGAAGAAATATAATTGCTTGATTTATATTAGAGCTCCATTTTGCACAGACAATATCTTTTTTCAAGCTCAATTCATTTTAATAGAAAGATTACATGGGCTTTGTTTCTATATTAAATCTAGTCAATGGATTTACCCCCACCCCCAGATTAAAGCTAAATGTTAGGGATCTAACATTTAATGACAGAGTAAATTAACATTTAATTTGAATGAAAAGTTACCTTTTTATAGGGCACAACTTATACCAGCCACATTTACCCAGCATGTTCACTTTATTTCTGAGAAAAAAAAATAAACCTGCAATACAGTTTAGGTAAGATTCTTTCGTTTTCTCTTGATACAGTCACCTAAAAAATCTTCCAATACTAGAAAAGAATTCTTCTTGATTACTCTGCTAAAATGAAACACTAGAAAGTTCTACGTATTAGCCAAACTTCAATAAAGAAAATAGGTTCTGAAGGCCACTAAAATTTTAGCACAGTATCTGATATTTCTGGGTCTTCCTTCAATGGGAAGAATAGCTAGCCATTTTTGCCTTTAACTTGCAGACCAAAAAATCCCCTATTCTACTCTCTCTATAGTGGATTATCCCCTAGCATACT